>NC_136487.1:50882877-51290377 GCF_053919585.1 Euprymna scolopes
TTATTTTTAAGGACTGTGAGATAAAATCTCATGGGAGGTTTTATTTTATCTTTTTTTTTTTTTTAATGGGATCTTTCAGAGAAAAAATTCTTCAATTAAATTTTTTTTTTTAATCAAAATTTTTTTTATTAATGGGCTAAAATTCTTCAATTAAAAAAAAAATTTTTAATGGGATTTTCCCAAGAAAAAATTCTTCAATTTTTCTTTTAATAATTTTTTTAAATAATTTTAATACATATATTTATTTTTTTTTAATTTATCAAGGCAAGTTAAAACTGTAACAGAACATTGCTTGCACTCTTATTAATCATATCAACTAAATCTCAGGAAATAGATCAATGATACAATAGAGGCACCGTTGAAAAATACTGTTTATTTTATTTATTGAATTTTTTTTTGTTTCAGAACAATAATCCAATTTTTTTCTATAAAATTTAATTATAGCCAGACATTTCTAATCAACAATTTCATCAAAATTACTTGCGAAATTCGAATGACCACAAATTAATCACTGTGATTGTCATTTCGATTCATTATCTACTTTTTAAAAATATGGCTATCACAGTGATTAATTTATGGGTATGTGGAAATTATAAGTGATTTTTATGCCATTAAACAGTTGATTAAAAAATAATTTCTGTCTGGAATTAAATTTAAAAAAAAAAAGACCAAAGTCATGTATGAACCCCTCACCCCCCCCCCAAGTATTTTTCCAACTGCAACCCAATTGTATCATTCAACTCAGAAAACAATTATAAAATCTTATTTTCTGAGATTAAATATTCAAAAATCATTTTTTTTAAATAAATAAAATTAAAAAAAATATATTTAAGTAAAAATTAAAATTGAATCTACATCAGAGCAGCTGATGCGATCTGTCCTGTCCTGTCTACTGATGAGTACGCAGTATGAGTGCTACCATTTCATATGGTCTATTCCCCTTCTCTCTCTCTCTCTCTCTATGAGAAAGAGAGAGAGGAGAGGATGAGGAGAGTGGTAGCAGCAGGACAGGACAAGACAGATAGACAGACAAACAGATGGACAGCATGTCAACCGACACCAGCACTGTTGCAGTTGAATGGTATTTAAAAATTTTTTTTTTTTTTTTGAGTTTGAGTCAGAGACAACTGACAGAGCACACATGAAGAAGATCACTTTAGACCTTTACTGGATCTTGCTGTAAAAGAAAAGAGAAAACACCTTTTAAAATAAATAGCTTAAAAGAAAAAAGATAAAAATATAACATGACTATTGTTTAAATTTATCAAAAAGTATACATAAGCAGCAACAGAAGAAAAACTCCCACTCCTGCTTGATAGTAGTAGTTTAATGTAGGCATTCTATTATAACTGTGTAAAAATTTTACTTTGAAAGAAAAAAAAGAAAGGGAGAGAAGAAACAATTGCAGAAAACATGTCACTTTATATATATATATATATATATATATATATATATATATATATATAATTATAAAACTCAAATGACCTTGTAACGATGTATGTAACCCACTTTCCGGTTTATGACATCCAGTTGCGCAGGTGCACATGACTTGCGCACTGAAATATTAATGTTATTATTTCGAAATTATTATTTAACATGAGAAGAGTAGGGTTTAAAATAACTTAAATGTAATACAGAAATGAACGATGTAAAAAAAAAAAAAAAAAAAAAGCAGACAGTATTAACAATTGTTTATTTGGATAATTTAAATGCAAAAAAACAAAAAACAAAAGAACAATTGGGACGCTGAAACATTAACGTTATTATTTCGAAATTATTATTTAACATGAGAAGAGTAGGGTTTAAAATAAACAAAAGAACAATTGGGACGCTGAAATATTAACAATATTATTTCAAAATTATTATTTAACATGGGAAGAGTGAGGTTTAAAATAACTAAAACGTAATACAGAAATGAACGATGTAAAAAAAAAAATAAATAAATAAAAAAGCAGATATATAAAAATTTGAATTTAACTATAATAAGTATTATGGTATCTGTTCAGTGCATATTTAACTATAAGTATGGCAAACCACTTATAATTCATTAACTGTAAATTTTTTTTTTTTTTAAAATAATCAATTATAATAAACAGAACGGCTCATAGAAATCTATCTATATTCTTTTTTCATTTTAATATACTTTCATAGAAATGTTTCTGTTATGTCAAAAAAAACCCTATTTTCTTTATGTCAAAAGTGTCACGCTCATACATGAATTCTATAGCTAATATAACATACTGACCCAACGGGTCACGGGTAGTCCAGTATATATATATATATATATATATATATATATATATATATATAGGATGGTGCAAAAGCTGTACTAATAAGCAATTAATTATATGGCAATTTACTGTTTACATACAATTATTTATTACTTATGAAAATGTAACTATCAAACAAGCGTTCAAACTGATTTCCATCTTCCAAATATTTTCTTATTCTGGAGACAAATGATCTTTGCACATTTTTGAACATAGAGTTATTGCTTTGTACGGTTTCAATTCCATTATTTGATGTTATCATTTAGAGCTTGTAATGTTCTTGGTCTGTTAGCATAAACCATTGATTTAAGAGATGTTCTCATCAGAAAAAAATCAAAATGTGTGTGTGTGTTGCACAAATAATACTTGATTTTATTTTTTTTGGAGCAGTGATTTGTATTAAACATTATTCTCTATCTACTTTAATATATCATATTAATTTCTCAATTTACTGTAATATAATTTTGTTCAGCAAAATTAAAAAAAAAGTATATAGAAGAGATTTAGAAGACCATCACAATGCGAGGAATGGAATGTAGTCAGTGTTGAGGAAGAAAGATGAAAACAAGTGACAATTTGCAAATCAATAAATATATAGAGGTCTATAAATAAATAAATATATTCAATTGTCTTAAGTATCAATGTCTTACCTGGAAAAGGTCTACTGTGTGTGACAATTTTCCATAATATATTTCGGGAGATCCCCTTTTTCAAATGGTGGATGTAACAGTAAAACAAATGAACTGATTTCATTTGTTTCACTCTTCCATCCAAAACAATTGAATATATATATATATATATATATATATATATATATATATATATATATATATAGATTTTCAAATTGTTGCTTGTTTTCGTCTTTCTTCCTCAACACCCACTACATTCCATTCCTCGCATTGTGATAGCCTTCTAAATCTCTTTTACATACCTATCTCACACAATGCTTAAAGCAAAGTACATCTCATAAAAAATAAAATCAAAACAAACAAAAAACTATATAATTATGCATTAGTAAAAAGAAATAAATAAAATGTTTGTTATTATTCTACATCTTCTTGAATTATGCCATTTATTACAAAGACATTTTTTTTTATTATGAACAAAACATATTGCCACTGGAGAATAAGGAGCTACCGAATTATGGGTCAGATTTATAGTGGCAATCTGGATGTTAGGTGGGCAGCAAGATGTTTATCATCACATTTAAATTTCTGCCTGGTGGTATGATCAGAAAACAGGGAGCTGGAAAGGAATTACAAAGGCAAATTTGTGAGTCAATTATTTAAAGACTTACACACACACACGCACACAACCTTCTGATTTACTTAACACATAACTCAAGGAGTTATAGGATGTTACTTATGCTGCATCTTGTATATCTATTTTCCTCTTTATATATATATATATATATAATGATAAAAAAGGTACCTAAGCATGCTTAAGTTAAAACAAGTTCACCTTTTAATACACATGAGGATGAATCACCCATATCCAAAACTGAACAATGGAAGGTGAAATAGAGGTCAGTCAAACTTTTGTCTGATAAAAGATCAGCCATTGACTTGTGAAAACATGGCCCAAATTAAAAAGAACCGGATTGGTTAACTAGCAAACTTAACACCATATAAAAAAACATGTAGTAATACCAATTCATGTATTAGCCTGATGAGCCCTTACAAGGATAAAATACAGAGAATTCTGTATAGTTTAACTGCTCTCTCTCTCTCTCTCTCTCTCTCCATATATATATATATATATATACATACACACACACACAAACACATACATGAATACACATATAAAAATGACAGATTTATACGGTGATTTAATGTCAGTTTCAGAGTAAAAGATCTGATATGGGTTTCTGGAGAAAATTCACAGCCTAAATCCAAGTTATAATATCAAGCCCTCCCACCAATTTCCAAAGGTAATGTTAGCCAGATTAAAAATTTATAACATTGTTATGGCTTGCAATAAGCCACAAAGAAAACAGAACAACGGAATAGAGTTTAAATAATGTATTACTGTAACAACAACATAAAAAGGTTACAACTGAAAAAAGTGGTAAATGTCATCGAGCAGGCGAGGGTCGCTCTGGTATTTTATCCACACCTGGGATCAAAAGGTCTATGGTTTATATGATGAATAGAACAGTCCATTTGGAGGGTGATCCCCCCCCCTCCCAAGCTGATTTCCGTAGTTGTAAAAATCAGTATTTCTTCATTTTGGGGCAGACCACCAAGGGATCTGTGCGCTTCCTCTTTCTACCGGAGCGTCTCAGTTCTGACATCACTTTTGGAGGATCTACGTCAAAACAGTCATACACAGTTTCAATCGCCTCACTGCCGTCCTGCGGTGGTTCTTCTTGATCCTTGTAGAAGTGTTTCCTGATTTGGTTCAGGTGCCTCTTATGTTGGAACTTTGGGCTCTGAATGATGTATGTAAGATGGCCAATTCTTCGTAAGATCGTGCCCTGTTCCCAAAAAGAAATGTTATTTCTAAAATGTCTAAAATACATGTAATCTCCGCTGTTAAACCGTTTTGTTGGCATTGTAGAGGTTCTGTTGTGTACTACGTGTTTGGGTAGCAATTTATCAAATACGGATTTTATTTTCTGTCCAAACATGATTTCTGCTGGGGATCCCGCATCTGGTTTGTTCGGATTTCTCGTGATTTTATAAACCTGCACAAATTGCTGAAGGGCCTTTTCTGCTGGTGTACCGGACGCCTTTTTTAATGCCCTTTTAAGTGTATCGACGAAGCGTTTGGCCTGGCCGTTGCTTCTGGTGTGGTACTGAGGGTGTCGTAATATGCTTGACTTAATACGTCTTGCAGAATTCTCTGAAATCTGTTGAGGTGAACTGTGTAGCGTTGTCGCTAACCAGACAGTCTACAATCCCAAACTGAGCAAACAATTCCAATAAAAAATTTGTCCTTGTTGCCGTGGTCAGTTTTTTGCATCTTAGTACCTCTGTCCATTTAGAATAAGAGCCAACTACTATCAGGTAGTAAAAATCCTTCACAGGTCCCGCATAATCGATGTGGATCCTCGACCATGGTTATTCAGCCTTAGGCCAAGGTTTATATGTTATCAGTGGTGCTTTTGCAGCCTTTGCATGTGTTCACCGTGTCGGTAATATCTTGGTCCATAGCTGGCCAATAAATAAAACTTCTCATTAGGTTTTTCATTCTGTTTATTCCTGGATGCCCCATGTGAAAATCCTTGAGAATTCTTTTTTGAAGGGTTTGGGGGATGATAACCCTTTCACCGTATAACAGTATTTCGTCGCAACCAGAAAAAATGTCTGAACTAGTGTCACCCAGTGCTAATTTCTGCTTCGTGGTTTGAATGAAATTGTCATTTAGGGATTCTGACTTCATTTCCTGAAGTGTGACTGGCAGTTCGCGGATAATATTGTTTATCATGGTTTTTACATCACTATTAATACGTAGTGCCGCGATTACTGAATCTTCGAGAGGTTCCATTTTGGCAGGAATCAGTCTCGATAGACCGTCTGCATGGGCTAGTTGTTTTGAGGAGAGAAATTGAATTGTAAAATTATAGTTCAGCAGAATAGTTCCCCATCTTAATAGTCGGTTTGCAGTGAATGTTGGAAGTTCTTTTTTTGATCCAAAAATGGATATCAACGGCTTATGGTCGGTTTGTAGAAAAAAATGTCTTCCGTACAAGAACCGGTGGAATTTTGAAACTGCAAATATAATTCCTAGGGCCTCTTTCTCGATCTGAGAATAATTTTTTTCGGCTGGCAAGAGAGTCCGTGATGCGAAAGCAATAGGCTGTTTCGAGCCATCCGGCATTCGATGTAGCATGCACGCCCTGACGCCATATTGACTAGTGTCGCTAGCTACTATTATGTCCAACTACGGGTTGAAATGCGCTAGGAATAGTTTTGAAGTCAGGATTCTTTTTATTTCTTGGAATGATGTCTGGCAATCTTCTGTCCACTCCCAAGCCTTATCCTTTTTCAGCAATTCATTAAGTGGTGCGTGCAATTTGTGCATATTTGGGATGAACCCCTGGTAATAATTTGCCAAACCTAAAAAACTCTGCAATTGAGTTATGTTTACTGGTGCCGGCATTTTTTGAATAGCAGTCGCCCTATCTGGGTCTGAGCGTCTGCCATCTTTATCGATTATTTGACTCAGGTATTTAATTGTTTGTAAAAAGAACTTGCATTTATCTGCTTTGATCTTAAATCCATAATCTTGTATTCGACTGAATACTTGTCTGATATGTTTTTCATGTTCCTCCCTGCTTTTTCTCGCTATGATAATATCATCAAGATATGCGATTGTGGTGTCCAAGCCAGACAGCATAATATCCATTACTTGCTGGAATATTGCGGGTGCCACCTTGACACCAAACGCGAGTCTTTCGTATCTGTACAAACCCTGATGAGTGTTAATACAGAGGAGATTAGTGTTTTTGTCGTTTACCAGAATCTGTAGGTAATCATCGCTTAGGTCGATCTTAGAA
The DNA here is from genome assembly GCF_053919585.1 of Euprymna scolopes. NCBI lineage: Eukaryota > Metazoa > Mollusca > Cephalopoda > Sepiida > Sepiolidae > Euprymna > Euprymna scolopes. Next base: position 50,889,649 of record NC_136487.1, read on the forward strand.
AAAAACTTGCCACCATTTACTTTCGTGAACACTTCTCCTGGACTAGGTAATGGATAGTGAAAATCTTCTAAGGACCCGTTGAGTCCAGTCGCGAAGTCGGCGTAAACGCGAATTTCCCCGGACCTTTTCTTTACATAAACTGCCAGAGCAGCCCACTCACTATATTTAATTTTAGTCAGTATACCGATGCTTTCTAATCTGTCTAGTTCCTGATTTATTTTATTTAGTGAAGGGACATTACGTTTCTTTTTAAACACCAGTTGTGTGCCAGGTTTCAACTTAAAATCTGCGGCCATTTTTGTACGTCTCCCCAGGCCAGGAGTAAATACATTTGTGAATTCTTTTTTAAAACAAGTTATAAGTTTCTCCGTTTCTGCTGGGTGGGTATCTATTTTCTTGCAGAATGTGGATATAAGAAGATCCCAGTGACGAAATTCCTCCATGCTGTCAGAACCGAACAGGTTCTCACTATCTTTCAGCATATACAATCTTAGTTTTTTTTTTTGTTTTCCCCCGTAAAGTGACGTTTCTAATTAATTCACCTTCAAAATGAATTTTTGTACCATTAACAGCCGTCGCCGTTTTGTTAGTTTTTAACATAATTGGCTTTCGTAATATTTTCCACGTTTTGAGATTTATTATTGAAAGATCCGATTCACTGTCTAATTGGAATTTAATAGCCTTGCCGAAAATGTTAACCGTTACATGTTTGTGTAGATTTCCATCTACGACGTCCTTAGTTCTGGTTTGACGTACACAGCTTTTATTCTGAGTTTTCCTACAGTGCAAACTTTTATGACCAATCTTATTGCATAAATGGCATCTTTTTGTTAAAAATGGGCAATCCCTTACCCAATGTATTCTACCACATCTGAAACAAGCGCTCGATGCTTTTAGTTTTTCTGAGTTTCGGTGGTTAATGTCTGTGTGCCATTTCAACGGTTTTTTCTTAGTTATTTTTTTATATTCGCGATGCCTGCTTCGATATTTCTTCCATCTTTTTTTATAATTTCTACTTTTTGACAATCCTCAGTCAATTTTTGAAGTGTTAAGTTTGGTTCATTTTCTAATTTTGTAAGGACTATGCGCCTGATTTCCGCATTTTTTCCCGAGGTTAACTCTTGCGCAAACACAAGACGTTTAAAAATCGTCATTATCGTCTTTTACCACATTCAAACATTTTCGTTGAGAAAAATTCTGTTAACAAATTTACTGTCTCATTGAATGATAAATCTGCTGTTTTCCAAGGCAAGATGTAATCCACGAATGTAATTTTGAATTTAATTTTATCACAACTATTGGTAACATTATATTTAATGTTTAATTTTAATGTTTACTGTTAATTTTGCCTTTATTTTTATTTTATTTTTCTTAATATTATTTTTTTTTATATTCAATTTTACATCTAATTTATTTTCAACTTTATTATTACTACTATTATTGTATTTGTCATTACTATTTTACTATTATCTTCTGTAATATTATAATTACCCTACTATTATTTGGTATATTTTTACCACTCTCATAAGTAGCTATGGTTTCCTTACTCCCCCATTTTAACATCAATATGTATACTTAACCTTTTACATCAAGTTATACATACAAGGTACTCATAGTCATTGCCACCCTAATCTCCGACCGCCCCCTTATGATCATACTCTCTATATCATAACAGTAGAAACTTATAAATATATTGCCGCATATTACCTTTCAGTTTTACAACTTTACATCCCCCAAAGTAATCAAATTTACCCACTCCATAGAAAATAGACACTCCACAAACCGTTAAAATAAATTACCACAAAGCAACAATACACCCCTACTTAACCATAATACATATACCCCTTAATCTCAATACTATGTTAAAGACCATATATGTTCGTATATATCATACTATATATAATAAGCTTCTCCTTATTTATTTAGAATTCAATAAAGCTTCCCCCAACATTCTATAATTCCTCTTAATTTTTTTCATCCCTAATGAACCTTACGCTAGACGCCGCATCTCCCCCATGCTACCTAGCACCTTCTCTACTCTTCTGATAAGAAGCACTAGGCTTCGAAATGCCCTGGCATAAAGAGTCCCTTCTTTCCCCCAAATTTTGCCTGTATTCCATTATTCAATAAATGATCCATTCTATATCTACCAATATATAGTTTTGTGTCTTCATTTCATACTCTTGTTGTCCAATTGTATAAGCTCCAATAATTACTGTTGAGCTTGGCATTATCCGGATAAGTCTCCTTTTGTGGAATTGATCTCTCTCTTTTCTTTTTACATCAAGCTATATATATATATATATATATATATATATATATATATATATATACACACACACACTAGTGGGGTGAGGTGAGGGGTGGCACCTGCTTTGCCTGATCATAAAATACACTTAAATATATTTTAATTTGTCCAGATTTTGTATATATTATTAGAGAGTTGTGATTTCAAAAGTTAAAGCAAGTATTTGGGTGCCATCAGCTAGAATCAGAACTGAAAGCAAAACTGTAACATTCAAAGCTGGTGACGTTAACACTGTACCAACGTGACACACACACACACATATATATATATATATATATATATATACTAGCAGGGCACCCGGCATTGCCCAATCATAAAATACGCTTAAATATGATAATTTGATTAATGCAGATTTCTGTATTTATAATTCTATTATATTAGACTCAATATATATACTAATGGTTTAAAAAGTTTTTTAAAAAAATGACTCCTGCGCAACCACTGAGAATTGAAACCAAAACGATTTATTTTTTCTTCTACAATTAATGACTGAACGATGAAGACATGTTTGCTGCAAGGCTAAAAATTAAAACATGGACCAATAGCTAATTCATTATGCATGCATATTCATAATGCCAGTGTTCAGTCATCACCTGGCAAATTTTTTTCTTTCATTTTTTTAATTTTCACACTTTTATACCGATTTTCCTGGGCTAAAATCAAAGTATAAAGTTTTGCATAGGTTAAAATACCTTATATATGTTAAGTTTCATGTGTGTAGATCAAAAACTCTAGGAGGATTTGGTAGGCAAAATTTTTAAAACAAAAATATATACATAAATATATATGGAAAAAGTTTTGTGTTTACAAAATATCTTTTATCTTTTGTTTGTTTTATCTTTTTACGCAAATATTATGCAAGAATAAATCATGTAGAATATCTGCATGAATATAATTACACGCAATAGTTAACTAAAGATGATCATCTCATAAGAAAACCGAAAAAAACTAATAGGTAATTAATTAAAATGAATTTTTAAAAGAATATGCAAATTAGCTAGATCTTTTGCTAGTGAATGCAATTCCACGACCCATATATCAGAAAATTGTATATTTTTTTTAATAAATAGAAAAATGGGGTTTTAATATGAATATCAATACACAATAAAAAAAATTTATGAGTATAGAATATTTAATTCTTATGATGTATTTGTATATGAAGATAATTTTAAAATGCGCATCTCATTAAAAATGTTAATAATGTCTAATATTAATCATTAAAGTAATAAAAAAAACAAACAAGGTATACTAACATCTATGAGATCTCCATCTTTCTTCTGATCAGGTTCAATCTCATCTGTGTGATCTTTCATCAATCTAAAAACAAAAACATTTAATACTTAATTAATAAAACAGTAAAGAGTTCAAATACTCTTTATTTTATAAAGTTTAACACATTTTCTTTTAATAAGTAAAAATATAAATAATTTTTTTTTTTTGATTAACCCCAAATAAGTCATCTTATAACTGAGGCATAAGGAACTACTATGATTAAGGGCCAGATTTATAGGGTGCATCCTAGGTAGGCAGTTGTGCAGCCGGATATTTGTTTGCATGACATTTAAATTTCTGCATGTTGGTAATCGGGAAAATAGGGGACAGGGAGGGAACTCCAAAGACAAGTAGTCTAAGGGAAGAAACTACTTGAGTAGAAGGTCTTCCAGCATAAGGGCATCTCTACAATACAAAAGCAAAGTTGAGGGCGGTATAAGTGTATTAAATTCATTGGAGCACATTCTGTGAAAAAAACTTGTAAAAGAAGCACAGAAATGTTTTATAGCATGCTATACAATTTATGGGTTATTTAATGCTAAAAATATTCATGAAACACAACCTGTTAGATTATTAATGGTTAGGGATGCTAAGTATTTTATTCTTGAAGGAAATATAATAGATCCAACTGGATTTGAACTCAGTTTACTGGTTTCATAATCTGTCTTAGGAAGCATTAATCAGTGGTAATTTGCTTTGTTTGTGATGAATGAGTATTAAAAAAAAGATTTGAAATGGTAAGCAAAGATTCATTGTATATGATTAATCAAACAAAAGCTGCTATTTTATCCAATGTTATCGAATTGGCTTGGTTTAATTTGTAAATTTTGACAGCATCAATATTTGTCGTTCTCTGTCTCTATTATATATAGTAAACATGGATTTGTCAGGCTTGAAACCACAGTTTAATAAAGTGTTCTCTCTGTGTTAGGGCAAACCAGCGATCTTGTAGTAGCAACATCTATGACCAACCAGGAAGGCTTCAGACCGACTAGACAATCTTAAGAATTTTATTTTAGTTTGATTTTCTTTATTTGATGAATGTAAGTCTAGATTTCATTCAATGCATTCATTTAAATTAAGCATCACATATATTGACTAATTTTATAAAAGATTTGGTGATTTTTAACATTTCAACTCTTTTATGACTGACAAACGCGACATCACACATTTTCTGGTCGAAATGTGTGACCTAAAATTTGGCAGCTGTAACAGAGTTGAAATGTTTAAGATAACCAATGATTCATTGTACATGATTAATAAAATAAAAGTTGCTATTTTACCCACAGTCGGAGTAACATTGTGGATACATTATATTTCTCTACAGTATTAGTGTGTAAATGACCACAATAGATCAAATTTGATCTGTAGTTGACTTTAATTCCAAAGTCTAGTCGGTATCTATTAGGTCAATCACACACACATATATTAAAAAGAAATGAATACTAAATTTACTTACTCATCTTTATCCTCATTTTTTTCGCTGAAAGAATAAAAAATTAAAAAACGTTCGTTAAATATAACATAGTTATTATTAAAAAAAAAATGGAATAAGAAAACACTCAATGAATAAATAAAATCTACAAAACAATGTTTATGTAAATGGTTCAGTTTGATTTCCGAGTTTTATGGCATATCAACACTTTGTGGGTTATTCAATGTCAAAATACATTTCATAGTTATTCATGCAAGAACAATAAAACGGTACAAGTGCTTTGCAGCCGGAGGAGATTTCTTTGAAGAGGACTAAAGTTTCATATGTGTACTATCAATAAGAGTGTCCATACGAAAAAAGTCAGGAAACTTATTTAAGGCATGTACCTGCATGTTAGAAAGTTTTCATATGGCTATTGTTATCTCTCAAGACAACAATGTCCATATGATAACTTGGATTATGTATTAAGTTTATTGTGAATTTTCTCCAGAAACATACATAAGAATTTTTTGTTCTGAAACTCATATTAAATCACATTATTAAATCGATGCTCTGTTCAGTCTCAAGAGACAATGGACATCACTGCACAGATAGCTGCACATGTAATTGTGAGGAAAGAGTTGCACGATCCTCAACCACACCTGATCTGAATCAGCACTGTTTAGGTCCAGTGGCAAGGAGAGGCCAACGACTGACTAGAAAAATGCCAAAATAAGCGGAGAGCACATACAGCATCTAGAATTCCCAAATGGTCACCCATTTCAGAACTGACCAGGCTCATCATTGCTTAACTTTGTTGATCTGGCAGGAACCACATGATTATGTCGTACATACATTATTATATAACTCCGAAAAAATAATAGATGGAAAAAAAAAAAAAAAAGAAAATAGCCAGATGATTGCAGGTCAAATATGCAAGCCAATGTGTATTATTTCTTTTATAGTTACATTATCAATATAACTACAAAAGAAATAATACACGTTGACTTGCATATTTGACTTACAATAACTCTAGCTATTTTCAGATTGCCCAGATCAAGCAGATCTTCTCTGGCAAGAATCCAAATGCTTGATGCACTCATCTTATAGCAAAAATAAAATCTCATACAAGATGGATGTAAATTGTATGTGAGCGTGTATATAAATAAAATTATATAAATATCAGAAAAGTCCCTCTGTGAATGGATCTACATTATGACAACATTAATCACCTTGTCAGGATTTTTATGATTACTAATAGCTGTCTGCCCAGCATTGCCCGGTTGCAAAATATGCTTAAATATAATATTCATGCAGATTTCATATTTATTATTAAAGACAAAATTCTCTATTGATTATTATTTAATACTCAATATATATATTAATGATTTCAAATTTAAAAAAAAAATAAAATAAAATGCCTTTGGTGCCATCAGCTGGAATGGAAACCAAAACATTTAGCACTCCAGCCTTAGTCATTATTTAGCACTTCAGCTTTCGTCATTACCATCTGACCTATCACCAGATGGATATAAAAGAGGTTAAAAATTAAGCAAGTTCAAACTAAAAATAGATATGTACATACACTCAAAAGTTAGTTGATTTACTTCTGCCAAGGTTAACTTTTTTTTTTTTCAATTTTGACTCTTTAGAAACTATTTATACAAAACAAAAAAAATTGAAAGTGTTCTATATATCAAGTTTCAATCCTGGAGAACAAATATTCAGAGAGGAGCTTGGTAGAAAAGTTTTGCACACACACAAAGTTATATATATATATATATATATATATATATATATATACACACACACATACAGCATAATCGCGTTGATACACCGGTCCTCTCAGATCACCAAAGTTAAGCAACATTGAACCTGATTAGTACCAGATAGGTGAGCATTTGGGAATTCTAGGCACTCTACGTGCTCTCTGCTTATCTCGGTATTTGTTTCTAGTCATCCTGTACATACACTTCACTTGCCACTAGTATTTAACAATGTCGATGGAGATTTAACAATGTGGTTGGAGATTGCACACCTGCCACAAAAATTTCAAGCGCAGACACCCCTACGTGGGTATCCATAGTCTGTCAAAGACTGAAGGAGCCTATTTTTTTAAAATATATATATATATAAACAGGTCTGTGTGCTAGAACATTTTCATCGTAAATTCTATGCAATTATGCACGATGTAGAAACCATAGATAAATAGAATGAAGTGTAATAGTTAAATGGAGCCAATCATCTAATGAGAAATCATAAAAATGAATAATTAATCAACGCTTGTTTTTCAAACGAATATGCAAATTAGTTAACCTTCATGAAATTGCTTGCATATCAATGACTGAGTATATTAAGAAGTTTGTTGTAATAATTTTTAAATAGAAAAAGTAGACGTTTAGTATCAATGTAAGAGCGAAACCCCCCCCCAAAAAAACTCAGTTTTATATCTGTATATAGCTTATTATTATGATCATGATGATATTTAGAATAATAAGTTATTGAACCCATGATGAGATAATTAACATTATCGAAACAAAACATTTCATTCAGGGACTTTTCTGATGTTTATATAATTTTAATTATAAAAGCTCTATATATGCATTGAGCACTTTTGAAAAGATATTGGTTTTTAGTTCAATATATTAAGGATTCTTGACTACCAATAATTAAAAAAAAAATGTCCTGTTTTGAATCAGGTCACAGAGAGAGACAAGGAGAGAAATATTCAACGTACTCAGTGACTCCTTCATCACTGGCTGGTTCTTTGTTTTCTTCTCCATTGGCTTCTCCGTCCTTTTTCTCCTTTTCTGCTAGCAGATTCGTCTCTTGGCTGAAAATGAGAATATATTCAAAATTTAAAAAGAAAAGATAGGAGGGGAAAGACACAAAAATTTGTACAAAAGGGGTTTTGCTATTTTTTTTTTTTTTACATGAGGATTGACAATTTCTACTTTTGCATTAGTTGAATTACCATTCTCGTCTTGGTTGTGATGTTCACAACATTTGGGGCATTCTTCAGGTGTATCTTTTCAAACTTGAGAACATAATAATGAATCAGAAGAATCTTCATGTTGAAATTTAATGCAGATTTGTGAGATCAACATACAGATATTCTCATGTTTGATTATTACATTTTGAAGTTTGTAACGCTGAATCTGAAGAAAGTAGGTTATATTGACCAAAACATTATGTGTATAACAACCAAATTGAGAATAGTCCAAAGGAATTTTCATGAACAGAGTTTCTTTCCAGGAACTTATCTGTCGAATATGTAAGCACAGTATTTATTGCTTCTCTGAGATTTGGTCTTTGTAAGCAAAATGCAGAATATTATTTAAAAGGAACACAATATTAAGAAACAAGTCAATACATTTATGTAGGGTGTAGGGTTAAATTTTTTTAATAAGTTTAATGTAACTTAAAAAACTTATTCTTCATGCGAGAAAAGTCGGTTCTGATTGATTATTCCAAAGTAAGCAATTTAAGAAATTTATTCTGTTATTTTAATTAATGGAGACAATACATAAAGATATAAAAATACAAAACGACATGCAATTATTCTGGTAGATAAAAACAGACAATTCAGAAGGTCTATTATATTTATACAGGCATGACACAAGTAAATAGAAACCCTTATCATTAACTAGCAGGGCTAACCAGCATTGCCCGAGGTAAAAATGTAACATATTTCTATTAAAACTTCTAGCACTTTACCTCTCTGTGTCCTTCTATTTTTCTCTGTCTCTCCTCAGACTTCTTCCTTTCTCTCCCCACACCCATCTATTTCCATTCTCCCAGCCCACTCCTCCCTCTGGAGACACACATACACACAGCTCTCCTTTATATAGATTCCCTGAGAAATGAATCAGCATTTTCTTTCCAAATTAGTACATAAAATGTCTGGAAAAAAAAAAAAAAAAAGAAAAAAGATCCTCCCCTTTGCTGATGAAACCTGGCCCAGTTGGCCCCAAAGTGCGACACTGATCAAGTTGTCTGTCTGTACATATCTAGATAATAAAAGATTAACATGAGAGAACAAATAAGAATTGTTTAAGGAAATTAATTTCTTCATAAAAAATCAGGGTTATTTCCCTTTAGTACATAAAAAATGCCTGTCCTTCCCGCAAAAACAATAAGATCTCCAGATGGCTGGATTTGACTGTGTATGGTGAAGAGAGAAGTTCAGCTTAGAACTTGTTTTATAGGATAAATGCAAGAAAATTACAATGTTTCTTACTTTAAACATGTATAGGACTGTTCCAACAGTAAAGCCTCCTATTTTTTAACTCCAGAACTAAGACATTGAAGAGCTACAAAGACAGGAGTGGTACCATTAAAATGAGCAACCTTGTGAGCTCCAGAATTTATTTTTCTACATAGTCACCACCATTCTTAATAAACTTTCACCAGCCACTTTTAATGCCTTGGTCATGAAAATTCAGAGCACACTTTGTCACTCATATCCCTATTGCCACTCTGAAATTGACGACTCCATCTAATGGTGCTAACATCAACTACATCGGCTTTGTAAATGTTCAACAGGCGTTGATGAATGTTAATCAATTCAATTTTTTCTGCATAGAAGAATTCAATGGCACATCTCTGCTTCTGACGTACATCCATGACAAGAGTTGCTTTCTTAAAGAGTCTTATACCATCAATATTTGCAACAGAGAGATGAAACTTTCAGGTCATGAATGCATAAGTTTAGTCATCATAACAATGCAAGTTGCAATCTCATCTGATCCATTTGAGTGGAATAAAAATAGGAGGCATTACTTTTGGAACCTCTTTCCTATGAATTATTTTTGTGGGCCGTCTACTTCTGTCATGGATTGTATTTTGTTATTGTTGTTATTGAGTTCTTACGGATTGTTCTGGTTGTTGCAAATGTTTGCCAAAGTAACAGCTCAAAAGATGACTTTACCTTGCTCCGGCTTCAACATCAGTGGATTTATCTTTGCTGGATGCACCTCTCTTGCAGACATTCTCTAGCAGAAACTTGGTGACACCTTTGTTCATTTTGGCGTAGCAACCAAGATCGATAACAATAAGAACAATGATGAGCAGGGCGATAATAACTCCCACAATTCCACCTTCGCTAATTCCAGCTGTGGTGGCGGCCTGAGGGGTTTTGGTAAGATCAACTGAAAAATACAAAGAAACAATCGGTATTAAACACATATTGCATCAGAACACAAAAAAAAAATAAAAAAATAAAAAAGTAATACTAAAAAAAAAAAAATTATTTTCCTAATTTTGGTTGATAAAAAAAAATGGATAAATCAAAATAATACACTTTTATAAAATAAAATTGTATGCCTAATACTGATAAAGTTTAGAAGAAATCTATAACCTTTGACCTATTGTATTAAATCTAGCCATGTTGATTATTGATAGCAGAAAAAAAAAATAACTGAACTTCTTAAAAAAGGACTGAATAAATAGCATTCTTCCAATTTGATAAGACATTAAGACGTGTACGAGTAGTGTAATGATGCATGGAAATGAAATCCGAGCAGAATTGAGGACATGCGTTGCATGGAGAGAAATGATATGAGAATAATATAATGAATGTGTAATGTGAGTCTTAAAGAAAGCTTAGTTCTGATAATCTCAGAGGAAGATCAAATCTGGACAGCGTAGGAAGCAGAACAGGAGATTTTGTATAGCCACGTTAAAAGCATGGACGAGATTTTTTGTATTAATAGAGGTTGAACACTTGAGGTAGCAAGGTTAGTTGGTAGGAGAAAAAAAAAAGGAAAGGAAGTGATGAAAATGAGCTACATGAAAAAAAGAAAGGGATAAATAAAAATCTAGTCCGAGATTATTTTGAGAGTTTATTCCTTAAAGCTGCCTAACACATGCCAGCATGTAAAAATGGTTGTTAAACTGAATATGATGATGATGATGATGATGATACTGTATACAATAGGTCAAAGGGTGAAATTTCTATTAAGAAAATGTTAATTTAATGTTAAAGCAGTTCTTTTGAGAGAAGCACAAATAGTTTTAATTTACATTTGATATATCAAGGTGAATCCATTAAAAATCTTTGTTCTTTTTAAGACTTTCAGTTTTTAATAAATGAAACTTTCAAACTACAAGAAAAATAGCAAAAAAGAATAATTAAAATGTGCGGTTGATCGTGTAGAAGAAGAAACAGTATTTTTTCAATCTTTTGTCATCTGATGAGGATTAAAAATAAAGATGACAGATAATTCAGAACAAGATAATCTTGTTTTAGTGGAAAAGTTTGCAAAGAAAGAAAGCTTGCATAACGCAAATGCGACGGGAAAAGTCTAGTTAAGACCACAACGAAAATCGCTTAGGAATTCAAAAAAATAAATGTATAAATATATGTATACAACTGATAATGAATTAGAAATTAAAGTTGCCTGAAACGTGTTTTTTTCTAAAACTCAAAGGATTTTATATACAACACAAGTTGGACCTATTCAGCATTGCCCGAGTCTTTTTTACTTTCATATTTGTTTTTGCTTATTTTTTTATTAATTTTGTTGTCATTTTTTCTTTGTTTTTAACTGTTTTTCATTATATGATTTTAAAAGTTAAATTTAATTACTACATTATTGTTTTGGTCATTAAATTATCAATTTAATCAAGTTTTTTTTATGAAACTATAATCAATTATTTATTGAAATAAAAAATTTGAAATTTGTACAACATAATACAATTCTGAAAATTAAATTTCATCATTAAATTATATCCACCAGAATTCATTTTTGTTTCTTCATAAATAAATCGACTATTTTAATCTTTATTAAAGCCTTTTACTCTAATAGTTTTTTCCCCCTGACTGCTAGACTTTGGAATTCCTTCCCTATTTTCCTGCCTGTACTAACATGTAGAAATTTAAATGTAATGTGAACAGACATGTTGCTCATCTCCTCACATAGTCTCTTGTATTACTGGTTGCAAATAATATCCCCTTACATTCCAAGTGGCAATATGTTTTGTGTGGGGTGGACAAGAGAGAAAAAAAAAAAATCACTTTGTAATCTTTTGTGATTTGAAAGAAAATACGAATCATTTACATTTTCAAACAGAAAATCATTTCTGGCTGCAAAATTCTTAGCACATCCCTCATGCATTAAAAGATTGAAAGATACTTACATTCAATAATTAGGTTTGTATTGCAATCCACAGACGTAGAAAAAAGTTGTCAAAAAGTATATAACAAATGTTATCAAAGGCAAGATAAGTTCTTTTCTATATTACAGCATAAATTTTTAGTGTTTTTATTTAATGTAAAATGTTTATTTGATTCAAAAACCAAGTAATATTGAACGCTACCATAGAACAAGAAAACATGGCTGCAATGTCTTTGAAGTCTCGACAAAGACTTAAAAATAAGAAATAAAACAAAATGGTGATAGAAACCCACCACATAAATGTTATCGTGACATTTATATGGTGGGTTTCTACCACCATCTTGTTTTATTTCTGTTTTTGAAGTGATTATCGAAATTCCAAATATGTAAAGAGACATAGCGGTTCTTGTTCTCCAGTAGCGTTTAATATTACTTGGTTTTCAAACCGAATAAACATTTTACATTAAATAAAAACACTAAAAATTTATCTAGTTATGTAGAAAAGTAATTTATCTTGCCTTTGATAACATTTGTTATATATTTGTTTTTTGACAACTTTTTCGTACGTCTGTGGATTGTAAAACAAACCTCAATAATTTTAAATAACATTATCTTAATAAAAAATAGTTTATAACGATTTGATTCAGTTAATAATTTAATGACCAAACGATACCATAATAATCAAATTTAACTTAAAAAATCCTATTCTAGACATAAAAACAAAAATATTGTCAAAAAAAGAAAAAAAAAATATCAGAAAGCAAGAAAAAAAAAAAAAAAAAAAAAAAGCAAACACAAAAGTAGAAACACTCTCGGGCAACACCAGATAGTTAAAGCTGGTAGTTAATTTATCCATTTACCAAAATCATAAAATAAAATCAAGTTTCATTCATGTGAAATTATTAAATAAGTTAAACAACTAGTACACGTAAACCTCAAGTCAAATGTTTTTTTTATTCGCTACAACCAATGAAAACTGATTTTTTTTTTTTATAGAAGTTGTAAAAGAAAAAAGCTGACTCGTTAGTAAGTAAAATGTTTTCAAATTCATGAAATTTTAAGAAGCAACTTGAAAAATATGAAACAATGCTTGAAATAAGAAATTGAAAGCAATTTCGTTGAAGCTCTATTAAAGGTATTTTAAATGTTAAGAAGCTGAAAGCTGCAAATGTTAGACTTTTCAACTGGCGTACATAGCATGCAATTAAATTATGGGATACATTTTGCTGAAAATTGAAATTATGGAAACATTCAGCTCTAAATTAAAACTATGGGGTGCATTTTGCTGTAAATGGAAATTATGGTATCCATTAATTTTGGAAGAAATATTTTTGGAATAATATCAAAAACAATAACAAATAAAAAATGTACGATCCATTTATGAAATAAATCCATCTTTTCTGCTGATTATTCAATCCATTTCCCAACGCTACATCTTATGGAAAATGAATATGGATTCTTAAGACATAACAAAGTATCGCTAAGTTAATACACAAATATTGGCTATCCGCATACGACAAATGGATGTAAGATACATTTGTTGCCCATTTGTTGGTTTAACTTTCATGTAAGAGAATAAACAGTTGGCACTTTAATATAAGATATTGCTCTTCATAAAAAGGATAGCGTATTCACCAAATAGGTGATAATGTGAATAATAAAAAAAAAATATAAACATAATTTTGCTTACTTTCGGGGCGAACATAACAGTGTAGTGCTAGAATGCCCGATTGCTAATCATAGCTTCATCATGTGGTCGGGTTTGGAATCTCAATGATAAAGTACTCATCACGTCTACCTAGGCTGAAGAGCTGTGATATTGCAAACTGCTGTCTATAATGATTATATATATTATTATATATTATGATGATATATTATTTATTATATATTATGATGATATATATTATTATTATATATTATGATGATATATTATTTATTATATATTATGATGATATATTATTATTATATATTATGATGATATATATAATTATATATTATGATGATATATATATTATTATTATATATTATGATGATATATATATTATTATTATATATTATGATGATATATATATTATTATTATATATTATGATGATATATATATTATTATTATATATTATGATATATATATATTATGATATAAATTATATATATATATTATGATGATATATATTATATATATATTATGATATATATTATAAATATATTACGATATATATTATATATATATTATGATGATCTACATTATATGTATATATTATGATGATATATGTATATAAATACATATTTTTTCTCCCAAGTTTAAAAGGAAAGTTATACATAAAGAAAACTTAATCTTTAAAGATATATATTTTTTTAAATATTATTAAGATTCAATCAGTAATGCTTAATTCAAATGCATATTTTTTTTCCAGTTGTATGCAATCTTCTTTTATATAAAGGGAAGTTGCCTGCTAGTATGTTTGTATGTCCAGCTAACAGTCCAAAACTACTAACCACAAACCCACAAAGTTTATGCTCTCTTGATTGTTCTCAATGTACAATATTTTTGTATGTTGCCTATAGACAGAATGGTTAGAGAATCTTCATAAAAATCTACAAGTGATTTCTTATGTAAAATTTACTAAGGAATTGGTTTTAGTAGTGCATACTAATATAAAAATATTACACACACTTTTTAATAGCTATTTTGTTTTATAATGCCCCCAGGCAATGCCGGGTAGCCCTGCTAGTTCTCTATAAAAGCTAACAATTACTTCTCTAACGAAATATCTTTTCAAAAGATGTTTATTAAAGTGAATCTATTTTTGTTAAGAATTTTAAGAAACAATTTGCTAAGAACTGAAGTTTGAACAAGGGAAAGCACTAAGGGATAGACTTTAATCCAACATAAAAGAATACTCAGAAAATAATTCCTTTTTAGAAATGTGAACACTAGAATTTCTTTAAAAGAAATATTCTTGAAACTTTGTGAGAAAGTCAAAGGAAATCAATTTAAAAATAAAATAAAAATAACATGCTGCCAAAATTGTTTGCTCCCTTGGAAAGAAATAATTCAAGCTTGAAAAGAATAAAAACCATTGAGAAAATCACGCGATTAATATTTCAAAGTTTTGCATGCTAAGTTAGTTCAGTCAAAAGTGAAATTCATTTATTGTCGGCAATATTCGATCTCAGTTTCTTATTAAATGTGACAATCTAAAAAAAGAAGAAGGGGGGGGGGAGCGTTTTAGTCGTTTTTAATAAAGAAAGAAAATTAATTTTTTCTTCTACAATACTGCTCTAAATTCAGTCAATTTCCATTAAGTTAGGAAAATAATTGGAGATTTTAAAGTAACATAAATGACTCCCCCCACCCCCCCCGCAAAAAAAAAAAAACTCGAAATCTGTTTAATTTGGAAACATTTTAAAAAAAGTTTGGTCTTAGTCTTTAGTTAGAAATAGAAGAAAAAAGTAAAAAAAAAAAAAAATATGTCAATGTGAGATTTAAAATGAAAAGTTTACAGATAGATATCATCTTAAGCATTTTAAAATCTGTTAAACAATTTACATAATTTTTGGGTTACTGTATTTTTATAAACTTAACATGTAATATAAATACATAATAAACCTTTTATAACATTTTTTTAATTTTCTTTTTACGAGAAGTTTTTAATATTGAAGTAAAACTGAATAAGCACCAGTATTTCAAAATGACAATTCTTTAATTTTGATGATCCTGATGCTGGATTGAGCAATGGAAATGGTTCCCTTGCCTCATCCTAGCTTGGCATGTAGTTTTAAAAAATTAAGGAAATATAAAAATCATAGATCACTAGTGAGGATCAAACTGAAAACCTAGGAGAATAAAATCGATTCGTTATTGTACATTCTCAAGTCTCACTGACTATTATGAAAACAGAGGTGCTCTATCTTATAGATCTGACTGAAGGAGTTTTCCCAATCAATACAAGTCTAAAAGTCCAGAAAATATAGGACTTTTTGTCTAGTTACTTAGAATAAATGCTTTATGGCAAATTGATGGTTGAATATGGTTAAAATCTGTGCTCATTTTTGCAAATACTAATCATTTTATAATTCTTAACTGTATATTGAACAGATACCATAATACTTAGTTTGCTGCATTACAAAGCTCCATATAAAATTGCAGCCAGATTCGCCCAGTAGTTTTCAAGGTAGCTTCTAGAGTAAATATGGTATTGTGGTGACTATCAATCTCTAACTGTATATTGAACAGATACTATAATACTTAGTTTGCTGCACCTTATCATAACAAAGTATCGCTACGTTAATACACAAATATTGGCTATCCGCATACGACAAATGGATGTAAGATACATTTGTTGCCCATTTGTTGGTTTAACTTTCATGTAAGAGAATAAACAGTTGGCACTTTAATATAAGATATTGCTCTTCATAAAAAGGATAGAGTATTCACCAAATAGGTGATAATGTGAATAATAAAAAAAAAATATAAACATAATTTTGCTTACTTTCGGGGCGAGCATAACTGTGTAGTGCTAGAATGCCCGATTGCTAATCATAGCTTCATCATGTGGTTGGGTTTGGAATCTCACTGTTAAAGTACTCATCACGTCTACCTAGGCTGAAGAGCTGTGGCATTGCAAACAGCTGTCTATAATGATTATATATATTATTATATAGTATGATGATATATATTATACGTATATATTTTTTTTTCCTCCCAAGTTTAAAAGGAAAGTCATAAAGAAAACTAAATCTTGAATTTTTTGAATATTGTAAAAATTCAATCAGTAATGCATAAGATCCATACAAAATTTTAACCAAATCGATCAAGAAGTTTCTAAGTGGAACAGACAGACTAAAAGAAATATAATATAGATTCTCTGCAATCAATTTATTGGTTAAGATATAATGAGAAACAGAATCTTAAGAGGATACTTTCACTAAGACGACCCACTTCTCTTGCTCGAATCATTGCTAACATTAATCATCAGATTCTTGTTTCGGTCTTCTTTGATTCCACACTGATCACAACTAGTATCAACTTTGTTAGTAGAATATCAAGAAGAGGAAGCATGTTTGGTGAAAGAGATGCTGAGCGGTGTAATATAAGAAAGGGATGGAGAGCGAGTGTGTGTACATTTATATTTCGATTATTTTTTTTTTTGTTGTGATTGGATTCTGTCACAAGACAAGAAGAGTAGTGAGAAAGCAATGGCTGAAAGATAGAGGAATCAAGGGAAAGTGGCTGAAAATGAGGAGAGAAAGAAATCGTAAGAATTAAGAATAATAAAAACCAAGTGCAAAAAAAAAAAAAATATGAAGGCAGAAAGTAAAAATAAACCACTGCACACAGGGGAAAATCATTTCCAAAATAGGCTTACCTGGACAGGTGGAATAATTTAATTACTTAGAAAATCAATTCAGGAATACATTAAAGAGGTTACAGCAAATCAATCTTCATTCAAAATACAAAACACTTATAAAAAGCAAAATGTATATTCATCATAGTCTATACTGCTCCAAAGCCGATGGTTGCTTTGTATTTTCATATTTTAATGAAATGAAAAAAATCTTTTTAAATGATTTATGTACTTGGAAAAAAAAAAATCTCATTTAAAATTTAAATTTGAAAATAATATATTGAGTTAAGCTGACAAAAAAACAAACAAAAAAACAAAAACACCCTTGAAATAATTGTTAATAACATTCAAAATCATTTCTACAATCCAACATTATTTGTTACAACTAAACGTCAGTCTATACCTGACTTGTCCACCAAGTTAAATGTCCAACACTCTTTGTTTTATTATTGTTCAGTGATATTTGGATATGATGTGCAAAATTGTAGCGATTTAGCGCATATACCGTTTATAAATGACTTTTGGTTTTGAAACTCCTCGGAAGTAAACGAGGTTATTTAATTTAAAGACCCCATCAGGTTACATTCTTTTGCTTTATCTGAAAACTCTGCTAAGATTATGTGTCTTTTACTTAATCTCTTATAATCCTTGCCAGTACATTTAAAAGAAAAAAACTCAGTTTACAAATATTCTTATTTTTTATAAATATATATATAAAAAAAATATTTTGCTTTCAGCATAAATTTTTTCTCCAACAAAAATCAGTTAATGGATATTTTTTATCTTTTGACCCACATTTTCAGTGGGAGATCCTCAAATTAGGTAACCCCATTTACTTCTGATGAGTTTCAAAGCTGGAATTCATTTGGATCGATAAATACGCTATCTCACCACAACTGTCAATAACTTTGAAAGATTCCTCTTTTGACATAGTTCGATTTTTGCCTGCGAAGGCTCTCTCCAGTTCTGAGAAATGTTTTGATAAACATTATCTTTGAGATAACGCCACAGATAAAAATTTGGGGCTGGGAGGAGAGGGAGGGGCCTAAGATCCAATGAGTTCGAAGCCCATTCATGTGTAACAGAATGCAGATGTGCATATGGCAGCCGTATGTAAATGACCGAGCCATGTGCGAGATAACGTTATGGCAAGGAAAAAGATTATAAAAAGAAGAGCATGTGCGCAAACCGAGGATCACGTTACAGAAACGGAAATAAATGTCTGTTCTAACGGAAAAAAAAATGGAGTTATTACTTGTCTTGGTTTCCTTGCGATGGGGGTCTACAGGTTAACACGTGTGTAAAACGTGCACAACGTTGCATAGGACTACACCTCCAGTCCTCGCATATAATTGAATGGTGATAAAAACGAAACCTGTCGAACATCATTGTAATTATTGGACAAATCAGACATAGACTGAAGTTTAATTGTGCCAGACAATGGTCTCTTGCAGAAAGGATTTTGAATTTTATAATTCCATGACTTTTTTTAAAGGTTCACCTTGTATGAACCTCTAAAATTGATTGAACCAATTAAACATGTTTTTATGCCCATATGAATGCTGCCACGCACATTTTATTGCAATCCCAATAACTCCACTGTAATATCCCAACATAAAACATAAAAGAATCTGTTTTTAGGTATCTTGAGTTTAGTTTTAATCATTTTTTATCCTTACCTAGAACGACAGGTCAATAAAAACATAAGCAAAATAAAAATAGCACAACAACATTTAAAAAATAAAATAAATAAAAAGTAAATAAAATAACCCCTGTCCCATCACTGAAATGTTGTATCCCTGTTCTACAAATACTTTGATGGAATGTGCTTTGATGAACTCATAACACTTGTGCCCTCTTGACGTAAAGATCCTAACTAACCTGACAAGCAGCAAAATCCCACCCCTTCATTCATTCTAGGTCCCTAGATACTGAAAAGCTTCCTAATCTAATAGTTTCTTATAATAAAATTGCAGAAAAACATTTTAAAATATTTTAGAATCACAAAGTAAAAAAAAAATGCTTTATTATTTTTTTGTTTTTCCTTTTCAATTTATTTAAAGCATAAATTTTCACAAGTTCAACTATGGAGACTAAATTATAGAAATGTATAAAAATTTTATTTATAAAAAACAACTAGTTTGTTGTATTTCTAATTTTAGGTTTTCAATATATATGCATCCGAATTGTCAGATGAAATACTATGTAACAAGACACTGTTAACAAGACATTGCTCATATTCTAATTTCTGTATTTTCACTTTATGCTTACCATGTTAAAATATTTTAGTTATCAGTGAAAAAAATCTCACAAACAAATGCATTGTTCGCTAAAGACATTTTCGTTTTTATCCTGTGGAACTATTCCCTTCATATTGAGTTACAAACGCTAACCCGAAAAGCAGCAAAACTGCACTCTTTCACTGCTGAGGTTCCTAGATATTGGAAAGCCTTCTACATTTTTTTTTTTTTTACCTCAGACTTCTCTGTTTCTCGTATCACTGACGGTACTAACCTGCAAAATTTTAAATGTAATGTGAACAGACATCTTGCTAATGAGACCACCACAATCCCCTGCTAAATATGATTCCAAATAGTAGCCTCTTACATTCAAGTGTCAATCAATATGCCTTGAATGGAGGTGAAAAAGAGTAAAAAAAATAAAACAAAAACAAACAAATCAATAGTAACTTTCGAGTTGACAGTTCAAATCATCCCCATGGGATTTCATTTTCTAGTTTGAAGCTTTTATGTACAGCACATGGCATTATTTGTCGTTTACTTTGGGGAGGTCGGCTTTGCTCATGACAGCTTAATTATAAAACTCTGGACTGTCCTGGTGTCCTTGAATCTTGTGTGTGTATATATATATATGTATATGGATATATGTGTGCAAATCAAACTGATTCGTCTATATCATATTTAAATCTAGACTAGCATGGGTGCCCGGCGTTGCCCGGGTGTTTGGAGGTGTGTGTTGAGAAAAAAAAAAAAAGCGGTAGTAGGAAGGCAGGCTCGAACCCGTACCGTGAAGGAGGAAAAGAACGGGTGAAAAAAATCTGACGTCTTTGATGTTACGACCACCGTCAAACCGGAAGTGACGTAGGTTTAAATTAAGGCTAGTCAATTGAAAAGAGGGGATGACTTTCGAAAATATCATCGAAAAAAGCGACCCCTCCCTGTAGAAATGTGCCCAGTTGAGGGTGAAGAAATTAATATTTTTAGCTAATTTTTCGATATTTGTCATCTGAAGGGTCGAACTTCAAAACAATACTGATCTTGTGTAAATCCGTCGCCTCTGTAGAAAGTTTTAGACACACATGCAAACATACATACATAGATTTATATATTGGTAGCTTAAATTTTCGACCCAAACTGATTAAAAAGCTTGCCCTATCTCTGAATACCCTTTATGTAAAATTTCAAATGTTTAGACCAGAAATTGTCTGAGTAATTTGGTCGAGACCACAGAGGTCAAATTTTTTTTGACTCCTATTATGACCCCTTACCATCAAGTTATTAAGTTAAATCCATGTCTAAGGAACCTATATCTAAAATTTCAAGTGTTTAGACCCAAAATTGGCGGAGGAGTTTGGTAGTTCTCAAAGGTCAAGTCATTAAACTTTGACCTCTTAACAGCCAAATTTCTGGCTGAAAACGGATTACAAAGATTTCCCCAAATCTCCATACCCTGTATATCAAATTTTGAGTCAGTAAACTGAAAATTGGCAGAGTTATTGCATTGGGAAATGTACACAGACAGGCAGAAAGACAGAGACTTTCACTTTTATAGATATATAGATAGATAAGACGCTTGCATGATTTAACCCTAAAGAATTGTCTGATTCAATGTTGTAACTAATACATAAGTGTTTAAATACAGTAGTTATCTGGTAGCTAAATGTTTTGGTTTCGATTCCGCTTGATGGCACCCAAGTCATATTTCTTTTAAAAACTTTTGAAATCACTTCTATATATTAGGTACAATATAATAATCAATAGAAAATTAGCCCTATAATAATAAAGACAAAGTCTGCATAAATCAAAATATCATATTTAAGCATATTTTATGATCGGGCATTATAAAAATAATGTGTTATTTCAAGTATAGAAGTTATTTAAAACTTTATTTGTGGGTAGCAAAGATTATTATTATTATTAGTAGTAGTAGTAGTAGTAGTAGTATCATCATCATAACTGATATTTAAAAGAAAGTGTGTTTCTACATTTACAATATACGGTGTTGCATGCTAGACGATATTTGACATGTTTTCCACCTATATTCGGAAACAACTTAGCATTATGAGTTCTGTCAAAATTCAAAAAATGTGTGTTTTGTTTTTGTTAAACAAGAAATAAATAGTAAGCTTTGTTAAATAGAAATCTGAAATAAAATCTTATTCATTAGAAATTTATTTTTCCTAAGCGTTGTTTGAATTTTAATTGAAAGTTGTAAGTTTAAAAAGCCAAATACAGTGTCGAATTGTTTTTTAAATAAACCTTTATTTATGCATTCATTCTTTTGCGGATTGTTAATCCCATCTATATATGAAATTTGTTGTCATTGTTGTTTCACCACGTTTCAAGTAACTCATTCTCTGGCCTTCTTCAGGTGATTAACTGCGATGGGATAGGAATGCTTAATCTTGTAACTTGTGCCCAATAATTACTGCCTTCCATAGTTGTTGTCTCACCATATTTTTGGTCAACTAATCCTCTGGCTTTTGTAAAACTATGAAGATGAAGATAACAGTCCGCAAAACAATGAATGCACAAATTATGAAACCTCATTTCAAAGGATTAAAAACGAACAAAAACATTTATGTATATGTTAATACGATAGCGTGTGTGTTATTTTGTGTGTCGCGTTTACATCTTTTTTCTTTCGAGTAACTGTCGTTTAATTGTTATGACATTTCATTTATTGTAATAAATAATTTGATCAAGAATTCTTAAGTTTTGTTTTTGGTTTCGGTTATAGCTAAAGAAACTCAAGTTTATATATATATATATATATATATATATATATATATATATATATATGAGAATAATGGAAATAGTACTTTGACGAAATAGAGAAGTAAAAAAAGGAACGAACCGAGTTATGTGTTCATCAACGTTTCATCTTTATTTCGAAATAAAGAAACGTTGCTGAACACATTACTATGTTTGTTCCTTTTTATTTCTTTCTCTTTCTCTATAGATAGATAGATTACATACATATATATATTTTTTTTCTTCATGTTTTGGGTTGGGTTTCGATCCCAGCTGATGTACCCAAGTCATATAAATATATATGTTTTTTTTTTTTATTTTTGAAATCACAACTTTATAATATATATAAGAATCAATAGAAAATTGACTATAATAATAGATATAGGAAATCTGCATTAAATTAAAATATCATATTTTAAAATAGCATATTTTATGATCGGGCTATGCCGGGCATACCTGCTAATTTATTTTAAAATTTTAAATCAACTTACTCTTTAAATGTGATATATCTAACGATTTCACAATATCTTTATTAAAAAAGAAAACAAAATATATTAAACCAAAGTTATACCTAACCATATAGCTAACATTTCAGCTGCTGTAACCTTTGACATACTTTAGGTGTCTTGCCTAACTCAGAAATCTGTATGCAATTTCAAACGAAACTCTTTATTCATTGTTCTCGACCTGTCACTCATGGCCATGTAGAAATCATAAGAAAAAAATTCATAATTGTATTCTTAGTATCTCACTTACTGAGGATTGAACCTTCACCCCCCCCCCCCCAGAAGAACGTCACTTAGAACTGATTATTACTTAACGCTTTTACCCATTCCACAACAGGATCTTATAATTCCTAATTACCATATGATGCATCGGATAAAGGTCAGAGGTTACATTGGCTGAAACGTGAGAATAACGACTAAGGTGAGAACAGTCATTCAACTAATTTGTATTAGTTAATACAATGACGAAACACGTGTCAGTGGATAATTACATTTTAAAAATTACACATTCAAACATTTTTTAACATGGTAGCTTTATTCTTATGTTG
The DNA here is from genome assembly GCF_053919585.1 of Euprymna scolopes. Classification (NCBI taxonomy): domain Eukaryota; kingdom Metazoa; phylum Mollusca; class Cephalopoda; order Sepiida; family Sepiolidae; genus Euprymna; species Euprymna scolopes. The sequence goes on from NC_136487.1 coordinate 50,913,155, forward strand.
CACAGCCATATTTAATGTCAGAAATACTTAAAGAAGATTTAAGAATGTCACAAAGCTTGCTGGATCCTTGGAATTTATACTGTTGTCGGCAATTGAGATATTACAAATTTCTATTGCTACTATCGCACTATCAAACAAGCTCCAACCTCTGTCCCATCACCATAATGTTGCACCTTTATGCTTGTTTTACAAGTACTTTAATAAAATGTGCCCTGAAAAACTCATAGCATTTATGCCACCTCGAAGTATATACTTCTGACTAACCTGATAAGCAGAAAAACCTCACCCCTTCACTGTTGAGATCCCCAGATGCCAGAAAACCTAATTCAACAGCTTCTTCGCTTGGACTACTAAACTTTAGAATTTCCCTCTGTTTTCCAGTTCCCTGACTGTACTAAACTGCAGAAGTTTAAATGTAATTTATGTGAATAGACATGTCACTGCTAAACCCCCCACAGTACCCTGTTAGCAATAATCCCAAATAGTATCCGCTTATGTTCAAGTGGTGATATACTTTGATATGTGGAAAAAAAAAAGAAAAAAAAAAAGAAAACTGGAAAACATATACAATGTCATAATCAAATCGATTGCTGATTTAGTATGTCTAAAAGGAATGGCGAAAGAGTGCAGAGACAAAGATAAACAACAACGGTGATAATAAGTTTCTGAACTTCAAAATCAATCAGTTAGATAAACCAAGTAGCAAGATGCAGGAAATCATGGGAACAATTAATACATAATAGATTGCGCTCTGCTGTAGACGACGGAGAATAATGTTTGATGATTATTACTGGAATTATTAACAGAATTGAAACTGTGGTATTAACTCTAAGAAAAGTTTAACAGGCTTCCTCTGAAGGAGGAAGTTTCATGGAAGTAAGAAATTCACAAGTAGTCCCCAGTTGCATATACAAGTATATCCCTGTTAAGGGAGATGACAAAATTTGGTTTTGCAACTCTTGCAGGGAGGTGTCGACGTCCCTCTACACACAGTGCCTGGAATGCCCACATTGATCACACATCTGACCAGGCTCAATATTGCTTAAAAAAAGCATAGGAAAACAATATACACGTATGTGACTATTTGAAAAATAAAAAAAGAATCATGCAGCATATGCAAAAGACATTCAAAGGAAGAAAACGTGGGGGAAATAGTTAGGCACATCTCGTTGCAAGTTTTTTTCTTTTCTTGTTAGTTCAACAAATTTAAAATCTTCACTCTTCTGAAAATGCTCACTGATCCAAATGAAACCGGTAATGCTCTCATTTTTGATGATTTATTGCTGTGTTTAAATAGTTTTTCTCTCATCTGTTTTCACATGTCCTTTCTCAACAGCCTTTCTTGTGTGTGTGTGCGTGTGTGTAAAGTAGCTTGCAAAATGACTTGATGGATCAAAGAACACTGGTAAACCTTCCCAGCCTTCAGGTTGTAATCAAAGTGTAGTACAGAGTACTCTCCCAAGAAAATCCATTAATCATTAATAAAATTCATACTTTTTGTAATTCAGCCATATTTGGTAAAAATAAACTTTAATCTATGCTTGATTGTCCATCATGTTTAAGGCATGAATGTCGAACGGTCTTCATTTTGTTGCCATCCAATAAACACAGATGTAAATAATTTGAAAAATTGTCAATATGTCTGCCCTAATTTAGACTGTCATAGTCCTTTTCATTTCAAGAATAGACATTATCTGAGATAATTCTATAAATAAAAGTATGGCAGTATGGAATGAAGGTCTGGTGAACATGAAATCAATTCAGGATCACACTGCCTACTGATGAGACAATTACTAAGGTGCCCCCTCATATCATTAAATAGTAATAAAATAAAGACTGTCAGACACACATGAAAAATTTGATGGACAAGTCAAGCATAGGCTGACGTTTTTCAAATGAAATATTGGATTACAGAAAGGTTATGAATTTTCTTAAGTCTGTGTGTAACATTTTTGGGGTGTCAACCTATGTTGTGTCTTTGGTCAGAGTAGGAGACACTCTTCACAACCGATAATTTTTAATTTCATCCCAATTCAAAGTTTACATTTTTAAATAGCTGAATGTTATTTGCACTAAAAAATCGATCTGGTATCCAAGTTTGTCCTCATCAGGACACAAATAAATAGGGACTCTTTAAATAACTTGTAAGCATTCATTTATGAAGATAAGGCTTTTATACTTGGCAATTTTTTAGATGAGGATTCATAATTTGTATTATTCAGACTACTGTTCTCATCTTGGATGTTATTCTCACATTTTGGTCGATGTAACCCACTATGTTCAGGTGCACCTTGCTGGAATCAGTAATCTATATGAAATTTCAAACAGAATCCATTATTTAATCCACATGGACATGCAGTATAATGGATGAAAGTGTTAAATAACCATCTCTCTCTCTCTCTCTCTATATATATATATATATATATATATATATATATATATATATATATATATATATATATATGTGTGTGTGTGTATATTCGCTTTTTGTGTATGTCTGCAAAAGGCTTTTTTTGTCGGCCTTCTCGCTCGGCTCGCTCCTTAAAACTTTTTATATCACGTCTAAATCGTAGTATCTACGACTTAAGAATGGGGGTTGCGTGTGTATTTAATTTGCCCAACTTTTACCAGCTCACCACGTCTTCAAAAAGTGAATGATGGAGCGGGGGAAACAGTAACTGGCTTACAGCGCAAAACTGGGTCAAACATCACGCCACTTCTTCGCACCAGTATATTTCACTTTATAAACCGCTTATCAGTTCCTCTTCCCTCGTGGCCAAGATGGTTAGGCACCTGGCTTTTTTCCCCCCTTTCGTTTCCACCGTTTCGTCAAGGCTTCGGGGTTCAATCCTACCTTCCTACTAAAACTTTTTTTTCTTTTACACCTCCAAACACCCGGCCAACGCCTTTTCTTTTTTAACACACACACCTCCAAACACTCGGAAAACGCTGTGTACCCCCGCTAGTCTATTATATAAATATGACCTGTCTGTTTAAATGTATGTATGTCTGTCTGCCTAAAACTTTCGACAGAGGCGACAGATTTTCATGAGATCGGTATCATTTTGAAGCTCGACCCTTCGGACAACAAATATCGAAAAATTAGCTAAAAATATTAATTCCTTCACCCTCAATTGGGCACTTTTCTACAAGGAGGGGGTCACTTTTTTCGCAAATATTTTTGAAAATCATCCCCTTTTTTTGATTGATTAGCCTTTGCTACTTCCAGTTTGGCGATAGACAGAACGGCAAAAACGTCACCTTTTTTTTTTTCCTACTTTGCAGTACAGGTTCGAGCCTGCCTGCCTACTACCCCCTCCCCCTTTTTCCATCAACACAAACCTCCAAACACCCAGGCTAGTCAGTTCTAAATGACTGTCTTGCAGAGGTTGATACCTCTATTCTTACTACAGGTGTTAATTATAAAATAAAAATTAAGATTTCTACTTGGTTATGGTTAATGGAATGAGAACAATCCACATCTGTTGATTAAATAAAACATTTAGTTTTAAATTTTGTATATATTCCTCAAAGTCAGAAGATACATTAGTGAAAACATTGTGAGAATAACAGTAAATGTGAGAATAGCATTAATAGTTAGATTAATCCAAGAATTCTACAGTCATAGATTGACCAAATATTTTTTCTCCATCTTATCTTGCTAATATATTTTCTGTACCTTTTTCATAATTGAAGGCTAACAACAATGTCTCTCTGACCAATTCAAGTTTTTCAAGGAAACTGACAAGATCATCAGAAGTAACACAATATTATATCAATGTTTTCCTTCTTCTAGACTAGTTGCCATAAAGATTCTTTGAGCGTCTACTCTAATATTTAACGACTAGCTGGAGAGAGGATAGATGGATTGGAATTTTTTCAAGAGATGCGATGACCAGCTTAGGTTAGAATAAAGTAATTCACAATGTGACTGAGTTATAAACAAGAACTAGTTCAACCTACCAAAAAGGTTATGGTCATATCAGTCAGTTAAGAGTATTGATGAAAAAGATACAATGGCTCAACAGAACTTCAATATAACATGCTAAGTATGCCATTCATACAAATAGCCACTGGACCATTTTAATTTATTAAAAAAGTCAAAGAAAAGCTTCCTCAGTTATAGACATCACAAGTAATGATGCCTGTATGAGGAATCTATAATAAAGCAAGGGTTTCACAATCTCCAATTGCACTCCTAAACCTGCATTGTTTGAATCCAGTGGACTGAAAACAGTGGTAGGATAAACAAAGAAACATTTGTGTTATTTCTAGAGATTTCCTTCTCATTGATTAGTTGCCTAACCAAGGTTGGAGTGTCCAATCTATCCACCTACTTAATCTATAGTTCAATAGATGAGATAAGGGTTCATACCATTCCCAGAGATTAGTGAAATTAAGAGGCACGATAACAATTAAAGCTATCTCCCTAAAAAAGGGGGCATGTGATTGGATTAAAAATAAAAACTGCTCCAGTGGAATAGGATCTTTTCTACTTTGAAAACAGAACAGATCTTAAAGTGGCGTGATTTAGTGGATATAGTGTTTTGTTTTTATTTAAATTGAATAAAAATCTAGATTGGAACAGATACAGTAAATCAATTATCTGTTGCTTTTGATGATGGTTCAGTATTCAAGACGACCCCTTAAAAAGAAAAAAAAAAAAAAAAATTCAAAATGGAAAAAGTAACGCAATGCAATATGAAAACTGAAAATTATTTTTATTTCCAAAAGGCTTTGACAACGTTCATTTCTACCAGGACATTGCTTCACTCATTTAAAAAGAAAAAAAAAAAAAAAAAAAAAAAATTAAAATCAAAAAGGTTGGGCATAGAGAGGCAGCCTTGCAGTTAAGAGCTGATTAGATCCAGGCTGATGTCGCTATTGAACCACTTCTTGATAACACTCGACAAAACTTAATACAGAAAGCACATAACTCATATGAGGTGGAAATGTCATTTACGTAGATCATGAAGGGGGGGGGGGTAACAAACAGAAAAAAAAAATATATATATTAAAATTTTATTTAATGACATGCTTAAAAAAATTGCATTTAACATGAAGTTCTGGTTTCGATCTGTATACAAACATGCATTTATATTTTCAAAACCTGTGGCAGAAAACTTAAGTAAACACAACACTCTTAGAGGTTACCATATTTTCTCCAAAGTTTATTAACGCTTTCTTTTCAGGCAGTAGATCATATATACATTGTTATATGTGTCTACATATTTAAATATGAACTTCTCGTTAAATACAATCCAATTACTTTCAATATCTATATATTCTTGTTTCAGTATTTACTTCAGCAGTGCTCAATACACGAGTAGAGCTTAGTATTATATATATATATATATATATATATATATATATATATATATATAGCAAGTGAGCTACACAAAAAAACTGGGTTCCATTCCAAAAAAGAATTCATACAGGACACCGATTGCCTGATGAAATCCTATCGAGGAACAAAACATGAACGTTCTGGTGTAGCTCACTTGCTATAAGTTTACTGTTATATATACGAGACAACAGACCATTTCTTGTTCTGTTTTTATGGCATACTTTTGGTTTGTTTCCTTTTCAAAAAGACAAGTACCTCTCGAAATTATCAAAAACATTCACCATCTGAGTTATGTGAAAGATTTTGAAAAATAAATAGATATACAAATATTTATTATCTAAATGCAACCTATGTTCGTTTGTTTTTAATTCATGCGTCGCATCACTTCCATCATTCCGCTATCCTACATTGCTAACAGCATCTTATACACTTTATTTATTTACCAGCAATGCCTCAAGCAAACTACTTTTCCTTATATATATATATATATATATATATTATATATATATATATATACACACACACACACACATACATACATACATACATACATACACATACAGTGTATTAGTCTTTTGGATCAATAAAACCAGGAGGTTGAGTAAATAATTGGTGAAAAACTAGCAATCATCAATCTAGTTTTCAAACTTAGATCTGTGTATACTATCGCTTGTATTGAGCACTCTTCCCTTATAAATATAACTAAGACAACTATATATATATATATATATATGTGTGTGTGTGTGTGTGCGTGAGAGAGAGAGAGAAAGTGCTTTCTGCATCAGTTCTGAAAAAATGCTTTAGAAGGGACAAGAACATAAAATATATATTAAGTGTACAATCCTCATATCATCACCAACAAAGAAAATTTTTTTTTCAAAAACAAAGTGACATCATTTGAGAGAGAGAAAGGAGGGGATGGGGGGAAGGTGGCCATTGAAAAAAAAAAAAAAATGACTGTCATGCATAATAGATAAGTATAGTAAGATATGACTATACTTATCAAAATCTTAAAAAAAAAAAAATCACAAGGGATGTTGATGGGTTGAGAAGACTATAAAAATAGCAACGGCACAAACAGTCGCAGGTCACATTCACTGAATCGTTTGACTGGAATGTTAGACTGGGAAGTTTTCAGCTTTACATATACACGTGTGCACACGCAGAGAGAGAGAGAGAGAGAGAGAGAGAGAGAGAGAGAGAGAGAGAGAGAGAGAGAGAGAAAGAGAGGATAATAAAGTACTAACAAAACATAGCACTTAGCTCTCATTTACAAGTTTTGCTTTTGTAATAGCCAATGAGAAATATATATATATTAGTTTGCAAGAAAATTTAAAAAAACAAAAAACAATATATGCTGAAATTTGTAAAGTTTGTGTTTTAATTATTAGACTGAATCAACTTTTAGCTAGATATCCAGAACAAATTATAAGTATATTTTATTGGGGAGTGAAAATTTTCGGAGATCCTATCACCTTCTTCAATAAGCAATGAAATAAGCATCATTGTACACTCTTCCTTGTTTATCTTTCTTTTTTTTTTTTTTTTTTTTAATTTGAAAATAACAGAAACAGAATAGAGCTTACTACAATATTCCATTCTGGACTGAAGAAAATGACCGGGCCAGCAAAACTTCTCACTTATATATTTATATATCCAACGAAGGAATGGGTGGAGACTAATTGTAAAAAAATAAAAATAAAATGAAATAAAAACAAAAACGATGACAAATTTCTGTATTATATTGCTTTTTATTTTCTCATAGGCAGAGTGTATATGTATATATATGTACACACACATATATATATACACACACATACAGTTTACTTATTTAATTTTTTTTATTATTTGAGGATAAGATGAGATGCGTACTTACAAAGTAACAGGAGATATACATATTGCATAATATACACAAATACACATTGATGGCTATAGGTAGTTAAGTAGAGAGAGGGGGGCAGAGAGGGTATAAAGACAGAAAAGCAATTTTTTTTTAAAGTTTTTTTTTTTTGTAAAATTTTAAAATTCTCTCAAACGTGAAGCAAGAATGCTGATATAATTGTATTGCTAAAATAATTACTCGTAATAGAAAAAAAATGGTGAGCGTTTGATTTTTTTTTTAAAATCATGTTTTGTAAATGAAGGGATTTCATTCAATTTCGTTTAAAAATTAATTTTTGAAAAGAAATAAATTATTAAAAACAAATTCATTACATTTTGTACAACATATTAAAAAAAAAATAATTATCCTCATTAAATGAGAAACGCAATTCAACAAAAAATCTTAACAGGCTTAAAAGATTTCATTCTGTGTGCTCTTCGTCTTAACCAATTTACTTAACCTAAACATATGGCCACTTTGTACTATAACGGTCTCATATATGGGACCTTTTGACCTTTGCACAAAATAACACTAAACTTAAATCATCTACTTTTAAGCATTTTCATTAGCTAATTAAAAGAAAACAATACTGAAAATGCAATTCCATTGGCCAATCAAATTTAACTTGTAATCCAATCAAATTAAAGTTCAATGAAATGAAGAAGACCTGCCACACTGGAACATATTGTGGGGCAAATACTTAATCCACAAGAAATTAAAGATTCTAACCAAACTTTTTTTTTTCTTTTCTTCCAGATTTAGCGGAAAAATGAACTCTATTTCATTGTTTCCTAAGTCTAGCACTTGTGAACTCTGAATTACCCAGGCGGTTGCAAAAAGGACAGAATGTGGACGGGTTTAGATGGAGAAAAAATTAACTTTAAACTTCATCCATTGTTTCTCAAATTTAAACAGCAAATGAAATTGCATTTTAAGTGTAGTGTTTCTTTAATTAGCCAACAAAATTGTTTTGAAGTAGTTTAAGACTTGGGTTAATTTGGACAAAAATCATGGCGTCTCACATTTTAGATCACTAAAATGAAAAAGTGACAAACATCTTAACTAATGACGAGAGACTGAGAGATGTCAGACCCACCCACCTCCAAATTGGTTAGGGTCATCTGTTTTGTGACAGTCCTTTCGTTTTTGTGGTGGACTATTCAATGCTGAAACAATACCTAATACAAATGTTTTTATTAAAAACAAATTTTTATTTTACCCTTTGCGAGGAGAAGGCGAGGGGAAAATACTTTCCACCCTAAAAGCGTTATCGAACATAACAGATCTGACAAGATTTGAACCCAGTTCACTAATTATGTAGCCAGTGTCTATCACATTACCTCCCATTCCCCAAAGAAACTGGAGCAAATAAAAAAAATAATTTAAAATTTTTTTATTTTTTAAAGATTCTAAATAGATTTTAAAAACAAACACATTTATATATATATATATATATATATATATATATAAAGAAATACATAATCATCTCAAAGAATAATCGACTGGATAGTTTCATTTTATTGAGAGTGATTTTTTTTTTAATAAAATTTTTTCTTTTGCTTAAAAAGCCAAAAGATGTGTGTAATGGCTGCTTTTAGCTATCGATCATCGATAATTAGTTAACAATGAAATTGTTAGCCAATTTTGTCAATAAGACGGATTTACAGACAGGCCACTAATGGTCATGGTATAAAGAACACAAGATAAAAAATAAATGGACGCTTATACAATAGGATTAAATAATAAAAGGGTGAAATTGTGATGAGGAAAGAAAGGCAACAATACAAAGGATTTCATGACAACATCGTTAGCAAAAAAGCAAGTTTTAATATGAAATTTGCTGTGCAACGCATTCAGACAAGCTTTCAATTCATTATGATAGGAAACATTCGTCATCTGTCGACACATAAAAACGCCTCAAAATAAACAATCCAGAAAGAATGTCGTCATTTGAAATTTTAAAATGAAGACCACGTTTATTTTATATATATATATATATATATATATATGTATTCAATATAAAGTAGCAGACAAAATAATTCGCTAGTAACATGTAAAGACTTCGAACAAGAGAGCATATTTGTAATTGATAATACGGATGTGGATTAGAAGTTTTGATAATGTTTGTTTTTTTTCTTCCATGATTTGAGAAATATTGATTAAGAAATAAATTATTTTTTTTAAATTGTAACTAGGAGTTCGTTAATCCCCCAAAAAGGGGAAACTAAAGGAGGAATATACACATATACATATGTTTCCAGGCACATAAAATGAACAAACACCTAGAAAACTCATTTTTTTTTTAATCAACACACATGCACACACGCACACACAAAATTCAAAGTTATTTACATTTATATGCTATTTGGCCTACATTGACAAAGGTTGGAGTTGTGGAAACGAATCTTAAAACATTGACATTACATTGTCAGCTTAAGCCAAGTAACACTGGATGTGTGTGTGTGTGTGTGTGTGTGTGTGTGTGTGTGTGTATATATATATATATATATATATATATATATATATATATATATATTCAACATTTTTTCAGTTAAGCAAACATTGTTAAAAATAACAAAGCTTTTACTTAATTATACCTTTCAATTTTTTTTATTTTCTTATCTTTTTCTTTTAATCAATGTAAAAAAAAGTTCCATATATATATATATATATATATATATCAAATGTTTTCGATTCAAATTGAAAACATTCTTGATGTATATAGTATTTATAGTATATTTTTTATTTTAACACAAAAAGGATAAGAAAAATTGTAAACAAAAAATATAAAAAAGTATAATTAAACAGATTTGTTATTTTGAACAATATTTGCTTATATATAATTTTTGACACGCACAAATATAGCTAATGAATGCATACAATCAGCCACTAGAGCGAGATAATCAGAACTTTTCATTGTTATTCTTCCTATATAATAAATCGCAAAGGTCTGTGGAGTTTGAAAACGTTTCCACAGATTGGAAGGTTGGTGGATTTGCATATGTTAAAAATAAAGCTTTTGTATGGAGTATTGCCAAACCGAACATAACTAATTGGCGAGACAGGTAGTCACAGTATTTAGAAGAAGAATAAGAAAAAAATAACAAGAATAAAGAAATCGCTTTCGACTTGACATGATCTGAGCACCTGAGGTATTGGAAAGTTAATGGACAAAAACAATTTATATTAGATTGGTACGAACAAGGATAGACAGATTGATTGATATAAAGAAAGGATATAAGTGTTTCTAGTTAGACATATTTATTAAGGGTGCAAGGCGCAAATAAGGAATATTAAGGGGAGAGAGAACATGTTGAAATTATTGAGAAAAATTGAATTGAGTGACTGAAAGAGGAAAACTTTAAAGTGAAGATGAGAAGAATTATTTACTATTAGCCAACGCATACATTCATCAATTTATACAGACATAAGTTTGTAAATCGGGTCACTTTGTGTGGATGGGTCTCATTAGGCTTATAAGGGAGCTAATCTAAGAGAAACAAAAACTTAAACCATCACTGCATTGTGACCATACCCATTCATAGGAAAGGTTTCAGGAGTAAACCATATCGAAAAATTTAGAGCTAGAGTCCTCAATGAAGTTTAAGATTTGTACTGAGTGCATCCTCATAATCTTGCGAATCAGAAGCATGGCAAGATATCGATCAGGTTATTAAGTAATTAGTTAACCAGCAAATAGATTTTTTTTAATACACACAAGCCATTTTATTTATTATACCTATGTAACACTACAATAATAGAGTGACAACAGCAGAGTGTGCATAGGGAATGAAAGTTACTCCTGTAATAGAAAGCAATCATTTTTATTAACTAGAATGGAAATTGTATCCAAGTTTTCTTTCATTATTTTAAGCAGAACATTATGTACATCAAGGATTATTATTATTATTATTATTATTATTATTATACAAAGGCTTGGATTGGAAAAAAAATTCAAATAATGCTTGTATCAGAGCTGGAAATATCTACTTATTAATATAATTACATAAACATCTGTTATATATTATGGTAAAATATTTATTTTTTTGGTTTTTAGGTAAACATATTTTTACAAGAAAAAAAAAGGTAATATGGTACAAAATTGCTAACCCTCATGCCTCCCCAAATGCTACACAATATTTTTTTTCAGTCTTTAACATAACATTTCATGAAATCAAATGGTTGCAAAAATGGGGGAGACAGTTATTTTCATTTGTATTGTGACTGAGTTAGGGCTGATGTTTGGGTTAAAGAAGGACATGTACTTTTTATGACTTAACATGAATGTCAACATGGAACGATTTCTCGTTCCGTAGCAATATTGATGCAAACTAGAATAAAATTTAAATTAAATTTCAACTTAAAAGTCATAAAAAAAAAAATGCATTTCATTCCTACTACTAACCCTAAGTCTGAGTCGCAATATTAAAAAAAAATCTCCCTTTTTTTGAGAGAGGGGTGCACAGATAATTTCATAAGATAGTAAGTTTCTTCATCCCCCCACACTCTCCCCAAAATATCGCATGACTTAACATTTGTGGGTTCAGCAATTTGATATCTTGATATTACTAGACCATCGAAAAGAATTTAAAAAAAAGAAAAAGAAAAAAAAGATAAAATAAAAGTCAATTTAAATCTACTCAAATTGGTTATAAATGTTTTAAAAAGCTAAAAGAGAAAATAAATTACTGAAAAAAATAAAATAAAAAATAATACTCGATTATTAAGCAAAAATTTAAATCCTATAAAAACCACTCTAGCTTTGGTCATGGCTGATTCAAAATGGCATTATTTTTTTAATTTAAAGAAATCCATTTGACCAATTATCATTGGTTATTTGAGGTTCTTTTATATATTTTTTGGTTTGAAACGTTCAAAAGTGAGAAATAGTAAGGGTTAAAGAACAAGCAGAATTTGTGTCTAAAGAGCAGAACACATCTTCCACAATTATTTGAGGCGGATCAGACTTTCTGCAGTTTCTCATCTGAACACCTGAATACACTTTGGAACCAACATATGTTTAGATAAAATATTCTACAACTTAGCACATTCTTTCAACCAATGATAGATTATATTACATAAATTTGCTAAGTAAATAGTGCCGAAACAAATTGCTAGTTTATTTTTTTACCCTCCCCCTTCCCCATAAAATCAATATACTGTGAAAGAGTGCATTTCTGCTAAGAGCAAAATTGTTTGCTCGAAATCAAGCAGAAAGTCTTTACCTATTAATACAGTGGGTAATCAAATATTTTTAAAAATTATTCTAATAACTGATGATTCAACAAACTGATGAAGATGAAATAGCTTTTCTCATCCTCGTTAGAGAGAAAATACTTACTACCCTGCACTAGATGCATATATAGTAAAATGAAAATCAAACTTTCTGACTTTATAAGAATTACTTTATGAAAGAAACAACCTGCATTTAATTAATGGTAAAATATTTTTGTAATAATCCAAAGAACATTTAGATCAAATTGTTACCTAAAAAATAACGCACTTGTAATTTTTAGTTTATTTATTGAAAACCTCAAATCTAAAATGTTTTGTAAGAAATGGACCTGACTAAAATAGGTATGCAAATACAAATGAGGAAGAAATTAGCTGATGAATTTAAAAAAAAAAAAAAAAAAAAAAGAAATAAAAGAGGAGTGATGAAAGAAAATGACTGCAGGTGTAGGTGGAAGTGGGTAGAGGGAGTAAGATTCTTTTCTAACTAAGCTATATTCCTACCTTTATCATGCAAGTCAAAATACCATATCCCATGACATAAAAAAATAAATAAAACAGGTGAGGGCGGAGGAAGACAAAGAAAAATAGGGAAACATAGAAAAAGAAACAAAATTCATGTGTGTGTAACCAAAGTGAAAATAAGAATCAGTGCAAAATGACAGAATAATTTGAACGAAGGATTTTAACAGAAGTCATGATTTGATTCAATATTATGTTCAGGAAACGCTTATTGGTTGAAATCATGATGCTAGGGTCACATTTGTTTTTTGTTCCAGTCTTTCTTTTTTTTTTTTTTTTTTTTTTTTTCTTATTTCCATTTTTGTACAATGTCGGATAATAATCCTCCAAATATGCCACACACACCTTTCTATGCATATAAGAATAAAATTTGACAAAGTAAAACAGGGAAATGGACAAATCACAAAATATAAAAGACAAAATCAAATTTCAAATACATCAGTAGACTAATATTTCGTTTCTATTTTTTTTTGAGCTCTAATTAAAAAGAAACAAAATATTCATATACTATCATGGTATTTTTGTCTTTTATACATTGTGTTCTGATGACTTTTGCTGGAACCAAACTAAAAATTGGAGGTTGTTATTTACCTTAAAGAATATACATACATACATACATAAACTAATAATTGTATACACGTGCACATACATACATACATACATACATACATACATACACACATAAATTCAGAGTCCAGACTGTAAGAATAGGCCAATTGAATAAAAGAACATTTCATCTTCTGTCATCAGTATCATCATCATGTGATGTGCACATAAAAACACGTAATACAAGAAAAGCGTGCAGAGAACATTCTTCCAAGAAGATGATTTTAGAATTGGGAGTTGTCTCCAGAAAAAAAAAAAAAAGAAAAAAAAAGAAAATAATAATAAAAAAAAGATTTTGGAAAAAAGTTTCTTTGTCATTCCAGGTTCATAGAAAGTTTAATTTTTTTTTTTTTTTAAGATTTTATTTATTTATTTTTTTGTTAAAGTTCTATTTTCAGTTTTTTTTTTATTTTGCTTTTTTTTTTTAAATCATTGAGACAAAGATGTATATTTTTCTTTCCATTTTCGAATTTTTTTCAATCCAATTTAATTTTTGATTATAATTTCTCCCCAGCCCTTCCCCAAAAATAAAAAAAAAATTAAAAAAATCTTTCCCCGTCATTTTCCCATTCCGTAATTTGATGGTTGCTTTTTTTTTTTCCTTTTTTTTGTGATTTAGTTTGATGTATTTTTGTCTTAGATCATTTTTGCTGTTGTTGTTGCTGTTGTTGTCGTCGTCGTCTTATTAATGTCTCTTTCTTTCTTTTTTTTTTTTTTTTTTTTTTTTTTTAAATATTTGGTATCTTGTTTGTTTGTTAAAAGGGGAGAAAAAAAAAAAACAAAAAACAGCGGGCCGGGCGGATAGACGGGCAACGGGTGCGGGATGTTGGCTGTCACTCAGACAAGTGTAACCAGAAAACACAAGAAGAAGGCATTCAGGGCCATTAACAGACCAGTAGTTTGGTTGATACACGGAACACTGGAACTTTTGACATTGTCAATTTTATCCACTGAAAAGAACAGAAATAAACACGTCAAAAAAGGGTGTTCGGAAAATTTAAAGTTTCTTTTTTTTTTTTTTTTTTTCAAAAGAAAATAGGCGTGAAGAGCAGCATCAGGAGGGGCATAGATATGGGGTGAGGGGTTTAGAAAAGGAAGGAGTGGGTAGGGAGTCAAAAATGGACACAGTCAGATATCTGCACTTTTCAAACAAAATCTGTGGGGTAGAAGTTCAAAGGTCGATGTAATACAACCAGGCAGAAGAATAGCACATTTTATTAGAAGAGTAAAAGACTTAGACAATTGTTTTTCTTGAAGCTTTGAAAACCAAAAAACAGGAAACAAACAAAACCTTATGGAATGAGATGATTATTAAAGAAACATTGTCTTTCTCTTGAAACTTCAAAGAAACGCAGTTCATACGCACACACATAAACAGAAAAGAAAAAGGGAAGAAGCTAAAAATAATAGAAATTCATGCAGACATGCACACACAACTGTAATATGAAAGACTGAATTTTCCTCTCCTTAAAAAAGTGATCAAATCTGCAGGTTAACATAAGCTTTCGCTTATTTACTTCTAGCATGATTACCCAGCGTGAAGAGTTAAAGTGTGTTAAAAAAAAAACAACAAATAATAAAAACTAAAAATATCGACCCCTTCCCCTGGAATATTTCTGTTGATCCTCAAAAGAATGAAAATAAAAAAAGAAAGCAATAAATGTACATATATATTTTCTAAAGCAATGGTAAAAAAGGATACATCAACTATGTGGATATGTCTTATGTAGTTTATGACTTCATTGGAAAAACAAATAACTTTAATAGAAATGCACTAGTACTAGTATATCCAACTATTCTCTTTCACATTTATCTATTAGTCCTTTCTCACTTGACTAAAGCACAATGATAGAGCGAAAATCGGCAATATGAATCTGAATAAACCCAACTTATTAAATCGGCAGCACAAAAGTCATCCTAAGGATGAATCGGTTACACTGTTCTGATTGCGCACAGTATTCAACTCTCTTGGGTAAACTGTTGCAAAAGCATTAATGTCTTGAATAACAGGAAGTTTGGCTAGCCAAGGAAAACTTGGAAGCAAACGAGTTGACAAAATCATACATGATACATGCAATAGAAAGAGCAGTGTAAAAGGAGAATCGATATTCAGTTTCACATTTTTTGACAATTTTGTTGGTTCTTTTAGTATTTCATGAGAAAATTTTGTATTGCCTTAGAATCATGGACAAAGTGATATTCAGAGATAATTGACCCGCTGAACCACAAGGACTGGAAAGTGAATTTGCAAAATGTCTGAAAACGTTAAATGAAGAGAGAAAAAGAAAATTCCAGAGTGTATGTTGGATTTTTCCATCCTGAAGCGTTTGATTGTGAGTTATACTGAAATTGATGAATTGTGCCTCAGCCACCAGAGCTCCAAACATATATATATATATATATTAGTTTTGATGATCTTACTAAAATGGTGCATCCACAGAATTACAGCCATATACAGCATTGCATATTCCATTATGACACATGTAAGAGACACAAAACTGTGTGGAGGGGAACTGATATTCAGTTTTAAATTGTTATTAGTTCAGTTCTTTGATTATTTCATAAGAAAATTTTGTATTTCTTTAAAATTCACAGAGACTGCAACCTTTTGTCTTTTCTTCTTCTAAATACCCTAGATTATTTGGTATAATAGAGTCTATTAATATGCAGGGAGACTATGGTTCAATTTTGCTAGAGTCACATCAAAGCTCCTTACTATATGCTCGGCATTATATAATAAGAATAATGGGAGTAAGTGGAGTAATCTATGAAAAGGATACTTCAGGTCACCCTCAACTTTGGTCCATTTAATTAAAAAAAATTTTCATTTTAAATATATTTGCTTTTGTATGAAGCTACATCATGTAGAGAATTCAGTGAATGTATTTTTAATGATTTAGAGCCATTTTCAGACAACCTTTCAAAAATGACATGTGTCAGGAAAATTTGGAGAAAAAAAAAACAAACACAAAAATGTAAATGCTGAAGTGACATTGAAGAGTTCCACTTGAGGAAAAGAAACCCGCTAGTTGAAAAAAGCTGAAGCACAAGCACACATTCCTGCCTAACTAAAGGCTGACTTAACATTAAATTGACAAAGAAAACCATTAATCTGAACATTTTTGAAACAATCATTGGCAAAAATCTGCGTATGGTTGTCTTGTAAGTGTCATTCTATCAAAAAGTTAAGTTTCTGTTTGGAATTTGAGGAAATTCTTTTCCCCTCCATAACCATGTTGCTTAATTCTGCGACTCAATCTCTTGGAAGTACTCTGAATCAAACTGGCACAAAAACCCATACATAGACACATAAGAGTGACCTTGTCTGTGTATGTGTGTGTGTGTGTGTGTGTGTGTGTAGAAAGGCCTCTACAAAATTATTCTATCAATGTTTGGTCTACAGACTTGAAATTTGATATATAGGGTATTCAGACTTGTGGAAAAAATTCGATTTGGTTTTTAGCCAGAAAAAAAAAAAAGAAGAGCTGCTACTGAGTTAAATTATGTTTGACATAATGTGTATCTTCTATGTATGCATCAGTTACTATATATTATATATACATATATGAAAATGTATATGGCAATTAAGTTACACAGAATTTTTTGCATTTCAA
Organism: Euprymna scolopes; assembly: GCF_053919585.1. Classification (NCBI taxonomy): domain Eukaryota; kingdom Metazoa; phylum Mollusca; class Cephalopoda; order Sepiida; family Sepiolidae; genus Euprymna; species Euprymna scolopes. The sequence continues at coordinate 50,930,358 of NC_136487.1, forward strand.
GGACTCATCAAGCTAGTGCATGGAATTGATGCTACTGGAAGTTTATATATATATATATATATATATATATATATATATATATATATATATATATATATATATATACACACACACACACACATGTCAATTGACCAATCTGAGTCCTTGTTATTCTCGCTCTAGTTGTCAACAGCCATATGGTTGGGCTTTTAGCAGATAAATTTTTGGTTGACTTATACTCCACCTCTCTTTTTGTTTATTTTTGGAGAGGAGTGAGCCATGTTTCTTTGTGTATTAAAAGGTGACCGCTTTTAACTCGAGTTAAATACGTTTGCTTAAATTTTTGTTTATATTTTAGATGTTATGTTTATTGCTTTTTTTTATGTATTGTTGTCCTCAAGTGCAGTTTATTTTGTGTACACAGTTGTTTGTTATTTTGCTTCTGTAGTTTAATAATTTGGGGATTATATATATACTAGCAGTTCAGCTCGGCTTTGCTTGGGCCCTATGCACTGAATACACTTAATGTAAGATTTCAAATGTTTAGACCAAAATTTGTCTGAGTAATTTCGTAGAGACCGCAGAGATAAATTTTAAAACTTTGACCCCAATTTTGATCCCTTAACATTTATTATTTTGGTCTCAAATCAAAATAAAAAGTTTTACCTATGTCCAAGTTACCTACACCTAAAAGTTCAAGTCTTTAGACCCAAAATTGGCGGAGGAATTTTTTTTAAGGAGAGGAAGAATCTGCAAAGGTCAACTCTTTCAACTGACCTTTTGGCAGCCAAATTTTCGCCCCAAAACTGATTAAAATACTTGCCACATGTCTGAATACCCATTATATATAAATTTCAAATGTTTAGACCAAAAATTGGCTGAGTAGTTTGCTAGACACCGCAAAGGTAAAAATTTTTTAACTTTGACTCCTTGGCAGCTCAAATTTTCCACCCAAACCAATTAAAAAAAGCTTGCCCTATCTCTCAATACTCTTTATGTAAAATTTCAAGTGTTTAAACCAGAAATTGACTGAGTAATTTAGTAAAGACCGCAGATGTAAATTTTTTTTTAACTTTGATCCTAATTTTGACCTCTTAACATTTATTTTTTTGGCTCAAATCAAATTAAAATGTTTGATCCATGTCCAAGTAACCTACATTTAAAATTTTAAGTCTTTAGACCCAAAATTGGTGGCGGAGTTTGGTAAAGTTTTCAAAGATCAAATCATTAAACTTTGACAGCCAAATTTCTGGCCAAAAAACCGCTTAAAAAGATTTTCCCAAATCTCAATACTCCTTATGTCAAATCTCGAGTTTCTAGACAAAAAATTGACAGAGTTATTTGGTAGGGAAATGTACACAGACATTTTCATATATATATATATATATATATATATATATATATATATATATATATATATATATACACACTTATATGGCCACCGGGTGTTGCATGAAGCAAAAGTGTAATATATTTCTATCAAAACTGCTTTCTCTTTGTCCTTTCCTGTCTCCTGCTTTTCCCTTGCCTAGTCCATTCCTCTCTAGCTGGACGTAGACAACTATCCTTTATAATACATTCCTCAAGTAATGAGTCTTCATTTCCTTTCTAAATTAGTATATAATAACACCGACTCTCCCTCCATGAAACCTGGCCCAGTTGATCCCCAGAGAATCAATAAGTTTTAGATATTATTCATCCAAGGCAACACTGAGCAAGAATATGTGTCTTTGTGAGTGTTTGTCTTTTAGCTTTTGACTTTTAGCTGGACATACAAACACACAGACAACTGCTCTTTATATAATAAACTACCAGGGCTACTCTGTGTTGCTCGAAGCAAAAGTGTAACATATTTCTATTAAAACTTCTATCTCTCTATTTTTCTCTTCCTAACCCCTCTTTTGCTACTGCTCGACACATTACTCTCAAGATGGACACACACAAATCCAACCTGCCTTTATATAATAAATTTCTTAAGTCTAAAGTAAATAAGTTCTTGATGAGCCGTTCCATATAAGTTATCAAATTTACCAAATTTTCATTACTAATGATTACTATATTGTCCAATTTCTACTGTACACTCTTTAACCCCTATCCTTGAGTGGCCTCTGGGCCTTGATAATGTGGTGATGCCTATGTAAAAAAAAAAAAAAAAAAAAAAAAAGTTGGTATTTCAAAATTAGCACAAGATTCCATTGAAAAACTGCTCCCTCCCCTCCAATCCTGTACAAAAACTGACCTGTAGAAAATGAATAATTTTTCTTAAATTTTAGATATTATCCATCCGAGGATATGCTGATCAAGAAAATACTAAAATTATGGGTATTTGTTTTGCTATTTTTTAGTTTTAGTCGGATCGTACCAGTGTATTTTGCAAAGCAGATTCTCGTAAATGTTCATCTGAATTAGAAACTTATGCAAACTGCCAGAATATATCCAGCATTGGCCAAATTGATCAGCCAATCAGAAAGTGACAACAAACGTGATTACTTAATAAGAAGCCACATAATTAGACAACTTTTGATAAATTGAAAGAAAAGGAGAGAAAAAGTTATTAATTTGAACTTGTGGAGAAGCACACAGCAATTAATCTATGCTGGACAAGTTAGTACAGACATAGAATACTGTCAATAGGAAAAACTGATAGTATCTGAAATGATAGCCACAAAAAAATCTGCAAAACAGGATGTGTGGTGAGCTTGGAACATACTGCTACAGATTGGAGGAGCTACCTCAAACCCTACCCCGCCTTTAGTTTTTTTTTTTTTTTTTTTTTTAAATCATGCGAGAAAACAAATATATTTCTACTTATTAAAAAAAAAAAAAAAAATGAATAAAATAAAAAAACAATATTCGTTCATAAAACTTATGGTCGGTTGTTATATTTTATTGCTTTTCTATTTTTGTGTTTTTCAATTGTAACTCGTATCCAATGTATATTGTTATTTTCTGTTTTGTAGTATTTTTAAGATTTGCTTGGTGACACTTGGTTTACGTCAGGTACCAGGCAAACCAAAGCGGACATTTACAAAAATCTGGTTTACAAAATGCGCTAGTGCCAACCGGCCAAACAAACATACACAGAGACAACTACTCTTTATATCATAGATCACCAAATATCTCACTTTAAAAAAAATTGTACTTCTGTTTTACTAATAATACTTATGCCAATAATAGTGATTTATAGTGTCTTAATATACTTTCCTTCCAAGTGATTGTTAAATTTTCAATATTTATGTGTTGCAACAACGTACTTAACAAAAAAAAAAAGAGGATTTGTTCAATTTAATCTTATTTTGCTTTGATTATAATTACTTTTTAAAAGCAAATATTTGATCAGAAATCGTTGCTCGAATGCTTTTCTTTTAAAAGCATTCGTTTAACTTCAAATATGTTGACAGATCTGCACCCTACTTTATATTACAAACAGTACGACTTGCTAGTCTGAAATTCCTTGTTTAGAAGAAAAAAAAAACAAAAAAAAACCTAAAACGGTAGATTAATTAAAAGATCAATGAGAATTAAATAAGGAGAAAAAGAAAGAAAAAAAAAGGAAGAAACATAAGCGATAATTCTTTCAATCTGAACAGAGTATTTAATTATTTAGCATTTTCAACCTCACCCAAAAGTCAAAGTTGTTCATTTTAAAGTAATGCTCTAAAACTCTGAGAGGAAGAGGATGATGATGTAACAATACTTCCAGAATTAATCATCCTTTCAGAATGTTGCACCTAATAGACAGCAAAAATCAGTGCCCACCCTCCCTCTACACACCTGATATAGATGGAACTAAAAGAAACTAAGTTTTGTCCATAGCTCATACATGCTGCTTAATTCTACAATCTAATCTCTAGTAAGTGTGACCTATGTACTTGAAATTGACACATAAATCCATATACTAATACATTTATTTTATTTAATGTATATTTGTAGCGGAGAAAAATTTGCTACCTATGCTTTCCATGCCCTCATTAAAATATCAACTGTATTAGACACCTACTATAAGCTTAGCCTTACATCATTTTTGTTATAGAAGGAACAAATACTCATAATTTGTGTCCTTGTTTCAACTCTGAGGAGAAATTCGGAGCTAGAGTTCTCAAGGAAGCTCAAGGCTGTATACACCAGCATCCTGGCAATTTCTGCAACGGTGCTCAAACCAAGTGTATCAGCGCTCGTCTTTCTGATGGATTATTCCAGTAATTTAAAGAAGGTGTGTGTGGAGTGCAACTCCAAACCGTTTCAAGAAGGAAGGAGACCTACATATGTCTACATTATAGTTAACCTACCATTTTGTCCAATGAGCAGCAGTCCATTTTTAAATATGATAATCTGCAATGTGGATTTCCACCCCACAAATCCAAATTTTTACCCTAAAAGAGAAGCTGAAATGCTGTAATCTGTGTATCGTAACATGATATACAGATGTGCTAGTAAAAAATCAGAATATGTAGAAAGAGCAAATTTCTGCTAGAAATTAAGTTAATGCATTTGAGTCTGATCTATCTCTCTCGGGTGTTGAACTGCAACCAGAACAGACGTGTTTAAGAGACCTCCTCCACCTCCACCACCCCAGAAGTATAAACTAAGGCTAAATTCACAGGGCATCATGTAACACCTATGTATACTGAAACAAAATAAAATAGTAAAAGAATTATAAAATCCCAGCACTACAAGAGTGTGCATATCTGTGTGGAGGGTTCTTAGCAAATTGATTGAGGACTCAGTTCAGCCCATAATTAGATGAGAACCACCACAAGGACACTCACAGAAAAACAGCCATTTTGGTGTTGCTTTCCACAATTCAAATCTCTATGTATAAAAGAATTCAGAAGTTTGATGAAATACAAAGAACACTGTTAAACTTTAAGTCACTCAATGAACTTGAATGAAAATTGGATCAAACCAACTTAATACAAAAATTAAAATGGGATTATTCAGATTACTATTTTATATCCAAAACCTTTTGGCTAATGTAATTTACAACCTTTTTCATTTTTGGAAATTTTTTATCTGAAAATGGTTATGTTGAACTCGGGATAATATATGGCTCTTCTAACCGAACTATTTTCTATATAAAGATTGTAATCAATTCAAGCCTCATTATACATTTGAAATCCTCTTAAAATAAGCATTAGAAATGTTCAAATAAGTTTCAGTTTCAACATCACGTTTTTCATATTCATTTTTCTCATAATATATGTATTCAACAAGAAAATGAAAATCCGTAACAAAATCCACCCTGAACTGGAATGAACGATGCTGGTAAATTAATATAATCATCAAAAAGGAAAATCTTTTCAAAACGCTTAAATTCTAAAACTTTATTGAAAATTGTGTACTAAGCTGTCTGATCAAGAAATAAAATACATGTAAAAATTTACCCCTTCTCTCAAAAAAAAATAAAAATAAATAAAAATAAAATCATGTTTGAGCAACTAAACTAATCTAAACTATTTTGTTTTTTTAATTTTAGAAAGAAAGAAAAAAATGAAGCAGTCAGTCACTTTAGTATGAGATTGAAGGAAAGAGGAGAGAACAGACTTTATGGGAAGAGAATTAAAAATGAAAATTCAAAGATAAATATAATGTAATGCATGTCTTGCCTGACAAATGAAATGGATGAATCAACAAGTGGACATAGAGAATATTTTCAAATTTCAAAACTAAACTAGGAAAATGATTAAGTCTAATTCAATTGCATAATAAAAAGGCAGTAAGAAAAAAAAAAGCAAATGTAAAGATAGAGTACGCAGGAGAAAAAGAAAAAAGAAAGATAGAAGAAGAGGTAAAAGTAGAACGGTAGAAGAGGAAGAGGTAGAAGAATCTCAAGAAGAAAGAAAACGAAAAAAGCAAGAAAGAAAGAAAACGAAAGAAAACGAAGAAAGAAAACGAAGAAAGAAAACGAAGAAAAAAGCAAGAAGAAAGAAAACGAAGAAAAAAGCAAGAAGAAAGAAAACGAAGAAAAAAGCAAGAAGAAAGAAAACGAAGAAAAAAGCAAGAAGAAAGAAAACGAAGAAAAAAGCAAGAAGAAAGAAAACGAAGAAAAAAGCAAGAAGAAAGAAAACGAAGAAAAAAGCAAGAAAGAAAACGAAGAAAAAAGCAAGAAAGAAAACGAAGAAAAAAGCAAGAAAGAAAACGAAGAAAAAAGCAAGAAGAAAACGAAGAAAAAAGCAAGAAGAAAGAAAACGAAGAAAAAAGCAAAAAAAAAACAAAAAAAACAGAAGAAAACAGTTAAAAACATCAAAGAAAGAAGTAACAGAAGAAATAAAATATTAGAACAATGAAAAAAACAAAAAAGGAAAAATCAAAGAAAATAAGAAAAGAGGAAAATAAGAAAAGAGGAAGTGCTGCATTTGTAAAGTAATAAAAATTATAAAGACTGCAGAACAAATTGAATAGTGATAATCGAATCATAAGACTTGTTTTAATATTTTTTAAGTTGATCAATTTGAATGAGTAATAAAAACATCACTTTTAGGAATTCATAAAAGAAATGATATTTTCATTCAATCGTATTAATGTGACACAATCGATAACGTTTTTCATTTGGTTTAGCTCAAATGACCTGAATATTTGTTTTCAACCCAAAAAATCGCTTTCTATTTGATGACAAAGGTTTCAAAATTATTTTCAAATTTTTAAAGAGATGCTGGCTACTTTTTTTTTTTAATAACTAGTCAGTGATCAAGTCTAAAAACCATCCAAGGATAAGGGTCAATCAGCTGGATAGATTCACAGTTGAATGATGAACATTGTAAAGGATCACATAATGGGATAAATAAACTTTGATGATATTTGACAAGTATATTTGATATTACATTTGATGATGATCACATAGTCCTCAGGGGAGCAGTCTTGTGGCACCATGTTTCACAGATGGAAGTTTCTTGAAAACTCTGTTCACTGAAATTCTGTTTGATGTTAAGCACATAAAGTGAAATTTCTTTGCAGTGATGGATGGTTGTGACCTTTTGAAATTCACAAAGGATTTTAAAGCCTAGTGAATAGGAATGGTTTTTTTTTTTTTTTTTTTTTTTTTTTTTTTTTGCGTGAATCAAATTTTGAAGGCAAGAGTCCATTTGTATCCCTAAACTACAACATGAAATTCAAAACATGTTTAAATGTTGTCGGATCAAAGAACTAATATTTGTTTTCTCAGGTCAAGTAGTTTAAATATTTTTCATGAATGACTATAAATGCAAGCATGTTCCCATACAGTTGCAAATGGTGGCAGCTCAGTTTCTTAGCATTAAAAAAAAAAAAAAAATAGATACCAACAAATACTATACAACCATTCATCTTCTTTCAATGGGAGACAACATGTTAAAAATAATGGCCATATAGTCATGGACAGATAAGAACAAAATCTCTCATTCTGTAGAAATTATAGAAACACCAATTTTTTTTCTTTCACATTATAAGAGTCACAAGTTCTATTTTTTCTTTCAGTTTAAAAGTTGACAACATTGTCAACAAAACGTGTCCCATCTTGTTATGGTGCTGTCAAAAACGAAGGTAAAACTAATTACATGAAAATGTTTGAAGAAAAAATCTAAAGCTAAGTACAAACAATATATATATATATATATATATATATATATATATATACACACACACAAAGTGTAAGAGGGCGTTTTGGAGAAATTGGCAAACAATCAAAATGGCAACGCAACATTTTTTTTTTTTTACATAACATATCTGGAAAGCAAAAAAGATCCATTTGGTTAGTAAAACTATCAGAACAAAGATGCTGCCAACTAACACACCTACACACACGTGTTTACAAACACTTGTTTCTAACCATTTTGTAAATATATATGCATACATTTATGATTTTATAGTATACAAACGTCACCAAACATTCACAAAAATGCTTCACCAGAGCATAACGCATTCTTTTTAGCTTGACTGTGCTGATTGAAGTATTTTTACGAATGTTTGGTAAAGTTTGTATACTTACAAAAATGGGCAGTAAACAAAATGTTTTTTGAATGAACTAGGATTATACGCTAAATTAAGAGCTCTAGTCATATTCTACACTATTGAGCTACTATATAAACCTTTGTGCGAATCTTACAAAAATATGTGCAGTGTATGCTAATAGTGAGAGCACTAAACCGCAAAAACCATGGCACACGTGAAAGTTGTGACGTGTTTCGTAGCAACAATGTAGAACACGGTTAACAAATAACAGTTTTAAAAACTTAATTCTTCTTTAGATAAAAAAAGAGAAAGGTTCACAAAGGATTAAGCTAACAAATGCTTTACAAAAAAAAAAAATAAAACAAAAAGAAATTTACTAATCCAAAACTTTTCAGAGGAATTCAACAGGTCTATGTGAAGATGAGATGGTCAGTTATTGCAGGAGGGAAAACAAATAGATAAACTTTTATCGCATTAGATAAGTGACTTTTTTTCATTGGAAATCAAACAAGGCAAATAAACAATAAAAAGTACAATAAGTCACACTTAAGTGCTCAACCTGGGGGTCATTGTAAACTTCAAAAGTTAAAGTAAAACCATGCAAGAGTTGGAAAGTCCAAATTCTCTACAACTATCACACACAATTTCCATACAAACACATTGTTGAATATCTTAAAAGAAAAGGGATTTTTTTTAATAAACAATAAAAGATTGAAATTAAGCAATCATTTTCTTGTTCACATTTACTCAAAGAATATAACAAACCAGAAAGGATAGAAGTGAATTATTTTGAACACAATTGTACATAAAAAAAAAAAAAGATTCAACTGTCGAATAACTGATGAATTCTTGTTAGTCAACATTCATAGAAATATTAAATCCTATATCAATGGAAGGAGACCTCTTCAATCAGTCTTCTCTCTTGACTTCCTTTAAGAAAAAAATATATAAAATAAAAACAAATGAAAAATAAAGTTTAGCTCCTTAACAGTCATATTGAAAAAAAAAAAAAAAATGTTGATACAAAAATATATTTCACTGTTGACAACGCAAGGGAAGAATCAACAGTTCTAAAATGTGTTGGACTCTTTCAGAAGAGAACACAAAATATAGCGAAAATTTTTAAGGAGGTTCATAAAATTTAAAAAGAAAATTATGATAAAAATAAAATAAAAAATAAAAAAGGAGGATGGGTTGGTATTATAAGGGAGAACAAAAACAGAAAAATGGAGACATTCAATCAGAATTATTCTTGCCAAATCAACGGAAGTATTTCAATTTGTTGATAAAGATATGAGAGATTTGTTCAATTTTATAACAGTGCTGCAATAAAAAGTACTCCTTTTCTTTGTTATACTAATGCATAAAATGAAAGGCTCACTGGCTCATGTTCGTTGGTTGGTCTCGTCAGATGAAGCATTATCATGTTGTGCATTGTATATGCGGTGGAAGAGGAATAGCAGTGAGGCCAATATAAACCGGAGACAGTGAACAATTCATCTTGTTTAGATGAAAGTTTAAATGCGAAACTCGACTATGATAGTAATTTTTCATCTGCACTACTATTGTAAAATTGAACTGAATTTCTTATTGTAAAAGAAAGGAAGGTCGTGTTACACAGTGTAGAAAGTGAAAGTTTGATTTTCATTTAAAGCCAAGCAAAAGACAGCAACAAAACAGAGACATTAGACAAAAGACAAAACAAGTAAAAAAAAAAAAAAAAAAAAAACTAGCTTTCAATCAATCAGTCTCAATAGCAGACACAAAGAGTAGCAACCTTTCTTCTGACACCATTATTTATACTAATATTATTTCTATATATATTCTTCAAAGTTTTCAACCTTTAAAAATTATATGTAAAAAATAAATAAATAAATAAAAAAACAAAACAAAAAAAAACCTTTTGTCCCAATCCTTCATTACAAAACCCCATCACTTGTAAGTCCAATAATCTCTTGTAATTACTGCATTAGTTTGCGCCAAAAAGTTTACACTGGTCCTAATATTATTTTAGCGGTCATCAGTTGTTTATTATAAAAAAAACTGTTTCTGGGATTTACAAAACAAAGCAGTATTTTATATCATGGCTCCTCAGCAGTGTTGATCAAGTACTACCTCCCTTAAAAATAAAAACGTTCCTAAGACACACACACACATGATATATGATTAATCTGTGTATGTATTTCTTGTTATTGAAAATGTGTTTCTTGGTTAAAAAAGAATTCATTCACATTTGAAAAATAAAATGATGGTTATATAAGGTAAACAAAATTAGCTTTTAAATTCAATAACCACAAGTTAGTATTACATATAAATATCCTACTCTCCAATACATACATACTTTCAATAAAAAAAAAAAACAACAACAACAAAAAAAAACATAATTAAGGCGATATGAAATACATACTAATAGACACCAAATTCTTGTCACTTTATGTACACGAATCAAGTCTGAAATCTAATGCAGATGCTTGTAATATGCACAAGTTATTTTACAGACTGATAAAGATTTTGATTTGATTATGAACACATTACTTGTGCTTAACATTAATAAGAACATGATAAATATATGCAGAAGATTATATTTTAATAAGGGGAAAAAAATATTCTCTTTGCACTTCAAACGTACAATTTCATATTTTTTTAAATTTTTATTTGTGGACAATTATACTCATTTTTATAGTTGTTTCACAACATTTTGGTCAACTATTCCTCTGTAGAGATTCAATGTCTCTATAGTTCCAGGTGAGCATTGTCTGAAGGTAGTGGTTTCAATCCTACCCAAAACCGACCAGAGGATTAGTTGGCCAAAACGTGGTGAAGCGACAACAACTGTGGAAAGCATTAATTACTGAAGATACAGTTGAAGATTAAGCATTCCTATCTGTCGCGGCTAACCTGACAGAGGCCAGCGTGATAGTTGGCTGAAACATTGTGAAACAACTATGAAAATGAGGATAATAGTCCGCAAATAAATAAAAAATATACAAATTACTCGTCTCAAAGAATTCCAACAATTAAATAATGTACAATTTCATGTAAAGCTGTCGGACATATGTATGAGAGTGTCACAAAAAACAATAAGAATAAATGTCATAATTAAAAAAAAAAACATAAGGTAAAAAAGCCCTTACAAGTATTTAATGTTGAGTTATAAGTATCATTTTTTAAATAAATGAAACTTATAACTCAACATTAAATACTTGTGTTTTAAGAATATTTTTTTATTTGTCCGAAATAGTAAAAATTATATTACCAATTAAAATTTACTTTTCTTTTCCTTAATAGTTTTTTTTTTTTTACTTTTCAAATGTGAAGCAATTTTAAGAAACACATACACACATATATAGCATGTATAATAAGTTTGAGAAAAATCAATACAATGCTCGATCATAGCTAAAAAGCTAATAGAATTAATTTCATTTAAACATTATATAAAAATATTACCCAGGTTTCATCTATTAGTCCTTCTGGATAAAATCCAACTGGTCATTACAAAAAAAGATTTGTCAGTCCAATTCGTTATCAAAATCGGAATTAAAAATGGTTCAACGAGTAAATTTTGTTGTGTTCACTCCCCCCCCCCCCATTCCCCCACAAAGGGAACTAACAACTCTTTCTGCAATGACCAGCTGGATTTTATCCTAAATTCAGTATGACTAGATTGACGATTCTCAGGTATCCCTAACTAATGCATAATATTTGAATATATATATATATATATATATATATATATTCTCCTCTCAATAGTGGCAAGCTTTTCTTATCTTGAAAAGTTTTACTTTGTTAAAGATTCATTTTTTGATAACAAGATTATATATATGAAAACAATTTTGTAATACTAATTCAAAATGTTGCTAATTTTAATTCACAATATGACTCTTTCAGCGACTATATATTATTGTCAATTATTCACTACTTAAGAGAGACTAAGCCTAATTTTTAGAGGGAGAGCGAAATATTGCATTAGGTACCATTCTAGAGTTAAACGTAGCACCCCTCCCTTAAAATAAAGGCCTTGCATACATCGACAAGTGTTCCTATTTACAATGCTTCCCCACGGGACAGAGTTAGACACCAGGGTCGTTTTTTAACGTGGAGAAAAGGAACAAAAATAAAAATTGTCTCAGTCGTGAAGGATTTCTCCTCCACTGACAGAACAAGAAATTGAAGTGCAGCATCTGAAGAACAGATACTACACTGTGATGGTGTTTATTTGCTCCCCCACCGAGCAAATTAGGCACAAGGCCGATTTTTAATGTGAGGAGTGAAGGGAGGGGGAAGGGAAAAAGGGGACCAGCTCCCGAGAGGTGGGAAATGGGAGCTGGTTAATGGTCAGGCATGTGGGGTTGCCCCCACATCTGGTCTTTGCTAGTCATAGCTAGTCATAGCTTGCAGCATCTGCCGGAACAGATACTACACTGTGATCTTGTCCCGGAGGCCAACCATACATCGACAAGTGTTGTCGGCAACTATTTCAGTAATTACAGTGTTGATGCATTTCGTTTGCTATACATTTTAATAAAATGAGTAAAACGAAATATACTTTTTTTTAAAAATAAAATGTGCTAAACTAGATAAGATGTAGAAAAGTCATTTTTTGTTCAATGATTTAGAAGATTGCATAAGAACATTATGAAAATGTGATTTTGTGTTTAAAGGAGAAAAGCAAATTGTATTCTGGGAAAATGACTGGAATTATTAGAGAAAATTTAATTAACAAAGATCAATTTATTTAGAAAAAAAAAAAAAAAAAAAATTTACACCACCGTGCGAATAAAATCTGAATTAAAATTCCAGGAATATTATATAAAAAGGAAATCAATTTCTTATATTTTACAACTGTTTGTCTTTTTTTTTTTTTTTTTTTTTTCAGAGTTAAATTTAGATCATGCTAAATAATGGTACAGTTGAAAAAATATATGCAGGAATTTATCATGTTGAAAGAAAGGATGTGTTTAAAACAGAGAAGCGTGGAAGGGAATCCAAGAATTTATCAATGATAAAGAATTAGTCGGAAGAATAAGTAACAAAACAGACAAGATCAAAAAAAATATAATTTTATAACTTACAAGTACACAATGAGAATAAAAAAAATTATGCTCAATACTATAAATTCTTAACTCCATTACTGATCCAAGCATTAGACCGGGTTCCATGTTCCAAGGAGCATGAAACCTGGTGTAGTGTTGGGGAGTTATGGGCGATTTGTAACTTTAACAATTATATAGATTATGACAAATACAACTTATCTTAACACTTTACTACAGTTTCATTGATTATCCAATCAGCAAAACAAGATGATTTTATACATTTAAATACAAACTAGGCACATATTCAAATTTATAAAAACGCCCAGGAATTTATTCATACATTTTGGTAATTGGATAATCAATGAAACTGCAATAAAATCTGAGATAAGTTATAGTTATGAAGCTTCATCTTAAAGCATACTAACACTTGTGTGTATAAAATCTGCTGTCTTGATTAGATTCCCTTCTGAGAAGTTGATTTTCATATATATATATATATATATATATATATATATATCATCAACTTCATATGTAAGAGCATCATATATATATATATATATATATATATATATATATATCATCAACTTCATATGTAAGAGCATCATATATATATATATATATATATATATATATATATATCATCAACTTCATATGTAAGAGCATCATATTTATTTATGTAAATATCCAGGCTTTAGGAAATTAGTATTTCATAAACAAAATTAACTTAGCTCGGAATATCTGGAACAATGAGTCTGAATGATCATCTAAATTCTTCTTAAAAGAAGCACGCACACTCATCAGAGAAAGACACTAAAATCTTTTAGACTATTGCTTGTCTCTCCCTGATAGAAGAGTATTTTTTTTTCTTGTTATGTTCCTTTAAGGAGATTTTGGACTGACGACAATCGGCTGGACTCTTACTGCCCAGATATTCCAACCTAGGCTAAGTTTGTCTGTGAAACCCAAGTTTTCATTATGTGTGATATTTACATGAATAAATAAATTATTAATCAGAAGAAAAATAAGAAATCTTATTAAACCAGCAAAGAAGGAATTTGTTTTAGATGTGATAGAGAAGAATAGGTTCTGGTAAATTGTGTGAATTGAAATAGATGTTGATTAAGTACACCATTAAAATTAGTTTGGAAAAAAGTAAACATGTGGTGGCTTTGAGTCAATTCCAGCAGAAAGTGTCAGAGGAATCAGAGATGGTAAAAGTGATGATGAGCCATAAATGCCATCACACACACATACACACGGAAAGAGAAAAGGAGAGACACACACACACAAATACACAGAGTATGTGTGTATTTGGGTTTCAAAGTGTGTGTGTGTGTGTGTGCATGGCTACCTGCTCGGCAAAAACAGGCATGCAAATCAAGAAAATCTGCCTTCACCCGTTGTTGTCATCCTTCTTTCCGCCTTTGTGGTCGTTCCAACATTAGTTGGAAGAGCAATGCTGGTCATTTCTAAAGACCAACTATAAAGAGTTCTAGTTTGAACAAAAGATTGGTCACCTGCGGGAGAGAACAACAATGAGAGGATGATAAACAAGTAGGGTAGGTCCTGTGGAGTTGATTGGCCAGAAGCAGATTCATTTTGACAATGATCCAAACTGTGGGATTGCAATAACTTACAGGTTTGAGTGGAGAGAGAATCATAAACTGTTGTGCAATAAATAAGAGCAGACATACTTAGTTTAATATTACATAATACATTATTAATATTACATGGATTGAGAAAAAAAAAATCTTTAAAAAGTAGCAGATTTGGGAATATGAATGGCCATATCTGATTTCTAATATTTTCAGTTGAAATTATTATCAATAGTGTGTCCTTACCGGTAAACGGTAAAACTGGAGGGCATACTTTTTTTTCACTCCTTTTATATACTGCATAATTCCGTATAGCACATATTTTTTTTTTTAAGTATTACATTTAAATAATGTTATTAATTCATCATTCACTCTCAAGTTTGGACATCCAAAAATGAACAGAACATTATTATAAACAAATCTTAATTACCTACTATTTTGATAACTAAATTCATGTAAAACAAATTGTCTTGTTTACAAGAAATAATATTTCGAGTCAGCTGTTGCTGATGTTTGTGTTCTTTAAAATACATACAGAATGAGTTATCTGGCTTAATGTTGCACAAAGGCTAAAATGGTATACCTATTCTATAGTGAAACAAAAAGTAAATTATCAATTTCCTTGCTTTTGCATATATTTTCTATTCTTTATATATACCATTTTTTTAATTAATCAGAAGCTTGATATTTAAACTATAACAAAAGAGGATGTATGAATAGCCATTTTGCTAGATTCCAAAGTCCAAGAATCTTATTCATCTTACTAGTCATTTTTTTTTTTTTTTTCAAAACAAAAACTCAACATTTCCAGATTTCTTTGGTTAATAGAAGAACAACATATAGATGTATGTCAATTCTAGAAATTTCATCTATCAACTAATAAAAAAAAAGTTCTCACAGAAAAGTGCAAAACGAAGTAATAGGTAAAATACAGAACGAACCAAAACTCATATCAAGTTCATTACCAGTTGTGGAAGTTTAAAAAAAGAAAAAAAAGAAAAAAAAAAAAAGAAGCTATCTACTATAGGATGACATCTTGTTATATATATATATATATATATATATATATATATATATATATACATACACACACACTAATATTTAATCTAAATATTTTTTAAATGCGACTATGACACACTAAATAAAAAATAACTAATTATAAGTAACATTATGTTTGTTTATGGCAAGATTAAATCCATCATTTTTGGAAAATTCTTTATACATATATAAAAATAAGTTTTAAAAAGCCAAACAAAAATACAAGCATTAAGAAAAAATATAAGAAATAAATGATCAGCCATGCATTGAAAAAAAAAAAAAAACAAAAAAAAAAACACGAAATGAAAAAAAAAAAGGTTAATTTTGCTACAATGTTTAAAAAGATCAAGTGTCAAACTTAATCTTTTTTTTGCCAATACATGAAAGCATGAAATTGTTTTTCCTTAATTTTTGTAGCTTTTTATTTATAGCTGCAAAAAAATGTTTTTTATTAAAAGACCTAATGTTTGCGTCATATTTGTACCTTCTCAATTTTTAATCAAAAATGTGGCTCAAAGAGCATATGCAGGTGTTTTAATTTTATTCTTTTTACTGTAACCTCTTCAAAATACCCAACTATAACATCATAATAGGTTAGATTTATACAATCACAACTTAAAAAAATTAATTAGAACAAAAATAAGAATAATCAGAATATATTTTAAACATTTTATGACTGAGAAGAGAAATTGGGCTGAAAAGAAACAAAATCAGACAATAATATCGAAAGGAAACTTCATGAAAAGTCACAGAAGATTCTTAAGTTTTCTGTCAAGAATCAAGATGGCTACAGTAGAACCCCATTCCGGGGTTGGGATCGTAAGGTGAAATCGCCAAATGGCCAGGCCGAAACAAAATTTTACACAGTACATATTAAAAATTAGTGACAAAATACAGTACAGTATATAATACGCATGTATATAATCAAATAACATTATAAATAACACCGTAAGGCGACGCAAATACCGTAAGCAGGGGCCAGAAAAACATTGTATTCTACATCATAACCTGAAAAAATCCTGGGGTCACCGTATCTCGGGGTTCTACTATATATTCAAATTTGAATTTACAACTTATTCCAATTGTTTTAATAATTTAGGAGGAAATCCTAGGCTTATTACACTAGACATTATTATTTTTTTTACATCTATTATTAATGGAGAGTTGGTATCTGTTTGAAGGCAAAACTACTATTAGTACCATGAACTATTTTACTATCTTTTAATGTTCAATTCAATTTATAATACTATTTTAAACTGACGATGTGATCGTTAGCAGAAATTAAGGATATATAAACACACATACGCACGTACAGGATATATAAACACACATACGCACGCACAGTGTGTTACACTTTTTGCATCAACTTCATAATGTGTCTGGATATCCCAAATACTAAGGAATGTTATATAGTGCGGAAGGCTTGAGTGCATAAGAAACAATATAACTGCACATATCCTAACTGGTGTCAACTTTATTCCATCAAACTGGATGGAGAGCAGGCATGAGCCATTGCCTGGTGTTGGTCATCTTCTGCCCTGAGAGACAATGGATACTTTCTGTAAGGAATAGCCAAGCAATAACAAGTTTAGAGTAAAAGAAGTGTTGCTTCATGTCAAGTGCCACTTCTGACTCTAAATTTCTCAAGCAGGGAGGATCAAAGAGAACCTGAAGTGGATGCTGATGTGGAGTGCTCAATTCAAATCCTCTGGGTGCCTCACTACCACTTTTCATTATGAACCCTGGTAACCTTTATATGGTCCCTTTTGTAAATACATGATTCTACAAAAAACTGAGAAAAATCAATGACAAAAAGAGACTCAAGTCCTTAAAAACTTATGCTTATGTATATGAATTTTCATTTTTTTGTGTGGAGATAGGAGTTTTTTTTTTTTTTTTTTTACACAGTGGTCACCACTTATCAAGGCCCGGAAGCCACTCAGGGATAAGGGTTAGTGCAAGTACATTACGTTAGTGTGGAGATTTGATGAAGTGTTTACTTAAGGGGGCGGTTCATTAGGAATTTGTTAATGTTGGACTTGAAGACATCCAAGTTGTAGTCAGGTGGGAAGCAGGCAGACGGAACAGAGTTCCACAGGCGTGCATTCTAAGAAAGAAGCTTTGTTCATGGAATCTACGTTTTGATTTAGACACAGATAAAGAGTGGGGGAAATTTTTCACAGTGGATTCGGCTAGACGGGTGTTTTTCGTGAAGGATTGGCGAGGGGGGACCAGAGATTGGAGTTCAGACGAGCACCTGCCATGGATATAACGATAAAACAAGGATAGGCTCACAACTTCTATTCTGTGGGAGAGAGGTTGCAGGGTAGACAAAAGGGCATCCCCTACTAAGCCACGCTTGATTCTTGGCAGAGTCAGAATTTGATTACATGGTAAAAAAGACAATCAAGTATATATATAAAAAAATACAAAATCTATTAGATTACAGAAAAACAAAATAATAAAGCTTACCTTCCTTGGCTAGAAAAAAAAATACCCCAAACCCTCCCTAACCCTACTCACCGAACACTGAAAGAAAAAAAAAACATACAAAAACGCAGACTTATATATATATATATATATATATATATATATATATATATATATATATGCCCAAGTGCATAAGAGGCTACAAATAAAAAGTGCAAGAAAGCATGTAGAGTTGAGTTTTTTTAAAACTTCATAACTTTCATCAGGCTGTAAGTTGTTTCGCACGATGAGGCTGTTTGAAACAATGAACAACCTCTGCTTAGAGAGTTGAAGCACAGGTATAATAATAACAGGTCAGTAGATGGCAGACTTAATTGGAAATGTACCCCCCAGCACACATGATAGAAATGAGGGAACTTAGCTGTTAGGGCTTCAATATAAATCCATAACAGCCAAATGAGGCATGGGCAAACAGATTGTGCTCTCAATGCCAAATGAAGTGATTTTGGATGCTTTAAATTGTTTGATGATATTTGCAAGAGAATATGAAGGAATAAGGCGTGAAAGTATTTTTTGTGGGGAGGGAGAAAAAGAGAGAAAGATAGTAAGAGAATTATAAAATGATTAAAAAGTCCAAGTAATGTAACTGAAACAGCTAAATTGGACGAGAAATCCAACCAGCGTGTAAAAATGTTGATTGTTCCCAAGATCCAAATTTGTCCGCAGACAAATTAAAAAAAAATGGAGAGATGGAGATATATGAAAGTGTAAGATTAAAATGTAGATTTAGACATTGTTTGGAGTGTATACACAAACAAAAAGTGAAGAAAAAAAGACGATGCTCCTATGCAAATGAAAAGTATTCACAAAATATAAGGAAGATAAGGAGAGGGAGTACGAAGATTCTTTTTTTTTTGGTTTCCAGTTAGAATCGTATTAGTTCCAGTCAAAAAGTTCAAGATTTAAAAGGAAGAGTATCATGAAAAAAAGAAAAAAAAAAAAGAAAAGATAATTTCTTTTTATGTCTGACATAATTTGCAAGAGACAAAACTCTGCATTAGGAATATTAATTCCTCTCTAGCGACACTTGTTAGATCTGAAACAATTTTTGAAAACACCAAAGGTCAAAGAAATTAAAATATTCCATTTGGTTTAACAAGACTGCGATAACTGCACTGACTGTCAAAGCTGATTTATATGCATTTGAAAAAGAAAAAAAGATTCTATCTTCCAATCGGATTATGACAACGTCCGATAACCAAAACATGAACATAATTCATTTCTTTGGCATATATGACAAGAATTGGGTATAAGTTCAATTCCAAAATTCCAACTTGATAGAAAATAAGTTTCAAATTTGTGAGAAATGGACATTTTACAAATAAAAAAAATTTTTTTTTTTTTAGAGCACTGCCCTAGAGATACATTCCCAAACTGCTTAAATTTGCAACTACTGAAAAGTGTATTTGTCTGTAGACGTGAAAGCCAGTGCAATGAAGAAAAAGCAACAAAATAAGGTTGACAAGAATAAAGAAAGGCGCCAATAATTAGCAGACCAATGACAAAAACAAAGCGTCTGAGTGAAGATTAGTATGAAATAAAGGAAAAAGTTAAAACAAAGGATGAGGACAGACTCCATGATAAAAAAACGGTTAACATTAGATGAGGAATGCAATCGTTTAATTTTATTCTAAAAATATGATAATCAAACCCAAAGCGTGGAAAATAAACGTGAGCTGCAGACGGTAACGCAGGTGTCCCAAGGAAGAATCTTAACTGAATTTTTTTCTAATCTTATATACAAAGTACTACCAGTGTCTAAATAATAGCTTTTCTTATAGAAAATCAATATTTAACTCTGAACATAAATAGATGTTGAGCCATTTCAAATCAAGTTTATCATAAACATAATTAATCTTAATCTATATCCTATTTTTAGTTAATGAGATTTAGAGGAGATAGGTTTTCTCCTTCATAAAACCCACTCTTTGTACAAAATCAATATTTAATTCTGTTTTGCCATAAATAACTGATAAATATCAGTATTTTGAATGAATTTTATTGAAAAAAAATTATCCAACACAAAATTCCATTTCTTCGTGTTCATGTAAAGAGGGAGTGGGAGTTAATCTTTTTTCAAATAAGTACTCTCACTAACACTCTTCAAACACAAGTGACATTTTTTTTTACATACGGCCATATTTGTTCTCAACAGCAAATGAAAATATCAATACCAGAGTAATAATGGTGAAAAGAATTTACAAAATTTGGGGGTCTATTTCATGAAATATTTAAAAGATTTAATTTGTACATTCTTGTATATTCTGCACAAAAAAAAAAAAAAAAAAAAAAAAAAAAATGAAATATGGTTACTGACTAAAATAAAATATGCTCAAAGAGGCCCAATTTATAACATAAATTGTATATCAGTGTCCATCATTTGCAAGTAAAGACAATGCCATATACTAATGGTAAACACAAATTGTTACAAATAAAATAAACGGACTCCCAATGGTAACATTTTGTATTAGAGAATGTTATTAGTACTGTGGGATTAAACATTTTTTTTTTCTTTAAACTTCTAAAATAAACTAAGAATATAAATGGTATTTTATAAAACTGAAAATGTACCTACCCGATGTTGTCTAGTATGCATTGAAGTCATTTTAGTTTTTAATGTTTATTTGATTGCACATTTTTAAACCTAACTTGTAGGGGGAGGGGAGAAAAAGATAACATTCTCTGATAAACAAACTTGTAATAAATCGTATCGAAAAAAAAATAAAAAATTAAATACCATTAAAAAAATAGAGTTTAGAGTTACATTTTTAAAAAAAAATGTATTTATATCAGCCATCTTTTTTTACCATGCCAACTTGTATGTGCTTCAAATAGGTGATTAAACTTAATATAAACTTACTGTTTTCTAGATTCTTTTTTTTTTTTTTATTACTTTTGTTCATCACAAAACATATTGCTGCTGAAGCATAAGGGGTTACCATGATTGGGACCAGATTTCTTCCTTTTTTTTTTTTTTTTTTTTTTTTTTTTTTTTTTAAATAAAATTTATGTTTGTACTAAAAACATGATTTTAAATAAAAAAAAAACAGTTGTTTGCAAACGAAAAGACTCCACAGAAACTGATTTCACTGTAAATAATAACCGGCCATGAATATTCTTTGAATCTTTAAAAGAAACCTTTTTGAAAAAAATGCTTTGTTCTAAGAAAAGATAAAGAGCATGAGTGATACATTGAAGTTCAGTTAGAGAATATAAGGAAGCTGTATTCTCACACTTCTGAACACTATAATAGAATCAGAACCGTGCCTTATTTCTATTTCTCTGCCAGAATGCACAGTAATTCTTTAACTTTTAACCTGTAGACATAATTAGCAAATACAGTTTTTCTACGAGGAAGAATCTATATTAATTACCTCCTTGATTAAATCAATAAGCAAAAAGAATAATGGACTCTACAACATTGCATTCCTTCCTAGAAATAATCAATTTACTCATTCAGATTCTGTAATTAAAGATTTCAAATTAATTATCATTAGTAACGTGAATGGATTTTTTTTTTTCATCTTTATGGAACATTTTATTGGTTTGTCACTTTTCAGTTTTATATAGCATTTTGTTGATGGAAAAATATTTAATGCGACAAAGCATATCTACAAAAAATTCTGTCCATCAGTTGGTTTATCTTTCACTTATTTTGGAATTTAAATTTTATACGTACTGCATATTAAAAATCTAAGTATAAGTGCAAATGTGTTTTACAAGTAGAATAAAACTTTACAAAAGATCCCCAAAGAGTTACAACATAATAAGAGATACTTTATGACAATTTACTTTTGTCTATTTTATCTCATTATTTATGATCATTATTCTCTTGGATTTCAGAAGACAAAAAATTTTACAGGTAAATGAATTATTTAGATGGTTTCGTCATTGTTCTCGCAACTATTCATGTTTAAGTGTAAACTGTTTTCGCAAGGTCAACAAATGCATCAAGTGTAGAATTTTTATTTTAAATTCCTTTTATGAATCGTATTTTCTTAATGTTTTATGGCACATGGTAAAAATCTATTCTATCCAGGATAAGAATCCGTTATACACATTGTAAATCCTATGTTGCAAATCTAATAATTTGTTTACTTAAACATGTGATAGTTTATTTTGTTTTAGGATATGGTAATCTCTATGATATTTTAATTTTTTGAATTAGTAAACTGGTAAAATAAAGAAACCGGGGGAAATTTATGGTTAATAATGTAGGTATTGAATGTCTGAATATTGGATGGGGGGGGGGGGGGAGCAAGTTAAATGTTATGTTGTGAGTATTAAAAGATGTGCAAAAAAAATTAGTAGCACTGTAAATCTAGTTTTGTTAAGTAGATTTTTTTTGTAGCGAGGCAATTATAGAAATTCAGAGAGCTGAGCCCCCCTTCCCGCTAATTTTAAAATTTTTAATTATATATATATATATATATATATATATATATATATATATATATATATACACACACACACAAAAAAAATGCATTCCTGAATCCAGATAGACAATGAAGAAAGTTAAAAAAAAAAAAAAAAAAAAAAAAAATTATTTTTTCTTTTTAAAAGATAACAAAACGCAACACAGAGTCCAGTCCTTTTCTTGAAGGAATAAAAAGCATAAAAGAGAGAGAGACAAAGGCATTAAAAAGACGAACACTTAGAAGCATTGGTGTCAGCAGCAGCAACTAAATGGCCAAGTGAAAACCAATCACTCACATATGCGCGCACACACATACAGAAGTGAATTATTATTAGTAGTGGTAGTAGTAGTAGTATTATCAATGATTAATATTACTCCAAAGCCATTCATAGATATCAACTATCCATCAGACTATGAAGAACATAAAAAAACTGCATGTTCTTAAGATCTCCCATCAAAATATATGGGGTTTCAGACACCAGAAACAAAAAACAGTTAAGCCTAGAGTTTATGCCCAATAAAAAAGACATTAATAGAAACACCAAAGCAGAAATAGCAGTTCAACTTAATTGTATTGTGAATGTCTAGTGAGAAATAGATATATACTAGTGAGACCCATGAAAGTTCCATGGTGCTTTCTGTATAATTTACTATTAATAATAATATTCTTTTTTAAAATAATGTCTTTAAGAGTGAATACTATTAAGAAAACAATGGTCTCTTTCTTTTGTAAAAATAACAGCCATTGTAAGCTAAATATTCTTCAAATAAAGTGTCTTTAAAATTGTAGCAGTTTAATTAAATTTAAAACAATATTCTGTCTTTATACCGTAAAAATAATGGCCAGCCAAATAGTCTGAAAATTAAAACTGATGTCACTTTTCAAAATTTATTTAAAATTGTACCGTTTACTCAGCAAGATGATATAATTTGATTTTGGAATAATTCATTTGTAAAATAGGTAAAGTAGAGATTGTTTATCTTAGTGAAATAAAATTAATCACCATCTTTCATGACAGGAGGATCTTAATTTTGTAAAATGTGTGCAAAAGATGATAATGCACATACGAACATAAAATACCTAAACATATTATATAAATTACAAATAATCTTTATTAGCCTAAATCTATGTTAGACGATTTTATGTTTATTAAAAATAAATGAATAAAATGATTAAAATTTAAAAAATTTGGAATCTTGTTTCTTGAGTTAACAAAAAAAAAATTTATATGGTAAAATCTATAAATTCGATTCTAATTTTAGGTCATAAAAACTTGTTATTATGTAGAAAATATAAAAAAAAACAAAAAAAAACCTAACTTTTTTTTTTATATTCAAGATTTTAAAATATCTTTACGGTGCAAAATAGTTTTCCTACGTCAAGAAATTCACAGAAACTGATAAAACTGATGACTAGTTAAATTTTTTTAAAATCAAATTAAGTTATCATCTTTAGCCATTTCTATTTTTTTGTGCTATTACTTACAGAAAATGTAAGAGTTCTTATGTACATGTGCAATCAAATTTGAAAAGCTTGTTTTCATTCATCAACATGTGCATTTTAGACTTTTTATTTCAATTTGATTAGGCAGCAAACATTTCCTGGTGGCCTGCAATTTCGATCTTCAAGCTTTATAATTTTAATTGGTTGTTTTGTTTTATGGCATATCAACCTTTTTCGGATTATTTAATGCTAAATTCAGTAAATTTGAAAAAAGGTTTTATGCTTCAAGGTGTTTATATCTTCAAATATTTATTCATGGTGTTTAGTTTGGTTGTTTTGTACAGAAAATTTTTGTTTTGGCTTTTTAGAACATGATTAAATTTTGCAAAGGAAAGGCAAAAAACAAAAAACCATAACATCATTTTAGGTCAGGAAGCCGATATCTTCAGACATCCTAATCTAATAGTACAAGATATTGGTGATCTTGGTGACTAATTCCATTCAAATATAAAAATCTTTGTAAATGGTTTGCATCTAAATTTCCTTGGGTTACTCGACTTTCCTTTAGTCTTTTCACTTCAAGATGTCTGCATTTTTTTTTTTTTAATCATTACATCCAAATATAATTATCACTGAATAGTGATAAAATTGTTGGACATGTAGAATGGATTGATATGTAGAATATTCAGAATACTTTTTAGTTTGAAATTCTGTATAGGTTATTATGTTAGGCATAAAGATTTCTAAGTTTGAGTTGAAGGTTTCCAAGTCATAAAAGATGCACTCTAACAAACTGAAAGGTTATATTGGACAAAACGTTAAGAACCGGGACAAGAATAGTAGTATTAATAATCTAAATAATACACATAAAAAATAATTTAAATATAAAAAGGCAAACCTAATTATTGAAAGAAATAGAATTATAATCATGGATTGCTAGAAATATTAAAACAATGAGATAATTTATAAGTGACATTTTTGAGAACTACAACATTCAAGTATAAAATATAATTCAACATATTTTACTAAAATTATGGAGATGTTTTGAAATAAGTATGACATAAATTATGAATGAGAATATTTATGTTTTCATTGCTGGCAAAGACAAAAAAAAAAACAAAGAAAAAAAAAATGGAATTTAATAAATGACTACATTATCTCTGCTTTGGTCTATTTCTGTAAGAAAAAAAAAAAAAAGAAATTGAAGAGGAACCTAACAAGAATCAACATGCGACTTAAAAAAAAAAAAAAAAAAAAAAAAAAAAAAAAAAAAAAAAATTAAAAATATCTGCTCATGTTTGAGACCGATAAAGGCCATGCAGCAAAAAATGTTAAATAACTAGAATCAACCAATGTTGTTTCCATGTCGTTGTATCCATGCTGGCGTTTGATTATATTTACAAAAAAAAAAAAAAATAATGAGAGAAACCTCAGAAGCGACGAAGACATTAAAAAACAACAACATTGTAAGTGTTAAATGAAACAAATTACTTAACAGAAGAAACATTGAATGAATAAAAAAAGTTGGAAGGATAATGAGAGCTGATTCGATGGATGAAATGAATGAAAATATGGCAAGGAGTGGCCAGTTGTGGTAAAAAAAAAAAAACGAAAACAAAAAAAACTCCAGCCTGGAGTGGAGCAGGTGGATGAAGTCGCTGTTCACCAGAGGTGAGGTGATCACTCCGTTGATAGCGTTTTTTTTGGGGGGGACAAACTAACCTTTGCTTGTATCCTTGTTACTATTTGCATTCTGCTGTGGTACCTCGACAACAGCGAACGGATCTGAAATGATTGATGGAGCCCATAGCATCTTTATTGCATTCACCGGATTTATCAAAGAACAAAAAAAAAATATTGGTTAAAAAAAAAAAAAAAAAAAAATTTGAAATAGCAAAGTGTCACAAGCGGCATGATCAGAAAGATCATGGAGGCAGAAGACCAGGATGGGGTGGATCAGAGGTCATACCTTTGGGTTGATGCATATGCGGGGAAAAGTTATGTGTTTACTTAAATCAAAATCCATGACTTATCAAGTGATGTACGTAGAATATATGAGTGATACGACGATGGTGATGATGAAAAAGGATGAGAATGATAGGCCAACATATAACCCCCCCTCTCCATACATCTAAACTATCTAAAAATAGATGGTTATATGCCGATATATATGGAATATAGGACAACAAAGTTTAGTACAAAGATTATTCATAATTCAATACGTGAAATATGTAAATTTTTTTTTTTTTTTTTTTTTTTAACAAAAGGCACATTCAAGATTAACACAGAGATTTTTTTTTTTTTGGTTTTAAATTCCACAACTATTACCAAGATGATCACACATGGTTTTGAAAATTGTGCTTGTAAAATTCAACTCAGCTATCAGAGCAGTCAAATCATGGCTTAGAGGGCTCGGAGAAGGAACAATAAATAAACATTTTCATTTAGAATTAACATACTTGCCTAATAATAACATTCTAAAAGTTTAATTTCCCAGACAATTTAAATTGTTAATAAAATGTTATCATTTATTAGATGTATTGTGATGAGTTTTATTTTTTTGAATGCATAGATTGAAAAATAAAACAAGGAATTGTTACTGGATAACCAAAAACGATACATTTGAGAAATGAAGTTTGGTCGTTTTGTTTCATAGCATTGCTAACCTTTCGGGTTATTTTATGCCAAATCCACTCATTTTGGTAAAAGTTTTTTTGTTTCAAGTTCTATATATCTTTAAATATTTATTCATACTGTTTGGTTTGGTTGTTTTGTAAAGAAATATTATTTTTGGCTTTGCAAAGCATGATTGAGTTTTGCAAAGGGAAAGAGGGAAACAACATTTTTCACAACATTGATGTTTTTTTAAATCAGGAAGCTGGTATCTTCAGATAGTCTGATCTGGTAACACCAGGATGGGAAATAAAGAAAGAAGGCAAAAATAATCTGTCTTGTGGATAATGCAGTGCTACACAAAAAACATTGATGAAAAGCACTTGTCTAGCCACAACCACCATCAACAATTTCCCCTCATTCTCCTATCTGTGCCTAAATCTAAACACAAATTCCATGAAAAAAGCTTTTTTCCTAGAACTGCTTGCCCATGGAACTGTTCCACTGAACTACTTCCCTGCTAACTACATCATGGTCACCTTCAAGTTCAGTGTAAACAAGTTTTTGATGTCTTGCTCCCTTAAATAATCATATTTTACCCAACTTTCACCACCATCGATCATTATGCTGTTATCTCACTGAACACTTTACATTCACTAACCTTTATCAATGAGTGGCTTTCGGACCTTAAGAAGTGGTGACCCCCAAGTGTGTGTGTGTGTATATATATATATATATATATATATATATATATATATATATTTATATATATATATATATATATAAATAAAGAACACTAAACATCTTGTTGCTATTTTTTTTGTGTTTTTTACAACATATGACATCATGGCTTTCCAAAAAATTAAAATACCAATCAAAATGCAAGTTCATTAGAAATTATTTTCTACTGCCTAAGATGAAATCTAGTGAAAGAGCATATGTTTTCTTTGTGGCTGTGCGAGAATGTTTTGCAACAAAGACCTTAATGGTCAATAATCAAAAACAGATAAAGAAATGCTATTTTAAAACATTTTTTTTGTCATTTGAAAAGGAAATAACCAAAATTAGATAACTAGACAGAAAAAAGAAAACAAATTTGTTTTAATGAGATCTCATTTTTGGAAAAGTCAAAAGAAAGAAGTAGACAAAATATTTTTTTTCAACGTTACAATGATTATGGGTCACAATTATTTATTATTATTATTACAAGATTAAAATTAATGCTACTTGTTCAGAATTCACCCAATATCAAAAAAAAAAAAAAAAAAAAAAAAAAATCTATATGACATGATGGAAAGAAAATATTGTATTCCAAAAATCATAAATTTATGAAGTAGTTTTATTTTTAAATAAAATCAAATTAATGGCTAACTGATTAGAGACCGTTTTACAATATTTTTAAAACGCCCCCCTCCTCATAAATAAATAAAAATAAAATAAAAAATAAGGGAGATAATTCAAACTTATAACATTTTAGTTGTAATGCCTATGATATCACATTAATCGCTTAAAACTGACTTTATAAAAATAAAACTACTTGACAAATTTATGTGATTTTTGGAATACAATATTTTCTTTCCGCCACAGATATGCACGTCATAGAGATTTTTCTTATTCTTTTTAATATGGGGTAAATTCAGGACAAGCACCAAAAATAGATAAATAAGAGGCAATAATTAGAATGTAAATAAGTTTGTTGATTTGTGAACCATCAGTTTCGGTGTTTGTCAGAAATACAGCAAAATGAATCAATGGATGAACACATCTTAAAACTTAGCATGTTATAAGAAAAACATCACATGTGCAGATACCCAGTTTTAATACTTCAGTAAGGACTAGAGGAGACTGTTTGCTTTAACAAATAAAATAGTATTAATGAATTCAGATAGTTCTAGAGAGTTACCTGGGTAATTGTGTTTGAAGTTACCATTCAGCTGACGAACAGTAATCCTTCAATTCCAATAGATCTTTTTTTTAATCCAGTAAATCGTATTTTTCACAAATCCAATAAGCATTTTATAACATCATATAATAAAAAATATATATGATTAGTAAAAAATATAAATAAAATGTATCCACATCTTATGTACGGTATCCTGTTAAAAAAAAATTTGTAAATTAAAAAAAAAAAGTAAAAAAAAAATAAATTAAAAAAAAAAAGAAAGCGATAGAGATAAAGAAAGATAGCCTTATTATAGGAGTTGGAAATAATAAAAGGGGCGAGAATAAAGCACAATACAAATATATTACATTAATCGATTCTAAGAAGCTGTTTATCGTTGCAGTTGGCAGTGAGTTTTGCGCTAATATAAATGTATTTTTTGGTTTGGTGAATCGGCTTACCCTCTTCTTCTATCAGATTGTCTTCTGGATATTCTGAATCGGAAAATGCAGAGGATAAGATTATTCTTATTGTGGAAAGAGAAAACACCCAATCAAGTGAAAATGCCAAAATCAAAAGGAGTCATAACGTGGAGTTGACAGAAGAACATAATATTGGAATTGAACTTCAGAAAAAAAAAAAAAAGATCAGTTTTATAAAAAAAAATTTTATTTGGATTATTTGGAACATCATTCTCATCTTGGTTGTTATATTCAAAATATTTCAACATTACACATTATATATATATATATATATATATATATATTTATTACACACATACATAAATTTTCTTTAACATATAAACAGATCAAATTTACAAAGTAAAACTCATAAAAAGCAATCCATTCGACATGTAATTACTTGTTTTAGACTAGTGTATATTTTGTTATTTCCTTCAACTACATTATTGATACAAATATATTTTGCTACAGTTTTCTTGAAAATACTTAGTCTAACTAAGAAAAAAAAAACACTACCCACAAAAACAGATTACAGGAAAATTATTGTGTTAAATTATACGGAGTTCTCTCCCTTGACTTTATCAATAAATATATATATATATATATATATATATATATAAAGTTAAGCGACTTTCAGGTGTGTTTCACATTTTACTATCAACTGCTTAACATCATACTAAAACAAAAGCTTGAAGATTTCTTGTTTTACAAAAAAATTTGATTACAAAGTTTTTAAAATTAATTTCTGTTTTTTCATAAATATGTTAGCCGTTTCTTGTACTCTCTGACAATGCTGAATAGGAATGGTTTTTATATAGTATTGTAATTTAGGAGGAATAAAACAGAAAGCAGAGTTATGTCTGTTAGAATATAGTATATTTATTATAGGTAATACTATACAGTGAGAATTCAATGATATTAATTAATATTGGCAGTTTAAAGGACCTAACGGATTCATGAAGGCATTTCCAGCCCAATGGGTTATATTTCTGATTCTTCTTTAAACCGCTGGTACCAACAAATTCTCACTGTAGGGTATCACACACACACTTTTTTTTCTTGTTATACAAGCGACTGAGATTACCTATGAATTTAATATTCCCTTAAAACTTCCTCATTCAGAGGAAGCCAATTCAACTCACCTAAGGCAAATGCTATACAAGAAACAAACAACAAATAGTAATACTACAAATCTATTGAAGATTAAGTTTAGAGCTTCCAAAATTATGAACATGATCACATAACAGGTAAAAAGCATTGCTTAACAAGAGGTTCTAAGTGACAGACTACTTCCTTACTACAGCCAATAAGGACTAAGAATAACATACTATTTAATACTTTTACTTGGTTATGGGTCACTAGGAATGAGTAATCTAACCGCTTTAGATTAAATAAAAGGTTCAGTTTGAAATTCCATTCAGGTTCCCAAGTTCAGTATAAAAATTCCTTTCAAAAAGATGCACATAAAGAAAAAAAGTTGTGAAACTTGTGAATATAACAAAGATGAGAATAGTAGTCTGAATAATCCAAATTATCAATCCTTATCTAAAAAAATGTAGAAACATTCTTGATTTTTATTTCTCTCAAAAGTTCTCTCCCTTGAGTTTGTCGATATATAAAGTGATACGACTTCAGGTGTTTGTTCAATCATCACATGATAAAGATGCCTAGAAGCAAAGTACAGTATCTGTTCTGATACTACACTTTACACTTCATCTTTTCTGTCCTTGATCAGTGAAGGCAAAACTCTTAAACTGAGACAATTTAAATTTTTGTCCCAATCCAGAATGTTTCGCTTTGAGGAATTGGATTTTGCCCACATTAAGGAAAGCATGTAAATAGGGATACATCTTATTTTAGAGAGACACAATCATCTCTATATGGAACTCTCTCGGCCATGCTTTATTAATTGATTTGGTTTAACTACATATCAACACGTTTATGGTCATTTTATGTTTAGAACGTTTGGGTTAAGTTCATATTTTTATAATGTCATAACTCTCATATACGTTTATGAATGAGATTGGTTTTGTGTGATTGGCATTTTTAATATATTTTGTAGTAGAAATGTATTTCTTTGAGAATGGTTAGAATATTGTCTATTGTCACTTTCTTAAAACATCTCTTAATGCTGTGATAGTAATGTTTGGTGAGGACAAAGTTACTGCATTCTATTATGATGCATTTGTATATTTTGCCCATTAAACCAAACATTCACGTGGTTGTTCCTGTTCGAGACAGCATTTTAAGATGTGTTTATGTGCTTACTTGCAACAAATATCACCCTAGTCAGGTTCAGTTGCTTTCCTACTGAGCATATAAAGCCTCTCTGACCATTACAACCCAATTTCATCAATTCTGAGCAAGGCCCATAGCCTAAGACTAATTACTTGCAGGTCTAATAGTGCTGTTGATTGCTGCCCAAACTTGGTCACCAGAACATTTGCACCAACCAAGTGTGGAGGACTTGGTAAATGAGAATTGAGCTGCATGCCCAAACCATCTTAGACATCATTGAAGTAGGACAGATGGCAAAGTTTGAAGATTCAATCATCAATGGAGAGCTTGTGTTGGAACTTGTTCCACATAGTGGCAGTGCTGACAGTTGTTGAAGACTTCAAGCCTCTGAATATCAACTGCTCTCATTGGCTAGGTTTTGTAACCACAAAGAAGAATCATCTGCATTTTAGACAGAGATATGCCAACTGGTAGTTGTAAAGATTTCCTCAAAAGTGTCAAGTATCTCAATAAGAAGCTTTGCCTGGTCTTTAATATTTGTTTAAAGGTCATATGTAACTTTAAAAAGAACATTTTTATTGACAAACACATAGATAGAATGGACACATTTTAAGGATATCTCTTCTTGATATTTACCTGCCTCCAATGGCGGGATGATACAACATAAGGGTTGGAAAGTGGCATTTGAAGAACCAACACTCTAGAGAAAGAGCACTCTGGCCTGCAAAATATGTCTGGACAACCCTGCTGGCATTCCTTAGTAGGGGCACCTAAAGTTATTAGCAATAAACTCACTATCTCAAAAGGAAAAGACAAAGCCCAAGAAGGTGAATTTCCTAGAATTGCATAGGACCAAAGTCATAACTTAGTTAACAGGGAAAAACGTCACTTAAAAAATATCCTTGACTGTTGGCTTTAGTGCCGAGGGAAAATCCACGGCTCTTGCTTTATCTTCATATGTAAATACATATGGATCAATTACGTGAAACTCTAAGGATTATTTTATGCAATATAGCAGGAGAATATTTATTCTTTTTTACAAGATAAAACCTTTGAATGTTTGTGCACTAAAAAATGGATATGTGGAGTGGATTTTTATTGATGTTGAAATCTGTACAATTTGATGCCTTGAAGCTGTGTGTGTGTGTGAAAAAAGGTAAAGGAATTCTTAGGTCTTGTTCAGCAAGAGAAACAGACTGCAAAGAATTTCTGAATTGTAAAATGTGTGTAACTTTTAGAAGCGGTAAATATTTGGCAAGGGACAGTGAATTGTTTCTTACCCGGCTCCTCATAACTATCATAACTATCTGGAAATTCTAAACAAACAGAAAAAAAAACTTTGTCAATGCATTTGAAATTGAGGGTTCATTTTTAAATAATAAAATATATTGAAAATTATCTCCCTTATCAAATCCTTTCAAAACCGAACAATGGGTACAAGAGACTAAAATGGAAGGGTAGCTGTATGTGTGAGAGAAGATGAAACTTCATTTTATTTTGGTGATTGTTCACATTGATGATCTTTTAAACCAATGCACTTCAGGTGAAAACATTATTACATACTAACATGTCATGCTGAAATTAGTATAAATTGCCAAATTACAAAAAATAATCCAGTAAAAAATTACAGGCAAAATAGAATTTATCAAATTATAAAGTTTTATCAGATGTTTTAAAATGTGAAAGAGCTGTGTGACTATATCAGTATTATAAACTTACTTATCTCCCTTGACTTAAATTAATGGTCCACCATTTTTAAAAAGTAATTGTGGATGATTTTGTGTGAATAATATATCTAACATTTTCTTACTAGATCATTTTTTACAATTTTTGGAATTTATACAAATTTCGCCATGACACGCAAGTATGTAATGTATTCACCTAAAATGTGTGCTGGTTTAGAAGATCACCAATGTAAACAAATACTATTAAAAAAAAGTTTTTTTTTTTTTTTTTAAAAACACTAATTGGAAAACTGACTTGTCTGTATACCAATGCAGTAAACTCACTGAAAACAAAGTCAGAAAGGAACGACTGCTCCGATAGGCTTGTTGAAAAATTACATATCAACATTTGCCAATGAATGACAAGCATGCTTTACTTGCAAGTTTGTCGGGGACTAACATGAAAAAAGAATAAAAAATAAAAAAGATTATAAAATAAAAAAGGAAGAATAGAAAATAAAAAAGAAGAAAATAAAATAAAAAAGAAAATGCATCCAAAAAACATTTTTTTTTTTTTTTTGTTAAAAGACCGAATATATTTTTCACAAAAATAAGAAAAAGTTATCTTGAAATGAGACAACACAGACACAAAAAAGAAATGTAATCAGATATATAAACAATAATTAAAATGGGAGTGGGGGTGGAAGGGAAATAAGAGTACAAAATAACAATAACAACAAAAACTAAAACAAGACAACATTAAAACAAAAAAAAAAAAACGATTATATAAAACAAAGGGTTAATGATGTGCATATGGGAGGGGGATATAAAATAACGTTACTTACTTTCTTTAGTTAAAATTATCTTTGGTCGTGGTGCCGAATCACCCATTGCATTGATCGCCACGACTTGGACTTCATAGTATGTGTTGGGTTGCAAATTATGCAACACGTAGCTTGTCGTGTCCTTAACTGTGTGCGCGCTAAATTTACCGTTCTGGGCATCAGGATCAACTTCCCAAGGCTCAACATCTTTTTTAATATGAACCTAAACAGAACAATAGAATTATTAGAAAAGAATTAGTTGAAGGATTCGTTTGGTTAACATTTACAGCATACCAATCTTTCTTAGGCTATTTCATCCTGTAACCGATCATATTTTAAAAATAAATCGAGTGGCCGATGTTCTCCCTACTACCACATTCTCACAGAAGAGACGTTGCAAATCTCTACTTGATCATTATTTTCACGGCACATGATTCAATCTGTGATAGCTTCTGTGTAAAGCATTCTAAACAAACAAAACACTCATTTATCTACAACCATTATCAACAATTTCCCTTACTTTTGATCTGTGCCTAAAATTAAACAAGAATTCCTTGAGCAACGTTTCCTTCCTAGAACTGCTAGCCTGTGGAATACAATACTGCAGAGCTGTTTCCTAGCTGACTATAACATGATCATTTTAAACAAACAAGTCATCCTCTTAAATAATCAAATTCTAACAAATTTCCATCGTTACCAATCATCATTGTTGTCTCACTGGCTACCTGATACTCATTAACTCTTATCCTCAAGTGGCCTTTGGATCTTGATAAGTGGTGAGCCCATAGCAAAAACAAAAAAATGATAACAAACAACTCTGCTAATTCAATGGTTGCCCTGCACTACAATTTATAAAAGGAAAATACAAAATACATTCTATTACAAATGAACGTTTCGTACAACGTAGGAAAAAAAATAATACAATAGCCCTAATATTCAAACATAATTCATCATTACACATTTCTTCAATTACCTACATTGCATGCTCTGTGTCCAATGCAACACTTCATCTCAAATAACACAATGTTTCCACTGCAAAATTAACTCCTTCTGACAAGTCATCCTCACAAGAGCATTAGCTGGGTCATGTCCTTCACCATCAATCAAGAGAGTTCATCTCTGAAGCAATTGCCCCAGCATCCATATATAGTGTCAGAAAAACAAAAAAAAACAAAAGCAAAACAATGTGGTAGACAACAAAAACTCTGCCTGATGACAGTTAAATCTGACCTGGAACCCAATCTGGGCTGCCATGTCTAAGGATTGGAATAGCGAGTAGCTAAACATCGCCTAATCATTAATCTCAAGTTGTCAGGCTTAGTTAGGTGCAGCACCATGGATGGATGGATGATTCCGGTGAACGTTGATTCAAGTACAAGGCGTACATTTGTTTTTCACCCATTTCTTCTAATCAATAAGCTTCAAATCTCTTAAACAGCTGAAACATGTACAAATTTTAAATGAATGGAAATGTTTTGAACAAAAACTTGTTTAAAAATCATGTACGCATTTCTAACAGAATTAAAAATTATAAACATAAAAAATAACTTAAGACAGAAAACTACGACAAAGCTCATTTCATTCTGTATTAAAGAATGTGGCAGATGACTAAAAAAATGTTAATCTATAAAGTTGATTTTCTTTCTCTTGCTCTGACACTGATATTAAAAGCCTACTTTTTCTATTTAAAATTATTAAAATGAACTTCTTAATATATTCAGTCATGGATATGTGAGCAACTACATGAAGGTTAACCAACTTGCATATTCCTTTGTAAAACAAGTGTTAATTACTTGTTTATTTTTATGGTTTTTTTATTAGATGACTGATTTTATTACACTGAATTCTATTATGCATAGTTTCTACATTCTGCATAATTGCATAGAATTTAAGACAAAAATGTCCTATCACACTGAAATAATTCTCAAAACGACAAGGTACTTTAACAAGGCTGACTGAGAAGCCATCAAGTATCTCATCAGAAATGCCTAATGAAGAAATATCTTTTCTCTTTCTACAGAATAGTGTGCAAATGAGACCACTGAATAGTTCAAAGCAGCAATTGAAGCACATGTTCCCACATGGAAGTTCTATAGCAAACCCAGTTCTCCCCAATGGTTTACTTCTACTTACGCAGTTGCCATTGCTCAAAGACAGCATGCATACCACAGATTTATCCAACATAAGTCCAGTACAAACAGACAAAAGTTTATCGAAGATTGAAACCACTAGAAAACGCATTGAAGCACAGAAATTAGGAACCCGTGATTTCTGGAAAATCTACAACAGTGTAGTAAATAATGGGCAATCAACAATTCCCCACTATTAAACAATCATGAGGCTGTTTGCACAGCAACTGATAAGGCCAACATGCTTGCCAGTCGGTTTGCTTCAAAATCTACATTGCACCCAGCAAACCACTTCCTCCCTGACTCCTTTGCAGACAGACACCACACTAGATGATCTGAAAATCACCCCTCCTCAAGTGCATGATATTATAAAAAACCTACACATCTCAAAAGCATGCGAACCTGATTTCATCCCAGCTGTATTATTAAAAAAATGCACCACTGAGGTTGCTCCAGTTCTCTCCAAACTTTACAACCAATGCCTTAATGAATCTTGCTTTCCTGACTGCTGGAAAACTGCTTCTGTGGTACCAGTTTACAAGAATTCTGGTGAAAAAACTGACCCATTAAATTATCGCCTCATTATCCTCCCTCCTTTCACCAAAATATTTGAGTCCATAATTAATAAAGTTCTAGTCCACCACCTTACAGTTGCTAAACTTCTGTCTGACCAACAATATGGATTTAGGCAAGCCCATTCTATTGCAGATATCCTAACTAATCTCTGAACGTATATACCATACACTGGACAGTAGCCATAGATAGATCTAAGGCTTTTGACAGGGTATAGCATGATGGTCTTCTCAGAAAAATCAGATCATATGGTATCACTGGACGAATACTTAACATAATTAAATCCTTCTTAAATTAGAGAAGAATCCAGGTTGTCCTCAACGGTCATATCTAAACAATATGATATAAATGCAGGTGTACTTCAGGTGTTGATCCTTGAACTTTTATTTTTCCTAATATTCATAAATAACCTCCCTGATAAAATTGTCTCCGAAATGGCTATACTTGCTGATGACACAACGCTCTATAACAGACATGAAGGGAAAACGAATGAACACGTATCTAAGGCAATGGCAAAAACCCTAGAGGAAGACCTCCAGTTTGTCATGGAATGGAGACAAAAATGGATGGTAACTGATATGTCGTGTGTAACGCTAAGCAAGTGTTCAACAACCCTCTGTTCTAGTTGGTGTCGGTTTATAAATATGAGCCATCTGCTCATATGTAAATTATACTTAACTTGCATATCACTACATCTCCCTATAATGGTGAGGTTTCATGCCGCAAGTACTTTTGTACTTCTCGTGCCCTCCTGAACATCTTCCTTTATCATTCTCCTTTTCCTTGGAGATCTGGATCTATCACGTCTTTCCCTATCATCGCAGTGTTCCTCCTGCATATTTTGATCTCCCTCTTTTGCCTTGTCCCATTCTACTTCTTCCTCTTCTATGTCGTCCCACTCTACTTCTTCCTCTGCAGTCTCATTCTGCAACTCTTCTGCTACGTTAATAATGGGCAGCTCTGAAGGCATTTCCTAATCCGATTGTTCTCCTTAGTATCTTATTTGGTCAGCATGAGCTTGAACACTGTTCCCATTTTCTTTATTTAATATTGCAGTATTATGTCGTTTCTGCATAATAAATTCTGCTGTCTCGGCTTCTGTATTCCTATTTCTTTTGTACCACATCTTTTGATTTGTAGCATATGACATACTTAAAAGAGACCTTAATTGTCTGCCCATTAAGGCAGACGGACTTTCTGGCCTGCCTGCATGCAGAATTGTTCTATAACTTAGTAATAATCTTGGTAGGAAAGCATTGATTTTCTCCTTCTGTTGCACGCATGCTTTTATGCCCTTCTTTACCACCTGGACCATCATTTCCGCTATCCCGTTACTTTGAGAGTGGTAGGGAGGGGTCTTGTAAGGTCTGCATCCTATTTTTCTTAACCATTCATGCAAATCAGCATCGGCAAATTCTGGCGCGTTATCCGTCACCAATGTTCTCGGTATCCCATTTCTCGAAAATATTACTCTTAATATTTGTTTTATGGTGGTACTTTTTTATCAGGTACTCTCACCACTTCAGGCCAACCTGAATATGTGTCTGCTAATATTAATAATATTCCTATTTCATTGACATAGGCATGATCCATGTGTACTCTGCTCCATGGTTCTACTTCTCGGGGTCATACATGTATTTTCTTTTGCTTGAAATTCCTGAGTTCTGTGCATTTTGTGCATCTTTTACGTAGTCCTCTACGTCTCTTGAGTGCCCCGGCCACCATGCTTCCAATTTTAATCTTATTTGCATAGCTGCTACTCCACAATGTACATCATCAGGGACACTTTTTATAACCTGTTTCCTCTGTGTTTCTGGGGGAACAACCAAATCTCCATTACATATTATCCAGTTTATATCTTATTTCTTTGAATGGTCTTTCAGCCATTGAACAATTTCCCCAGCGATTCTCTTTTATCCTCAACACTATTCTATTTAACACTGTGTCATTTGTAGTTTCAGTAGCCATTTTATCTACAGAAATTACATCGGTTTCTACAAGGTGCAGGAATGTGTCTTCAAATTCTTTGTTGTTTTTGTCCTTATCCTCTCTATAAAACCTAAATCTAGATAAAGCATCAACGTGCGGTATCGTATTCCCTTTAACATACTCAATGTCAAAGTCGAATGCCATCAGTCTGATCACCCAACGTAATATTCTGGACGTTGTAACTTTCGGTAGTTCTTTTCTTGGGTTGAAAATAAATTCCATTGGTCTGTGATCATTTTTCAACAAGAATTTTTTTTCCATCAAAAACTGTCTTGCTCTATTCGTTGTCCACAGTATGGCTAGTGCCTCCCTTTCCATATTAGAATAATTGTGTTCAGTAGTTGTTAATCTCTTCGATAAGTACATTACGGGATGACCCTCTTGTGACAAAATACTGGATACGGAATGCTCACTAGTGTAAGTAGTTAGAGTTATGTCCTTAGGGTCAAAAATTTGTACTATTGGCTTTTTCACCAGAATCTGTTTTAAGTTTTCAAAGGCTTTCTGTTGTTCTAACCAAATTAACTCTGCATTTTTTTTTTAACTTTACAAACGGTTTTGTCAACTCATTATATTTTGATACATATTTCTTATAAAAGTTTACCAAACCCAAGAAAGACTCAAACTCTTTTATTTTTTGGTGTAGCCACTTTTAGAATTTTCTCTATTAAATCCCTTCCTTTGATATTGAGTAACCCAAAAATGATATTTCATTACTGTTGGTTATACACTTTTTTGTATTTACTGTCATGCCAGCGTCTCTTAGCCAGTTCAGTATATTTTCAGTTTTTTTCTTTAAATCATCTTCATTTAAATCTCCAACACATATCGTCTTGATAACATGGTATTTTCAACATTTCCTATTACTTTTTCAATAGCTTTTTGAAAAATTGCACTTGCCGTTTTTATGCCATACGGCATCCTTTTCCACCTTAACAGACCTATAGGTGTGTTTATCGTCCTCACTTCTTTTAAATTTTCATCTATGGGAATTTGGTGGTAAGCTGATTTTAGGTCTATCTTCAAAAATACTTTCCTTGCGGCAAGTTTATGTAAAGCTACTTCCAAATTTGAAATAAGGTACAAGTCGGCACAAACTTTATGGTTCACCCTTATTTTATAATCTCCACAAATTCTCAAGTCACCGCCTTTTTTTTTTTAATACCCCAATGGGTAATGCCCATTTACTTCCTCCTGAAGGGGCAGGTTCTAATAAATCTTCCTTTATTAACTTTCGCAACTTAGCTATTACTAACGGTAATAAATGCACTGGTACTTTTCTCGCTTCGTGGTAGGAGGAGGGGGGGGACGACATTTTCTTTTAATTTCAGGCTAGCTTCATAATTTTTTAATTTCCCTGTTTTTTCCATTTCTATCTCATTATCAACTTATTTTTTAATACATCATTCCCAATAGTCCATGCGTTTATCGGCAATTTGTAACTATAATGGATACTACTTCATATTTTCCTTTTAGTTCTATTGAACCTTCAAAGTAACCCATAATTGCTATAATCGAGCCATCAAACTGATGTAATTGTAGATTGCTTTTTTTTTTTAAACACGGTTTTCTCATTTTTTCCCACAAATTTCTGGGAATTATAGTTACTTCACTGCCAGTATCTATCTGCATTTCAAAAACACAATTGTTGATTTTCATTTTTATTTTTGTATCTCCATTCCTTGATCCAGTATTTTGTATATTATCCTTCTTTACATTAAAAATTTGTCTATTTTCATCCTCTATTCTTTCCACATTTTTCGTTTTACATACTTTGACGTAATTCTTTTTTAAACACTTGGAACATATTTTTCCAAACGGTGGCCATTTTTCTTTTTTCCTTTCATGAATTTTTCCACAGTACATTTTTTTTCTTTTTGTTTCTACTGTATATGTGTCAACAATTATTTCTTTGTAGGATTTTTTTTTATTTTGGTTGTATGCATGTATTAATTCCTGCTGTTGTATAAATTCTAGACACATATTTAAGGGCATGTTTGTAAGTTGTAATTGTTCCATTAGCTTATATCTATGTGCCGAATTATGCATACCTTCAATTAATCTAAGTTGGATTAAGTCTTCTTCTGTTGTTTGTTCTTTTGTTCCTAGTTTTTCAAATTCACAGTATTTACTTGCACTTCTTAACCGGTGTAAATATTTTACTATCGCTTCATCCACTTCCTGCTTCATTGACATAAACTTGGTCCTTTCTGCAATCACCAGTCTTTTTTTTGACCTCATGCTTTCCTTGATAACCAGACATATTTCTTCGAAAGTCATTTCTTCTAGTTCTCGAGGGTACACCATTGTAGCAACCTTCATAATTGCTTCACAACCAACGTCAGCCATGAACAAGTTGGTGATTTCATTCTCCCCTCGTTTTTTTTTGTCTTTCAACTTTTTGCTTCTCGCATTAGCAGCAAAGCAACGAATCCAAGTATCTACGTATGCCGGGTCTTCAAAGACCAGAGAACATCCTATCAGCGACGCCATTGATATGTCATGTATAACGCTAAGTAAGCGTTCAACAACCCTTTGTTTTAGTTGGTATCGGTTTATAAATATGAGCTATCTGCTCATATGTAAATTATACTTAATTTGCATATCACTACAGTAACATTGAATGCTGCCAAGACTAAGCTTGTTTCCTTTAATAATTACAAGAAACTTCGACCACCAATAGTTATGGCTAATGATACATTACCTGAAAATATTTTGTTCAAACTCCTCGGCTTAATGTTCACAGGGAACATGAGTTAGAACAGATACATAAAGAGCATTGCCATGGCTACCACGAGGTAGGTAGGCTCTCTCTACTGTGCTAAAAGTTACTTACGCCTGAAAGTATCCTGTACCTCTACAAGGCCACCATTCAACAATGTATGGAGTATTGTTGTCTTATTTGGGCTGGTGCATCTGCTACTAGTCTCTCACTCCTAGACAAGGTTCAAAAGAGTCGCCAACCTAATAGGTCCTGAACTGTCATCTAGGCTTCAGCCTCTGTCCCATTGATGAAATATTGCATCCCTCTGTTTTACAAATATTTTAATGATGAACCACAAGCCCTTGTACCCCTTTGACATAAATATCCCCGACAAAAGCAAAATCCCACCTCTACACATTAGATTTCCAGATGCCAGAAAGCCTTCTACGCTAATAGTTTCTTCCCCAGAACTGCTAGACTTTGGAATTCCCTCCCAGGTTCCTGCTACCCTGACTGTACTGACATGCAGAAGTTCAAGTGTAATGTAAACAGAGATCTTGCTACTCAACTCCCAACATAGTATCCTTGCAATTATGTCCCAGATAGTAGTCCCCGACATCAAAGTGGCACTATGCCCTGTTTTGGGTGGAAATGCAATAAAAAAAAAAATTAAAAAAAAACGAAAAAAAAAAAGTAACCTTGGTGGTGGTGGTGTGTGTGTATATGCGCACAAAAAGTCTCTACCAAACTCCTCTCTGAATATTGATCTAGAGTTGAAATTTACTATATAGTTGGACCTGTAGCATCTTTCAATTTGTTTTTTAACTGGCAAAAAATTGCTGCTAAGGGGTCAAAATTGAAAACAAAACAGCTGACCATGGCAGGGTAACTTGAATAAAACATTACTCCTACTGTTACTTTTGCACATGTGCAAAATCAAACATTCATAGCTCAAAGTCAATTTTTAACCTTTTGTGTCCATTTGTCGGTAGCTCAGATGATAACGATGCTGGAAAGATAAATAATGACTAAGGCTAGAGCGCTAAACGTTCTGGTTTCAATTCTAGTAGATGATACCCAAGTCATTTTTTTTTTATAACTTTTGAAATCATTACTATATATTGGATAATAATCAATAGAGAATTGGCTCTATAAGATATCTGCATGAATTAAAATATATTTATGCATATTTTATGATTCGGCAATGCCAGGTAGACTTCTAGTCCTTAATAAAATAAAATAGAATAAACTTCAATTTGAATTCTGGATGCCCAATTAAAGTCAGACTGAGCTAATCAACAAAAGTGATTAAAAAAACCCATTTTTTTAAATTCAACCTAAACAAGGCACATTGCCACTGAAGCTTAAGGGACTACTGTGATTAGGGCCATATTTATAAAGCATCATTAGTGGGGAGTTATCTAGCAAAGTGTTTGTTGACATTACATTAATTTCTGCATGTTGGTACAATCAGAAATATGGAGCAGGGAAGGAATTCCAAAGGCAAGCGGTTTGAGGATAGAAGCTATTAGAGTAGAAAGTTTTTTTGGTATTTAAGGACCTGTATAGGGAAGAAATGGGAATTTGCTACTAGTTAGGTTTGTACAGTGTATTTATGTGAAAGTGGTAGAAGTCTAGAAATGAGGCCTGCTGATCCTGATGATCTGGGAGATGAGGAACGTTACTGCCTGTGTCAGGGAATGGGATAGAAGATAAGTTATATGTGATGCAACCATCTATGTCTGTAACTAGAGAAACCAAGCCAATTACTGTGGTGCATATTAAAGTCACTAAATACATGTACTTGGGCACAAGTATCAAGGAAGAATTTAATCCTTGGTGCACAGTTTCAATGCTGCAATGTGGTAGAGGTTCAGTTTTGGTTTCGTTATTAGTGCCAATGGTCCAGAGCCTATAGTTCGTTTGTAAGGTCAAATTAATTCGACCAAGTAGATTAATATGTTGTCTGAGTATTTTCTACCCTACTTTAGCCAGAATTTACGTGATAATCCCATCGTCATGCAGGATAATGTTTCCATTCACACAGCTGGCAATGTGAAAAGGTTCCTTGAAGAGCATGATATTCTGTGTTTGGATTGGCTTGCACAATCTTCAGACCTCAATCCTATCAAAAACATATGGCAACAGCTACACAATGATAAAATTTTAAATCTCGAAAAACTTTGGACAAAAATTAAAGAAAAGTGGGATGACCAGAGTAGTGTGCCAGATTAATTCAAGGAATGCCCAAACGATTGAAGGCTGTCAATTTGCAGAAGGGCTATCCTACTAAATAATTACTAGTTCATCGTGTGCCTGTTGTATTTGTGTTGCATTAATGTTCCAAAGTTATATTTTAATAGCAATCTTCCATTGGGCAGACTTTCTTTTTGCCTTCTCAATTTGAAGTTAATTTTTTTAAATTGACGTAAAAACTAGCATACTTCAATTAAAAATCAAATATGAACAGGTAAAATTATTATAGAGGAATAAAAGGTGAATCAAATGAGGTATAGCTCGTTAAAACAGTAATATTCACTTTAGTTTAAATTTGCAGTTTTTGAAAAAACGACCAGTGCAGTCTTTCTTTTTGGTGCCACTATATATATATATATATATATATATAGATATGTGTGTGTGCTTTTGTAGAAAATAAATATCCTAGTACTAAATTACAAATGTATAACGGGCTGATTTGATAGCACCAGTACCAATCAGATTGAAATCCTCAAATCAATATCTTTACCAAACACTTATGATTCATCATCAAAAATTCTCACCCAACACATTACATTCACTAACCTATATATTGTGTAACCTAATTATTTCACATTAAATATTGTTACAGCTTCATTGACTTTCTTTTTGATGTCCAAATAAGAGGCTCAGTTAAAAAAAAAATTTAAAAAAAACATGCAAATATTAGGCATCCAATTTACAGCCTAACATGTAAATTATAAAACAATATTACATATTTTTATCAAGAAAGAAAAAAAGAAAGATGAATTGTCAACTCACCACCCTGTATTGTACAGAGTATGATGTAATCTTAGCTCCTCCTGATCGTGGTTCATGCCAAGTGACAGTATAAGATGTTGGATTTGGAGAAAACTTGTTGGAATTAATGAGGACATCATAAGGTTTCCCTAAAAGTAAGAAAAATCACTATCTTCAGCAAAAATACGATTTACAATATATTGTAAAGAAATTATTTATGACTCCTCTTCCTGTAGGCTAAGTATAATTGAAGAAAAGCTTAATATAGAATCTCAATGGTTATCAATTGGAATTCATAAGTATAGATGACATATGCAAACACATTTTTTTATTATAAATTTACAGTTCACAAATGTTTTAACTGTCCTGATAAGCACTACAAATTAATGATGGGACGATTCCAATATTCCAAAATAAATATTCCAACACGTCCTATGTACTCGTTTCGTTTTTATTGATTATCAAAATTACATTTTTATAAAATTTTCAATAAAGAATTCTCCTCTTTAACATTATATCAACTTTCAAGGTATTTGATAAGAAACAAATATTCCAGAAATTTAAAAAAAAAATCTTCAAGAGAATAGAAAGTTTAGTTCCAAATTACTTTTAATAAAACAGATGGTCTTCATGTAATGAAAAGCAACATCATAAAATTAACGTGTTCGATATATTTACAATAAAATCTACAAAA
The DNA here is from genome assembly GCF_053919585.1 of Euprymna scolopes. Classification (NCBI taxonomy): domain Eukaryota; kingdom Metazoa; phylum Mollusca; class Cephalopoda; order Sepiida; family Sepiolidae; genus Euprymna; species Euprymna scolopes. The sequence continues at coordinate 50,975,048 of NC_136487.1, forward strand.
AGAAATCAAATAAAACCTTTTGTAAAATATATACCCCTATCCCAATTCTTAATAGACATTGGATTGTTTTTAAATTATTTTTTAGAAGAAAATTGTAATTATGAGTATCTATTCACTTTCACAAGTTCACATTAATAGGGGTGGGTAGGGGTCAAAACTGTTCATTGCTACCCGATAATTACATTCGTCATAATATTGGAATTAAGGATCGTAAAAATCTAATCTTTTTGAGGCAACAGAATAAAAATTGTGCCTATTTTCAGATGTTAAAAACGATTCTTAACCTTTTGTTTTTAATTTTATTTTTTGTTTTTAATTTTATTTTCCAATGCTGATACTAATGATAAAATGACATTTTTTTTTTTTAAATTACATTTTCACCCCAAACAAGGCACATTGCCATTTTGATGTAGAGGGATACTATCAGGAGCACTACGTGGGAAGTTGGGCAGCAAGATGTTGGTTCACATTACACTTGAACTTCTGCATGTCAAGACAGTTGGGGAAGCAGGAACCCGGAAGGGAATTTCAAAGTCTAGCGGTTCTGGGGAAGAAACTACTGGAGTAGAAGGATCTTTTACATCTAGGGATCTCTACTGTGAAGAGGTGTGATTTAGCTACTTGTCGGGAGTATTTACGTTGATGGGGTACGAGTGCTTGCAGTTTGTCGGAACATTCCCCGTTAAAGTACTTGTAGAACAGGCAGAGGGATGCTACATTTCGTCGATGGGACAGAAGCTAAAGCTTAGATGACAGTTCAGGACCTATCAGGTTGGCGACTCTTTTGAACCATGTCTAGGAGCAAGAGACTAGTAGCAGATACACCAGCCCAAATATGATAACAATACTCCATACATGGGCGAATGGTGGCCTTATAGAGGTACAGAATACTTTCGGCCGTTAGTAGCTTTCTAGCATGGTAGAGAGAACCTACCTTCTTCGCAGCGGTCCTGGCAATGCTCTCAATGTAATTGTTCCAACTCGTGTTTCCTGTGAACGTTAGGCTGAGGAGTTTAAAAGATGCGCTTTCAGATAAAGAGTCTTTGGCCATTGCTATTGGTGGTAGAGAATTTTTCTTGTAATTATTGAAGGAAACAAGTTTAGTCTTGGCAGCATTGAAGGTGATCATCCATTTTTATCTTCATTCCACTACAGATTGGAGGTCATCCTCTAGTGTTTCTGCCATTTCTTTAGATAAGTGTTCATTTATTTTCCTGTCGTGTCTGTTATAGAGCCTGGTGTCATCAGCATATATACCCATTTCACAGACAATTTTGTCAGGGAGGTCATTTATGAATATTAGGAATAATAGAGGTCCTTGAGGTACTCCCGCATTTATATCATATTGTTTAGATGTACGACCATCGAGGACAACCTGGATTTGTTGATTTTAAACTACCAGTAATACTAAAATCTATAGATCACCCACTATTCCCAAGTGTAACTTTACATTTGCAAAAAATACATTCATATATTACATGTTTTATTTTTATGGTAATCAGAAAATTAAGAAAAAATTGTACAGCTAAATATTTAGAAATTTTAAACAAATTGGAAATTCAAAACAGAATCAGTAATTATGTAAGAATATGGCCTAACCAAGACAGCTAATACTGCACATATAAACAGCTAATTGTTTAAATGTGCCATATTTATCATTTATTAGTTGTAGCTACCAGGTGTTCTGTCTTTAATTTTTTTTATTTTTAAAATCACATAAATACTTTGGATTTTCTTAACTCCAAAATTTACATGCAATGTGAAGCCAAGAAGCACAATTAAAAAATATCAGAAAATAGGTCAATAGAGAGAAACGAAGTGCAGAGTGTATATCTATCTACCTTTCATATTTTAAATGTTATTGCAATGTTGTTTACCCAGATCAGGTTCAGCTGGCTTCTTAATTGGTCAGTACCACACTTTGAACCATAGCGGTCAACGCAGAACAGTCTTGAACAAGAACCCACAAGATGATTAGACCAATCATGTGCTGACCTGCAATGTTAGCAAAGATTTGATTCTCCCTATCGATTGTAAACTACTGCTATGTTTATGTTAACTATGCAGAAAGCATTATTTTGAAAATTAATTCTTTCTCTAGGTGACAAAAAATTAATTTGCGATATAATGCCCCCCAACTGGCATAAGCATAACGATGGACAGCTGATAATATCCCATTTTTTAAGACTATTTAATGTTGAAAAAATACTTTCTCTGAATGCTTCATCGAAGACAGTTATTTTAGCCATAGCATGAGAATGGGGACAGGTATAGCTGAACATCATAGTAGTTGAACTCCACTTGCAAACTTTATCAAGTCCGTCCATATAACCATGACAATGTTGCTTGCCCTACACGTATTGCACTGAAATAGCTGGTTTAGGGTTAGATATTGACTTAATGGACCCTCTTCCACGAAAGGTACTTACTGACACCCAATGTTTTCACGGAAAGATCGTAAAATGTTGTGCTCAAACCAACAGCATTGCCAGCAAACACCTTGATTTGGTATTTAGTTTCAGGAGAAAGTTGGCGCAGAACAACTTTGGTAAATTCATTTTTATCTTGACCATCTATGAAGACAGAAAAAAAAAGAAAAAAAAAGGTTATAAAATGGAAGGAAAATTCAAATAAATAGATAAGAAAATCTAAGAAAAAAAAGTGCAGTATAATGGAATTTCAAATAATTGTAAACAATTATGTATCATGTGGAAATTAGTAAACATTGCTAAAATTACAAAAAATAATCAAGTAAAAAAAATGATTACAAGGAAAAATATACTTTATTGAATTATAGTTTTATAATATTTGATAATGTTGAAGAGTTTTTAAAATCCAAGGGAGGTAACTACAATCTTATTTTCACAACTCAATTGTCATCTGCCATTTCAAAAGAAAAATGGCGGATCGCCGTTTTTTTTAAAAAAAATTTTTTCTATGTAAAATAAATAGCTCTAGATCTATCTTTTTATTGATTTTGACATGACAAGTATGTAATAGTGTTTTTTTTTTGTTTTTTTTTAATCAAAAATGCATTTTTTGTAATCACATTGTATTGCACAACCCTCTCAATCCATACATTAAGAAATCAGAAGATATTACATCAAAAGCTGGTGCTTTCAAAAATAAAAAAAAAAATAATAAAAAAAAAAGGAGCAGACAGAAAGTGTTACTTACTAACAAATGTATCTGTTTGGTTATGGAATCCACCTGTTCCATATTCTATGCGATACTGGTCAATTGCAATACCACCATTGTCGACAGGTGGAGAGATAACAAGAGTTACAGTTGTGGGTGTGACAGCCATATGATTCACTTTTTGAGGAGCTCTTGGAACAACTGCAAAACAAAAACAAAAAAAAAAATCAAAGAATTTAATAGTGGGAAAAAGAATTGTCAAAACACGATTACAACATTACTTAGGTTTTTTGTTTTGCCTCAACAATTCTGGCTCATTTAATGTTGAAAGGTGTATAAACCCAATAGAAATTTTTGATAATTTTTTTTTTTTGAATTTTAATCAGTAAATGTATTAGCATTTATTATTTCATGAATTCATTATGATGCATTGTTAATTAGTTCATAAATTGAAAATGTTTGTTTACAAAGTTTTACAAATTAAAAAAAACAAAAAACTTATTAATCCAAGCTTGACATATTCAAATATTCCATAAGGATCATCTTTTTTTTTTTTTTTTTAAATCATAATTCTTTTTTTAATATTTATCTTTTACATCATAAAGGTGAAAATCAATAAATTTTTTGAATTTCTTCCTACTGTGTTTTTGGGTAAAGTATCAAATAAGAACCCATGAAGCCCCAAAACTCAAACAGGACATATTACAATTGACTGCCAACATACGTGTCATTTGTCAACAAACATACATTACCTGAATTGTTTATTTTATTCGTTGATTTTTAATATAAAGAAAAGATTGATTTAAACAGAAATGGAGAGAATATATATTTTTGATGTTAGGTGCACTTTTTTCAGAGAGGCAGTCTTTTCCTTAACAAAACATTTTAATAAACGAATGTAGAGATTGCGTTTTTTTTAATGAAAATTTTGTATACTCCTCTTTATTGTCTTCAATAAGTGAAGGAGAAATTTTTCTAGATCTAGGTAATTTTTATGCATCAAATATTAAATCTTTAGTTTAATTGACAAAACTTTTTATAAACAAATGAAACATTGTAGAGATTAGTTTACAAACCTTTTCATTTTTTTTTTCTGTAAGCAAACGTATAAATAAACAAAAGATTTAACAAATACATAGATTTATTTACAAATATTTTTATAACTTATTTAAAAAAAATATCTATTCACTTGCCTAAAAGATATTTTCTGAGTGTCTTTCATGTCACAGAAATTCATTTCGATAGAAATCCAAGTAAAATCTTCTACAACTCCACATCGATTTAAAAAACTATTCATGGCGATTTCAATAACTTTTTATTATCTGTGTACGAGTTTAATTTATAGGATTCACAAACGAACGTGAAAGGTTTATAGCATGGTGGGAAAATCTCAAATCATTCTCTACTGTGCTATATGATTTTCCACTCATTGCATATATCATGAAATTAAATCAAAATGTAATATTTAAAATTTATTATATATTTTTGTCACTAATGTTTATAAAAATATTTAAATATAGACTGAGGAATTCTAAATTAAATACGTATCAATCCAGAGTGCCTCTTTCTTGGGAAGTCAAAATGTTTTATATTTAAAAAAAAATTAAAATGTATTATTTTATAAATTTAAATTAGATATAAATAGTATAATTGTTGAGAATCAACTCAATAAAAAAAAATAATTTAACAAGATACACACGATGTCTGTGTTTGTTTATTAATAAGTTTTGTAAAAGAAAATAAAAATGTAGCCAACATTAAAAAATAACTATTTAATATTGTTTTCCTAAAACCTAAAAGAAAAAAACAAAACTGAATAATCATAAAGAATGAATTCATTTTAAAATAAAAAAATACTCAATAAACACGATTTCTGTGTTTGTTTATTGAAAATTTTTGTTAAAAAGAGGAAATTCCCCTTCCCCGCCAAAAAACGCACCCTACATAAAAAATATACCCTCACATCTTTATTTTAAATCTTTGCTTAATATTTAAAATCAATGAGTAAAACAAACAAATCAGGTTGTGTATGTTTATTGATAAATGACACATGCGTTAACAGCTAACCAGTGTCAATTGAAACATACCCCGTTTCAGTCTCTCGGTTTCCAGGGTCCTTAATCCATACTTCATCCTATTTTATTTTTTTTCTCCAAATCTTTCTAACTATTTGAAGTATATCTCATATCTTAATTTACTTACATCTTATATAGCAATCTTTATTTTAAAATATTCAAATATTTTTTCTCATAAATCCTACATACTTGTATTTCAAATTTCCTTACCTTTAATATATGCATAACCTTTTTTTTAAAAATTCCATTTCATTAGAAAAAATGAAAAACTTTATATTAATAAGTTTTTTTTTAACAATTGGTAAACAGCTGTTTTAATTTCTACATTTTAAAACTATTTTTTAAAATAAAACATTTTTCATCTTTTAAAATCTTGGTATCTGATCTGTTCTCTTTCCTGGCTTTTGCCATTGTATGTCTTTTCTCTAATACTCTCAGTTGGTCATAATACGTCTGATAAGCCATCAACACCAGTCAAATTTTATTCAGTTCATTATTTTCAATCCCCTCATAATATTTATCATTCAATGAACAATCTATCCATCTTATTAACCCCTATCCTTGAGTGGCTTTTAACTTTGGTAAGTGGTGACCCATTACTGAAGTTGGTCTTAATACTTTGCATAACATTATCACCAGTCTAATTTTATTCAATGCATTTATTTTCAATCCTTTCATAATATTTATCAGTGTTCCATCTCATCTTAAAACGGCTTTTAACTTTGACTAGCAGAGAGTTGACGTTGACTGTGATTGAATGAGGATCAACAAATGTTTCACATTTCCAATACTTTTATTGTCATTGAACTCAGTAAAATGCCCACTTTTCAAATCTATTGATTGCCTGCTTTAGTTGGGGACCCACCATGGTGCATTGGGAAGAAGCTTCACATGTTTCTCAGCAGTGACTTAGTCCACAATACATTGCAGTTTAAATTGCACTGTAGAGAACCTACTATTCATTTTATAAAATTATTTTTACATAATGGCTTGAATTAAAGTTTAAAATGCAAAAGTATCAGAGTTAAATTATGCTCTAAACAGAAACGTTCATTTTGAACACTCCTGTCTTATCAAAGAACCTATTGTTGATTTTATATGCCAGGCTCTTCTTCTTGTGAGGTGATAAAACTCATGCACTTGTAATGTTAGACTGTATCGGGGTGTTAACTTTGGTCAAAATTGGACTGTTCCTTCTTTAATCTGATTTTTTTTTTTAAATACCTATTGATACAAAAACCTTCCGAAGAATAGTCCCAGACACAAAGTACATTTGTGTGGAATTAAAAAAAAAAAAACAGCCCAGTTATTTTGAAGTCTATATAGAACAAACTCACAGACACACAAACAGAATATCTTTTAAATATAATTAGATATATAATGATAACTGGTAATTCAGTATAAATTACACCCTCCATCACATTTCTCTCTTATGAATTTATTAAAATCAATGAAAACTGTAAAATACGTACCTGCTTTTTTCAACTTAATATCAAGTTGCTTCTGTCCAACATTGTTGATGGCTACGCATTGATAATCAGTGAAAACCGTGTCATAGTTGCTGGGGCTTACACTCACCTGAATGGTTAGAGAGTAAAACATAGCATCAACAGATTTTGTAATCATTATTATTACTGACATACAGGGTGGAACCATGAAGTTGTCACCTTAAAGAAAACAAAACTACAATTTTATTTTAAAACTTTTACTAAAAAATCAATTCAGGTAACTTGATTATGTAGTAGAGTTGATATTCAATGCCCTTCAGCCTCAATCACAGCCTTGATATGGATCCGGAACTGGGAGCATGCCTTTTCCACAAGTGCCGGTGGGAGCTCAGCGAATAGTCAGTGGATGGTAGCGATTAGGCTGGCTTTAGTATTGTGGGAAGTCATGTTGGTGATGTTCAGGTCAGGGGAGGAGTGAGAGAAGAGTACAAAGTCGTAGCACTCCTTCTGAAGCCAAATCTAGGTCTCTTTGGATTTGTAGACCAGAGCTGAGTCCTGCTGTCACACCCAGGGTTTTCCAGCGGCCACCTAATTGCACCAGGTGATCACCACACTTCAGTACATCCAGGTACACTTTGGTGTTGACTTTCAAGCCGACTTTGAAGATGTGAGGTGGCATGATGTGGCTCTCACTTGAAACCACACCAAAGATTATAACTGTAGCCGGAAACTTCGTTAAGCTGTGCCCTCAAGCGTTGAACTGTTTGGATTTGCATTTTGAGGGTGTTGGCATGAGTTGTACAGCGGCGCATCTCTGACATCGCTCGTTGAACATTGTGTCACTTTCAGACATGATAAAAGGCTTCTACCGCTCTTGGCATTTGTACACAACGGGCCAACTAGTATATGGTCTGCAACAAAAAAAGAAAACCAATTTTCTTGAAAAGGAAATGGAATCATGTTTTTTTTAAGATGACAATTTTATTGTTCCACCACGTAAATCAGGGGTTTCCAAACTCTGGCCTGCGGGCCAGATCCAGTCTGTCAAAGTCTTTAATCTGGCCCACAGAGCTCTTATAGCAGACATAAAAATATTCAAGAAATATTTTGAAAATGGAAATGTGAAAAAAATAGTGAAATGGCTTTTCTTTTTGTTTTGAAATTTAAAAAAAAAAAAAAAAAAAAAAATTGATTAAAAAAAACTAAAAAAAAAACATTTTTTTAATTTTAAAATAATTAAAAAAAATTTTTTTTAAATAATTTAAAAAAAATAATTAAAGAAAAATTTTTTTTTAAATTAAAAATTTTTTTTTTATTTTAAAGTTTTGGAGAAACAGTTTTACTAAAAAAGAAAACTAATGAGCAAAAGAGTATAAAAACACGTCCAGATTATTTCTTTGTATTTTGGTCCGCATAGCTGTAAAAAGTCAGCAATAAGGTTCCCTGTTTGAAAAGTTTGGAGACCCGATATAAATTCTCAATGATAATTTTGGACACAAACTAAAAATTCTAATATTTAAAAGAACATTTAAGTTAATTTGCCATAATAAATGACTGAGTAAAATAATCCTATTATGTATTTATTCCTGTAATGACTTAAGGTAGATTACATTACTCGGTCAGTATTTATGGTTAAGTAAACTGCTTCAAACTTCTTTTAAATATTAATTTTGAAACGCAAATACATCATAAATAAAACAAAACTGATTTTTCACTAATTTCCTAACTGTATTTCCTTGCAAATGATTTATGTTGGTAATGATTAGCACAGATGTTTTTTTTTACAGCAGAGTAGTTAACTATGAATATATCTTGTAAATACCAAGCTTACCATAACAGCAAAATAACACATAAAACCTTTATTAATTTATGTGATAACAAATCAAAGTAAACAAGTTAGCACTATTGACTAAGGGAAGAACGTCAAATGCGATGATGTATGGAAGTGAAATCTGGCCAGTAAGAGTTGTAAACATGCATTGGACAGAAATAGTGAAAATCATAAAATGGATGCGCAACGTTCAGTCTTAAAGACAGATTTAGATATGACAGAGGAAGTTTACATGTGGACAGTATAGGCAGATATATGAAGAACAGAAGACTTTGATGCTGAACGAGTTCTTAAAACGAAAACAAAGATAGGAATTTAAAACAATAAAAAAATATTTAATTAATGAGATGTTCTCCTGCAAAGCAATATGTAAATTAGTTAACCTTATGATTTTGATCGCATGCACATGATGAACTTATTAGAAACAACTGTTTTTTATTTAATAACATTAGATCTGTACTTTAGAAACAGATTATCTCCCCGTGGCTTAATAATAACAATGTCTACAAAAGAATGTGCCAATTAGAAAAACGAGAACTTCTTACCTGCAAATTTCCTATTGTCAGCTCATAACCCTCCTCTTTGAAGATTTCATATGTATTATCATTTGCATTTATTTTTCCCTTTTTGGTTTGCCAACTAATAATTGGTTTTGGAAGGCCTTTGGCATTGCAGGTGATGTTACGTTTGTTGTTCAGCCAATTGTATGCCACAACTGGCGTGTTCACAATCTGTGGTTTATCTGAAAATTCATTTAAAAAATGATTTTTTAAATCATAAAAAGGGTTACAATTATTTCAGAAATAAAATTATGAAACTGTTTGATTTTCGCTTCAGAATTTTAAAGATAAGAATTATTGGTACTATTCTCATCTTGAATGTTATTCTCAACATATTTTGACCATGTAACCTTTGACCTTCTTAAGGTGTGTCTTATTGAACTTGGGAATCTATACGAAATTTCAAACTGAAATCAAGGAGAAACTGTTCGCATTCCTCAATCATAACAGTACTAATCATTATGTTATTCTGTTATCGCCTATAGTGAGGAATGAACCTTTAAAAAGAAAAAAAGAAAAGGTCACTTAGAAGAGATGCTAGTATGAAAAACCACATTCACATGGACATGTCATGCAATGGATAAAGGCGTTGAATAGCAATCAGTTTTTATTTACAGGTTTCTGGCGGTTAAAGATTCACAACCAAAATCTCCTGTACTCCAGGTAGATTAAATTAAAAATATTTTGAAATTCTGAATAGATTCGCAAGTTCAACAAGATGCACCTGAAGAGTCCACATATAGTATGATATCTGACTAAAAAATAAAATAAATTTAGATTGTTTGGACTTCTACTCTCATCGTGTTATTTGCACAATGTAGCCTCTGACCTTGCAGACCTCTGGCACAACAGAAAAAGTACTAGGTAAAATTCAGTTGTAAGTGACACGCTTCTGGATGTTAATAAAGGTTCAATCCGCAGTACAAGCGATATGAAGAATACAATTGCAAATTACTGAAGACTGACAGAATGAAAGCATGCTAGTCGCATGGATAAAATTCAATGTTCTATTCAAAATTTTGTGCAGTTAAATTGAATATGATAATGATAACAAAACAATGTCATCAGGATTCAATTTTAACCAACAACTTTGTTTAGAGTTACATAACTTAGGATAATTACAGAAAATTGACAATTTTTTTATTCTAAATTGAAATTTACTTACAATTAACACGTAATTGGGATTTTTTTAATTGTGTCCCAGCCGAGTTGGTTGCCGTGCAAGTATAGTTAGCAGCATCTTCAGCTTTGAGATTACGGATAGTCAACGATAGTTTGGATCGTTTTTCTGCTGGGTTTTCACTTGTAACAATGATACGAGAGTCACTCTAAAACAGAAAAAAAAACAAAAAACATTTAAATAAATCCTTTTGTTAGACTGTATATCTATATAATTATAAAACTCTGGCCCTTGATTGCCTGAATCTTGTTTTCAATGATCAAGTGATTCCATTAAAAAAGGGGGATGACAGGTGAATTTATATATATATATATATATATATATATATATATATATATATTATAGTTTTGATCTCACTAATATATATAAAATTTAATATAATAATCAATAGCGAATTGTTGCTATAATAAAAAATACATAATTTGCACAAATTAAAATATCATATTTAAGCGTATCTTACAACCAAGCTATGCATTGTGGCTTGTTAGTTTAATTACAAAAACAAAAAAAATGAAAAATGGCATATAAACAAAGAAAATTTCAAACAAAAGCTTTTAAATTGTAACGGAACAAAATAAAGTTAGACTTAGATGGACACCCTTTTTAAAACTTTTTTTTTGGGGGGGCTGTATATATATAAATAAATATAAAAAAATCAAATTTTAGTTATTCAATGAATTTAAAAATTTATGATGTGAAATGTTTGAGTTTCATATCAAAGAATTTGATTATTCTATGTAAGACAAAGAATACATTAGAAATATTTTAACTCCTTATCCTATAGGATTTCGATGTCTACCATCTCTTCAGAGGAGAAAATATTAGCAAATAGTTATAATGGTTTACACCTTATTTGCTAAAGTCAGTGAGACATGGAAAATCACAATTGCTAATATTTTCTCCTCTGAAGGGATGGTGGACATCGAAATCCTATAGGATAAGGAGTTAAAATATTTCTAATATATTCTTTGTCTTACATAGAATAATAAAAATCTTTGATATGAAACTCAAACATTTCACGTCATAAATTTTTAAATTCATTGAATGACTAAAATTTGATAATTTGATTTTTTTTTTTTTTTTACAAGGGTGTCACCACTTATCAAGGCCCAGAGGCCACTCGAGGATAAGGGTTAATAGGTATACATTAGTCATTGTGATTTTAGCATAGTAAACAGTGGGAATTTTATAACTTGGATTACTTAGGGGGACGATTCAATTAGAACTTGTTCACATTGGACTTTTTTTTTTTTTCTTTTTTTTTTCATAGGTATCAACTCATTATCAAGGCCAAGAGGCCACTCAAGGATAAGGGTTAAAGAGTGTACAGTAGAAATTGGACAATTTATTTGATTTGATTTATTTGCTCTATCTTGTATATCGAGCAATTGTTATTTAGGTGGGATAATACTTATAGAATATTACAGCCAGTAAAATCTTGTAAATCTTATCACAGGTTCCCATACCAGCTGATTGTTGGATAATTTTATTCTGAAATGTTACATATATGTGTATTGTTTTGTAAGTATATGTATTTATGTTTGTGTATGTATGGCTTTACTTATCTATCTTCTATATATAATAAAAAAAAAAAAATAAAATCAGTCGGATTCTCAACTTTTGTCAACGATATGTTTCTCCTTAACAAATCAATTTACTATTATGAATAGCTATTTAATTTTGTTTGACGTTGGTTCATGTTGCTAAGAATAATAAAATGTAATTTGAATTCCTCCCAGAAAATAATTTATCTGTTTGATTTCATTTAAAAGCAATAAATAAGTAAAAGAGACATAAGTCATTATTTGTTCATTAAAAACTTCTGTTTACTCTGGCAAAAAAAAAAAAACTAAAAATAAATAAACACATGTCCCGGGCACCAGGTATATACAACTGGTTATTCATTAATTTTTTTTATGTGTAATTAATTTATTGATGTTTTATAACTGACTTCCGTAAAGGAATACCTTTCATTTAGCATCTGTACTATCCTTTCTGTTAAATACATTTTTTTTTATTTCTTGAGTTTAAAAATGTCTGAATGAAACCAAGTCAGTTTTGTGAGTCATTTAATGCTGAAGGAAGATCAGAGTTGTATGCATCAATATATATGTATATATATATATATATATATATATATATATATATATATATCCCCCCCCCCAAAGTTTTGTTGGTATTTTTCTAATGATAATTATATTTTGTAGGAGTTACTACCCGAGAGTTTAGGAAGAATTGTCTCCCTTATAACAGGATAGGCACCCCACATTTTATGGCCATGTATGAATACATATATACAACGGATATAAACAGAGGTAGAGAAAGTCAAACATAGATGTGACCAGATATTAATCCTTGTAGTTTTGTGATTTGAAACTGATAGTACCAATATTTGCCTGATCTTCTGTAACACATATACACTTATTTTCAAAAATTTCTTAATAATCAAGCACCTATTATATATATATATATATATATATATATATATATATAGCCAGTAGAGTTTAGTTTCCTAGAAGTACATCCAATGAAACAACATGTGTCTACCAAAATAGTGCTCAATGAGTGAACAGAGCAGGTAAGGGTACATGTATATATGTATATGTCTATATTTGTGTGAGTTTGTATATATAAATGTATTTTATGTATGCATGTATGGTTCTATGTTTATATAGGTGTATCTATATATCTGTGTGTATGTTTGTATATGGATGTATCTGTGTCTATTGTATGTAGATGTATGTATATGCATATATATTTCTGAACTATTAGAATAGGCTGCCTCGTATATGATTGTTGTAACAATATAGATTACAAGAAAGTATGGATGTCCGAATGTTGTTTATATATATGTTATACGTGTATGTATGTGTGTGTATGTATATATATATATGTATGTATGTGTTTTATATATATATATACACCCGTCTGAAGTGTGGTAGCATAATATTGCATATACGAAGGGCTTACCACGCTACAGAAGTAAAGAAAAATGCTATTATTTGTCTCTGTATGTCTGTAATGTGTGTGTGTATATATGCGCGGGTGTAGCAAAATGTAGACGTTTATAAGTATATTGATATATACATATAGGTACATGTGGTGTTTAGATAACTTTCGTGTTTTATATTTATTCATATTTTGTTTGTTTATTTATTTATATTTTTAATTTTAATTTTATTTTATTTATTTTTTGTTTTGTTTTATTTACCTTAATGAAATTTTTACTTTATTTCTGCGTAGTTTCGGAGTTATTGTCTAGTTTCAGTAAATAAAACAAAAAGCGTGCAGCATGGACTCGCTTTTGAATATATGTATCAATGTGTGTGTGTGTGTGTGTGTGGCGGTGTCTGTGTATGTGTGTGTTGTATGTGTGTTGTTCTATGTATGTGTGGGTGGAGGTAGATTAAAAGGCACCGGTCAGTACTTAGTTGACCATAGCTAAGGTTCTTAACTTACAGACTCTAAGACAAGAAAACTAAATTCTCAAGTACCTTATGCCATAAAAACCAAAAGTTAGGTTGGATGGGGGAAGGGGAAAAGAAAAAAGATGTTTATTATCTTCAAAGACCTCACTCATCCTTTTACAGTTTTTTATGACTCCCACCCAGGTTGTATTCTAACTTGATAAACGAAATAGAAAATTGTATTTGGTGGAAATGTCACTTTTCACGGTGATTCTTGGCCTGAAGACGTAATCCCCCAACATGGGTGATTACAGAAACATGTATGCACATATGTAGCCATTAATGTTTGTATAAATAAAATTAATATATATATATATATATAGCTGTATGCATGTTTTATATGAAGGAGAGGACAAGTTCCTTTGTACAGATTAACTTTTGAATGCCGAGATGCAGAGTGATTTTTTAGAGCATTATCCAGGATTAAAGTGTCTGATTATATAGGAAAACTAATGAGTAAAAGTTTAAACAATTTTCTTAGACTGAAACAATACAGAGAAAGAGAGACTTACTGCTTGTGCTCCATGAGCATAGGGAGCATCAGTACCCTTCTGCCAGGTGAGCGATGGAGCCGGCACACCGTCACCAACACACTGTAAAGTGACCTGATTACCTTCGTCAATTTGCTTGTTTTCAAGTGGCTTCAGAGTTGGAGGAACTGCAAATAAAGTTTTGACACAATTTTCACCAACAATAGGTTGATATTTTGATTACAAACGATTTTCTTTTCTCATTACAAACTTTTCTTTAACAAAATGACTTTAAATAAATGTGGACATTTGGATCAGGTCAGTTCCAGAGTTGGGTTACCCAAAGGACCAGGAACGAACCAAGGATTTTTAGATTTTTATAGACAGGAACTAGAAACAGGAATAACATAAATAAGGGATGAAAATAACGATCATTGGAAGCACCAAATATGAGATAAGATAATCAGTGGCACATCAACATGAATATGGACGAAGATCTCGGCAGAAAATGATCCAATTTTAATATTTATAATGCGCTTATACTGTAAGTGATTGGCTGGAAAAACCCTCATCTGCACAGTCAGCAACACCGATTGTTTCGCACACTGTCATTAGCTACATCAAAGTCAACAGAGCCTAAATCACTTTTTAATGTTTTTTTCTCTGTTGAATGTAGTGCATTGATGGTCCGGTGCAATTCTAGGAGATCGATACTTCCAGGCTTTGCTTTCTTTCTTCAAGAAGGGTTTGTTTATTGCTAATCGCTTGATCAAGGAATGCTGACGGGGCTGCTCTGCCCATGTATTTTTTGGAGGCCAAGAGTGCTCCTCCTTGGGGGCACTAACTATTTAATGCAACTTTCCAACTCTAATGCTACATTTTCTCACTGTGGGAGAAATAAAAAAATTACTTGAATCTTGATAAAATCACATCCATTATATTTTTCTTTATTAACTCTCTACATTTTCCCTGAGAAATTTTGAAATTTGTTTCAAGAAAGGCAAAATACTGGTTACAATATGGAAATTTTAGTTCTTTCATCATAAATTTGAAGGAAAGCTTTGATTTTCTTCAGTTTAGGTGAAATTTATGTTGACAAAATATTAAGTAAAAAAAAAAATGAATAAATAAAAAAAATAGGTACATACTGAGAACGGTAACTTTTGCTTTGGCTGTGACTTTTCCTCCAACATTTTCAGCAACACAGACGTAATGGCCACTGTCTGACTCTTTTACAGAAGAGATCTTTAATATGCCACCTATATCATCGATACTAACCCGTTCGTCATCTAATTTTTTACCACCCTAAAAAATAAAAAAAATTAAAATTAAGATAGGAGAGTATGGATTAAAATACTACATAAAACTAAAAACATATATGGTTTTTTTCTTTTTTTATAACTAGCAAGACTGTTTTATAATTCATGACAGTCCACTACTTGAAAACAATGAAACAATACAAAATCGACAAATCTATTAGACAATGAAACCCAGACAATTCTTATAGACTAAAAAATAAAAGAGAAGACAAATGTAATGGGGGAACCCCCCCAAAAACACAGACAAATCTAATTGACAAAAAACCCTGCAGGCAAATCTAATTGACAAAAAATAACCCTGCAGACAAACCTAATAATCTAATAGACAAAAAAATAACCCCGCAGACAAATCTAATAGACAAAAAAATAAAACGCAGACAAATCTAACAGAATAAAAAATGGACAAACCTAACAGACAAAAAAAAAACTCAAACAAATCCAATAGACAAAAAAACCTAGACAAATCCAATAGAAAAAAAAACCCCTAGACAAATCTAATAGAAAAAAAACCCACAGACAAATCGAATAGAAAAAAAACCCACAGACAAATCGAATAGAAAAAAAACCCACAGACAAATCTAATAGAAAAAAAACCCACAGACAAATCTAATAGAAAAAAAACCCACAGACAAATCTAATAGAAAAAAAAACCCAGACAAATCTAACAGAAAAATCCCCAGACAAATCTAACAAAAAAAAAAAAAAAAAAAAAAAAAAAAAAAAAAAAAAAAACAGACAAATCTAACAGAAAAATCCCCAGACAAATCTAACAGACAAAAAAAAAAAAAAAGATTTTTCTTTACGGAGCGCTGGTGCAATTCTGACTTTCTTACATGGTGAGAGAGAGGTAAATACAAACCCTCTCCTTTTTGTTGTTCAGAAAATTTTAATTTGTTTATGATTATTGAAGTGAGCCAGTCATATGTATGTACACTTTTATTATATATATTAGTAACAACTTATGAAAGCCAAAAGCCACTCAAGGCTTAAGGTTTAATTAGATTGAAATTATGAAAGCCCAGTTTCACTTGGCTGGTCATGCAAGACTGTAAGAATACTCAAGGAGCTTACGTTTGGTGAGTTACAGCATGAAAAGTGCTTCTATGACAGCCAGAGAAAATTGTTTAAAGATACTTTAAAGGTATCACTGAAGTCCTTTAACGTCGATCTGTCATCATAGGAGCAGACAGCTTCAGATAGGATGAGTGACGGGTCGCTGGTTATGATGATGCCTGGCAATACGATAGTGATAGGAAAACTGCTGCAGGGAAGTGTAGGCAAAAAGAACAATGCTTTGAAGCACTCGACATCTGCTAACATTCCCTGTCTCCACTAAAGCAGAACTTTCCAAGCGTGGATTGAACCTATCAGCCATCTTTGCACTCATTGATAATGATCTCCCCCACTCCACCCTCCAGGATGTTGTCACTGACAAACGAGCAACATAGATTATTAACTACATACCAAGACCAAAAGCCACTCAAGAATAAAGGTTAATAGGACTAAAATGATTGCCAGTTTCAAGCCAAACTATGGAATAACTAACAATGATCTATGGTACAAACTAATTATTACTTATGGGGCAGTTTTAACAAGAATTTTTGAACATCGGAACTTATGATCAAGGAAAACAGTCGTATGGTAATGTTTTCCACAGATGGAACGTTCTATAAAAATATTATCTGGCACTAGGCATATGGAGGGAAAAATGAAATCATGTGAAAGCAAAATAAGTTCCTGCTGCAAGTGTCTAAGAAGTGAAAACCAAAGATTGGAGCTCAGTCGAACCCTTTCCATGATAAATAAAGACAAGCACATTGACAAATTTATAAGGAATTCAACAATCCAGTTTGCTTTGTGGCTGGAAGAAGTGGGATAGTGGCCAACTTAAAACACTGCTCGGAATGTGAAAGAGGATGCAGAACTTATTATTGTTCCACGTAAATATCGTGTTTGGTGGTGAAATTAAGAGTAGCTGTCAATGTACTTGGTTGACCCATGTTCGGCTCCAATGACTGGCTGAATGCTCTCACAAGTCAAATTCCTATTTACTTTCTTCTCCACAAGGACAAAATTAAGCACATGTTCATTTTAATGAGGAGGGGCGACATTCAGCTCCCAAAAAAGGGTACTCTGGAGTGGGACAAAAATTTAAGTTGTCAGGGTTTATAAGGATTTCTCTCACACTCACTGAGGACAGAAAAGATGAAGTGTTGTATCAAAACAAATACATTTTGCATCATTTATTTGCAAAAAATATACATCTTTCATTTAGAATAAATTAAGTACAAGGCCATCACAATTTTATATATTGTATATGTTTAAAATAACAAACTTCACTATTCTACTCTTGGTTAGACTTATTGCAGTTACCACAATAGTACATTTACTCCTGGGGGCATCCAACTTTAAATTATTTGAAAATTTATTTTTCATAAATAAACGTATCAACAAATTCATTGGCAGTCAGGAAGGGTACAAAAATATTTTCTCAGCTCTTTCGAAACAATAGACCACCCACTGTTTTCCTGTTTGTTCAAAATTAAAAATAAGTAGGTCAATCTCTAAATGGGAGTGAAACTTATGAGAGATAAAAAGGGTATGCCCCCTCCCCCCACCGCTACTTTCATAAGATTTACCGTAGAGCAAGTGATTATAAATAAAGTACTAACTTTCATCCATGAATAAATTGGCTTCGGTTTTCCTTCAGCTTCACAAGTCATAGTAAAATCAGATCCTTTAATAGGATCAGACATAACTGGAGGCTTAGTAATTGTGGGTGGAACTGGAAAATAGAAATTAAAAATAAAACAAGTGAAAAACTAAAAGATTATGAAAATGTAATCAAAGTGATAATTTTAATAAATTTTTTATTAACATTTGATTTTAAGACTTAAAACATTTGTATTAGTTACTGTCTTTTAAAAGAAAAAGAAAAATCTGCTTTTTTTTAAGATTTAAAACAAAAAAATTTAAATATTTTCATTGCCCATCCCATTAAGCATTTCTTTATAAAGTACAAAATCTGTCATGGCTTAGTAGCCCAAGCCACATGTGGCACCAACCATGATTAACATCTCCATAAGGGATTTCACATTTCTGATGGGAAAGATGATTTACAAAAGAAAAAAAATGTCAGAACCTGATAAAAACTTTTTGAAAGTTGAAAGCTTGTGCATTCTTTAAGACAAACAATTTATTTTAAAGCAAAAAATAAACAAAAACATACATTGTTATTTGGTTTTCTAATTTTTATACTATATGGTGACTGGATACACAAATGTAATATCTTCAATCAAAATTTTTTAAATTCTTTGTGAAAGATTTTGTTTTTAATTTGATTGTAAAATATTTTTAACGCTTATGCATTATTATTCAACATACACATTGATTGATTTCCAAATTAAGAAAATGGTCATAAAAGCAAACTTAGTTTATGTTATGCTATCTAATCAGAAAGTGTGTGATCACTTTATATTATATTTATACTAGCGTGGGTGCCCGGCATTGCCCGGGTGTTTATAGGTGTGTGTTGAGAAACAAAAAAGTTGTAGTAGGTAGGTAGGCTCGAACCCGAGGCCTTGACGCGAACGTGGAAAATAAAGTGTGAAAAAACCTGACATCTTACCGCTTGGCCACGACGGGACAGTAACTAAACAACGTTCTAATTCAATGATTAAAAAGTTAAGTGACAGGTGTGCGTAAATTTAATGAGGTCAAACATCACGCCATAGGGGAAACTTAACTTTGGCTGTAAGCCAGTTTCTGTTTATTTGTTTGTTTCCCCACAAAATGTTGGGGAAAACCAGCTCCCCATAAAAAGGGGTCCAACTGAATAGTAATTGTCTGATATGATGGGGTTTGCCTGCATTGATCAAAGTTCATTGCTTTCTGCATGTCTCCAGCACAAATGCCAAAGAGCTGCCTTTGCTACGGATTCAGTTTCACTTATATACAGAAAAGCCAAACAAACACACGGCGAGTAAAAAATATTGTGAAAATAGTGTGTAAAAGTTGCTCAAATGAAAGATACATAACCTTGTTTTGTAAATCGTAGATATTATAATCTAGGTAGTATATAAAAAATTGTAAGAGAGCCCCCACCCTTCCAAAAACCTTTGCCAGACATACAAAAAATGTGCACACACTAACGCACATTTTACCTTATATATATATATATATATATATATATATATATATATATATAAAATATAAAGCTGATTGTCTGCGTGTGTGTGTGTGTGTGCCTGGTCACGAATAGGCTCCTATATGGTCGACTATTTTAAAAAACTGATTACATATGATAGAATATGTATCGAGACGCAAGAATGGGTAGGTTTGATCTGACAGAACGGTGGTTCATTAAAATTGTGGGATCTGCGTTCGCGCCTGGTCCACAAAGTATGGGAATTAAAAATTTAAAAATTAAAAAAAATCGTTTACAAGTGTTTTTGATATAGATATACATAAGAATACTTTGATAAGTATGTTTCAACTTAAATAGGGATGATATAATAAAAGTGTGGGGTTTGCGTTCGCGCATGGCCTCCATAGAATAGAAATATGCACAAACTTTAATAAAGACTTTTCATATCTATCTGTCTAAGTATACTTTGATAATTATGTTTCAGTTTGAAGAAATATGGTATAATAAAATTATGGGGTGTTCGTTCGCGCCTGATCTCCATAGAATGGAAATATGTCACAAAGTTTAACAAGGTTTTTTAATATAAATCCACAGAATATTGTGATAAATGTTTCAGTGTGACCAGGTATGGTATAATAAATTATGGGGTTTATCTATTTTATTTTTACTTTCATCATATTTTGCTTTGGTTTTGATACGCCCAAATTCGAAGCTATCTCTTTACAACCCTTCCTTTTCATAACCTATCATACTTTCATAAATCAGAGTCCATTTTCTGTAGGCTGTTTTTTAACCCAGTCAACGACGGGTACTTTTGCTAGTGTATATATATATATATATATATATATATATATATATATATGAAAAACTGGTCCCCAATAAATTCATTTTATTTTTTTTTTAATTTATATTTATCATCACATTTTTCAGTTTATATATATAAAAAAATAGAATATCATTTTTCAATTTGGATAAACTAGCATACAACGATAAAATAATACCAAATTTATATTGCTGAACACATGGGCTGAATTGAATAGGTCCCTTCTTGATTTATTTGAATTAAACTGAATAAGACAATGTGTACCTTAAAATTGAAAGAGAATAAAAACAAGGTACTTACTTGTGACTTTAACTTCAATATTTCTATCAATAAATTCTGATCGAACAGTGATTTCACTTTCAATAACATAATTACCATTATCAGCCTCGGTAATATTTTGAATTACAAGGCCATCAGGCTTAACATGATAACGGCCACCTGTTAAAAAAAAAAAAAAAGTTTTGAAATTAAAACAAAAATATATATATAAAAATAAGATTTTTAAAAATATTATTAAAGGCACAAACAAAATGGTAAGAAACAAAGGTTGAAGTCATTCACAAAATATCAAACTTCAGCATAAAAAAAAAAAATGGAAATAATGAGGGTAATTTTTTATATGACACATCAGACTTTTACAGATCCATTCTTAACATGAGGGCAAGGTGGGGTGGGGCGGGGCAATTAACTATTGTGTACCTTTGGGGAAGTTTGCTAAGCCACAAAATAAAATTTGTTGTCACAGAATCTCATTTTTATTTTTTGTTAAAATCCGATAGGTGTGATAGTTAAAAAATAAATTCTGTAGGTATTTCCTTAACAATTCTCCATAGGGGAAAGAAGTAGCTGTTTCAAAGAGCAGTTTTTTTTGTTTTTTTTGTAAACAAAGTGGTTACCACATATCAAGGCCCAAAGGCCATTCGAGGATAAAAGTTAATGTGTGTGTATTGTAGTCATTGGGACAGTTGCATAATAATCGTTTTTAGCAGTAATTTGGTATAATTAGATTATTTATGAGGATGGTTGAATAAGAACGTGTTTACGTTGGACTTTAAAACAGTAATATTGTAGTCAGCTGAAAAGCAGACCAGTAGAACAAAGTTCCACAAGTGAGCAGTTCTAGGAAAGAAGGTTTGTTCATGGAATCCATGTTTAGGTTTAGGTACTGATAGAGAGTGGGGGAATTTATTGATAGTGATTTTGACTAGATGAGTGTTTTTTGTGAAGGCTTGATTTGGGGGGGGGGGGGCATAGATTGGAGCTAAGTCGAACACTTAGTATAAAAATAGCGATAGAGCAGGGACAGGCTTGCAACATATCTTATGTGGGAAAGAGGTTGTAGAGAAGAGAAAAGGGCATCGTCTACCAAATTACGAAGTCTGTTTCAAACTCTGTCAAAGCAGGACGGGGTGCTTTGAGCAGCTCCTGTCCAGAGGTGGCAACATATTCCATCCTAGTACGTACTTGGTTCTTATACAGGTAGAGAATTGTTTCAACAGTGAGTTATCTACTGGATCAGTAGAATGCACCAACTATTTTTCCAGTGACCTTGGCAATGGATTTGTGCGCCATTTCAGATCAGGAGTGAAATCAGATGTAAAAGCTTGTGTAAACATGGAGTGTCCTCAAGGTGAAAGCTTTTCATTTCAATAGGGACCAGATGTGGGTCAAAGCGTTGATGATGGAAAGAGAGGAGCTTGGTTTTCAATGTATTAAAATTAACAAACCATCTTTTCCCCATTCCACCATGTACTCAAGATCAGAGGAGAGAGAATCAGAGAGATCTTAGTTGTTTCTAGTCCTAGAAGTGTTGCCATAGATAGCAGTGTCGTCGCCATAAATGTCTACAAATGATCTAAGAATGTGATTTGGGAGATCACTGATGAAGATTAAGAAGAGTGTTGGACCAAGGATGGAACCCTGGGGGACGCTGGCACTAATATTATGAGCTTCTGATTTCTGTCCATCAACCACTACTCTTATGAACCTATCAGATAGGAATGAAATAAAAAGATTTTATCAGCTTATTAGTTACAAGTCACTGGAGACTTCCTGCTTATGATGTCATATATAATATGTAACCCTAATCTTTAATTTCTAATAAAAATTTTCACTTTTCTGCTTATTAACAGTCTGTGAAAAATTTAAGTTCTTAACTTTATTTTAACCCACTAACAACCAATCTTACTGTCATTATACTTATTAAGCACAAAGTGATGTTTTTTTAGCCCCCTCCCTCCCCAAAGAATGCAATGATTTCAGTTTTTCTTGTTATAGCATTTTCACATTTTTATTTGATGTTTGAAAGTGACAATTTTCAAAAAGTACTGAAAATATTTTGCACTAGTATTAAAGTGATGAGATTATGTAAAAATAACTTTTGTTGGAAATTAGAAAATTTGCTGTCTTCTGGGTTATTGTTTGAAGTGTCAATTTTCACAGTGTATATAACTAAAAATCCAAGTTTAAAATGTGTGAAAAATTCTTACAAATGTACTAAACATCATGGTAGGAATAATTATTATTGGGAAAGGTCAATAATTATTAGACCAAACCATTCAAAAAGGCGAATAATGATTAGATCAAACAATTGAAAATGATCAATAATTATTAGATCAAACTATTGGGTAAGGTCAATAATTATTAGATCAAACTATTGGGAAAGGTCAATAATTATTAGATCAAACTATTGTGTAAGGTCAATAATTATTAGATCAAACTATTGCATAAGATCAATAATTATTAGATCAAACTATTGGGCAAGGTCAATAATTATTAGATCAAACTATTGGGTAAGATCAATAATTATTAGATCAAACTATTGGGTAAGATCAATAATTATTAGATCAAACTATTGGGTAAGATCAATAATTATTAGATCAAACTATTGGGCAAGGTCAATGATTATCAGATACAAACTATTGGGAAGGATCAATAATTATTAGATCAAACTATTGGGTAAGGTCAATGATTATTAGATCAAATTATTGCATAAGGTCAATAATTATTAGATCAAACTATTGGGTAAGATCAATAATTATTAGATCAAACTATTGGGAAAGATCAATAATTATTAGATCAAACTATTGGGCAAGGTCAATAATTATTAGATCAAACTATTGGGCAAGGTCAATAATTATTAGATCAAACTATTGGGCAAGGTCAATAATTATTAGATCAAACTATTGGGCATGGTCAATAATTATTAGATCAAACTATTGGGTAAGATCAATAATCATTAGATCAAACTATTGGGAAAAATCAATAATTATTAGATCAAACTATTGTGTAAGGTCAATAATTATTAGATCAAACTATTGTATAAGATCAATAATTATTAGATCAATCTATTGGGCAAGGTCAATAATTATTACATCAAACTATTGGGTAAGATCAATAATTATTAGATCAAACTATTGGGAAAGATCAATAATTATTAGATCAAACTATTGGGAAAGATCAATAATTATTAGATCAAACTATTGGGTAAGGTCAATAATTATTAGATCAAACTATTGCATAAGATCAGTAATTATTAGATCAAACTATTGGGCAAGGTCAATAATTATTAGATCAAACTATTCGGTAAGATCAATAATTATTAGATCAAACTATTGGGAAAGATCAATAATTATTAGATCAAACTATTGGGTAAGGTCAATGATTATTAGATCAAATTATTGCATAAGGTCAATAATTATTAGATAAAACTATTGGGTAAGATCAATAATTATTAGATCAAACTATTGGGTAAGATCAATAATTATTAGATCAAACTATTGGGTAAGATCAATAATTATTAGATCAAACTATTGGGTAAGATCAATAATTATTAGATCAAACTATTGGGTAAGATCAATAATTATTAGATCAAACTATTGGGTAAGATCAATAATTATTAGATCAAACTATTGGGTAAGATCAATAATTATTAGATCAAACTATTGGGTAAGATCAATAATTATTAGATCAAACTATTGGGCAAGATCAATGATTATTAGATCAAACTATTGGGCAAGGTCAATAATTATTAGATCAAACTATTGGGAAAGATCAATAATTATTAGATCAAACTATTGGGAAAGATCAATAATTATTAGATCAAACTATTGGGAAAGATCAATAATTATTAGATCAAACTATTGGGTAAGGTCAACATTATTAGATCAAATTATTGCATAAGATCAATAATTATTAGATCAAACTATTGGGTAAGGTCAATAATTATTAGATCAAACTATTGCACAAGATCAATAATTATTAGATCAAACTATTGGGCAAGGTCAATGATTATCAGATCAAACTATTGGGTAAGGTCAATAATTATCAGATCAAAGTATTAAAAAAGGTCAATAATTATTACATTAACCAACTTAAATATTGGCCAAAATCCCATTAATCCTTGAAAAAAATGTATAAAAAAATAATTTTTTATAACAAATTTATTTCAACAGTTAACAAATTAAATTTTCTTAATATGATTCTATTGCACACTGAAGATCAAGCTAAATTTTATAATAAATCAATTATAAAAAACTTTATTATGTAAAAAAACAAAACAAAAAAAACCTACAGAAATACAAGTTGATAAAAGGGCAAGCATTTCCTTAGTATTTTATTTGATAAAATTTTCAACATGACTGATTTTGTGTGAAAAACAACTTAAGAACCTCCCACAATCCTGAAGAGTGGTTTTGTTCAAGGCAGGATTATCTTTATTCAGATGTACAATATTGTACACGTGAAATTTGAAAAACATTGGTGCTTGTCCAGAATTCCTCCATATTAAAAAACAACAATAAAAGGAAAATCTATATGATGTATAAACTTGTGAAAAAACAAAAACATATTTGCAAAATCACATAAATATATCAAGTTGTTTTATTTTTATATATTCTTATATACATCAATGAGTATCTGAGAAGTGACTGTCTTGCTCTCCTTTTTTTTGGGGGGGGGGGATTGTACAAAACAAGGGGAGGTAACCTAACAATAAATCATACTTATTAAATTTGTCACCTGCAAATTCTCATTAATCGTTTAAAAATAGTTTTCTTTATAAAAGAAAACTATTTGATCAATTCACGTAAATTTTGAAATATGATATTTTTGTTTCATCATGAGTATGCACATCGTAAAGATTTTTCTTTAATTTAATTTTTTAATATAAAAGAAATTCTAGACAAGAACCCAACATTTTTCTTTTTTACATAAAAAATAAATAGCCTATCACTGAAAATAGTGACCTAACTTGAAGTAGCTTGGAAAAAAAAAAAAATACAAATGACACAAAAGAAAGAACTGAACATTTATAAAATAATAAAAAACATTTTATTTGCATCCGAATTTTATAGAAAAACAAACACAAAAGGTATCACAAGTTCAAATTAAAATGAATTTCACTATATTTATTTATTGCGGAATATTATTCTTATCTTTATTAGTTGTTTCACGTTTCGGCCAACAATTCCTCTGGCCTTCGTCAGGTGGTAACCGCGACGGATAGGAACTTCGAATCTCCTAACTGCATTCTCAGCAATCACTGCCATCCGTAATTGTTGTATCAACTGTGCTACGGGCCCTGTGGCGCAGTTGATAGAGACATTGAATCTCTACGGTTCCAGATGAGCATTGTCTGAAGATAGCGGTTTCAATCCTACCCAAAGCCGGCCAGAGGCTTACTTGGCCAAAACGTGGTGAGATGGCAACAACTACAGATGGCAGTGATTGCTGAGAATGCAGTTAGGAAATTCGAAATTCCTATCCATCGCGGTTACCACCTGACGAAGGCCAGAGGAATAGTTGGCCGAAACGTTGTGAAACAACTAATAAAGATGAGAATAATAGTCCACAATAAATAAATTAATATAAATAATACTCATTTCAATAATGAATTCCAATTAGAATTTCACTATATTCATTATAGAATGGAAAGGAAAAAAAAAAACAACACAACTGGCAGTGTCAAACCGCCCTCTTGTCGATACAACGCACAAGTCTTTTTCCCTTTCTTTCCACAACTTGCAATTCAATCCTCGTGTATTCAATATTATCTTCCACCGTTCGCTCTCGTTCTAAGCTCTCCAACAAAAAACTCCACTCAACTCCTGCTTTAGAATTTGTCCCATTTAACAGTTACCAATTGTGTACATATGCAAATTAATGGCATACGTTCACCAATCAGTGACCTACAAAATTATGCTTGTCTTTTCTACATTTTCTGCTGACATTTTTACACGAGGTTGTTTGCAAGATTGATTTCTATTACATTCACCCATTCTAAACTAAGCTGGTTTGTGATATTCATTAAAAGATTCGGAATAATTTGATTTAACTTTTTCAAGAGGAAGAAATTCACAAAGTAAATAATTCAAAGAAAATAATGCTTACCAGTCTTGATAATCTTTCCTTTGTAATTCCATGACACTTCTGGAACGGGATCACCACTTGCTATGCATCCAATTTTAGCATTGGTATGGATAATAGGCTGTTGGTACGTACTACAATTCAAGAATGCATGTTTTTCTGCAAATCAGAAGAGGAATACAATATTTTAAGAGAATCTTGTACACACAAATATATATTAGCAGGGTTATTCAGATTTACATAAGACAAAAGTGTAACATAACTTATATCCCTTTTACTCTACTCCTCTTTCTTCGCCCAGCCCTTCCTCTCTCTTTCTCTAGACATAAAAAAAATATCAGAGCTACTACCCTTTATATGATAACATTGAAAGATGCACATACATCTTAATAACATTAAATGATGTTTATTTGACCTCTAAATAATTAATATTTTTTTGTTATTTAAGTTTTAATGTTATGTATCTAGGGTTATGCAGATTAAAAAAATACAAACTTTGTGGGTGTTTGTTGTGTATTTTTCAAGTTTTGACTGGAAATATGGACACTTGCCATATATATATATATATATATATATATAACTCATCCACTTAAATAAGACATTTCCAAATTGGATTAAAATAATGGAGAAAATCATGGAAGAATACTATCTTGAAGAACTTTTGCCAATAACATCACTGTGTGTGTTACGCTTCAGGCACATCAGGTAGCTGAATGGTGTTCACATAATACAAAATGATCACAAGTTGTGTTCCAAAATTAATAATGATCTGTTAATTAATTTAAGTGAATCCTGTACATATAAATATATAAACATATACAGATACCCAACTTTGTGGATGTGTGAAAAAAAAAAAAAAAAAAAAATTTTTATATTCAACATTTCATCTTTATTAAAAGACTTCAAGATGATTAATTTGAAAAATAAAATTAAATTGCAGTTTGGTTTTCCATTTCCACAGAATAATGAAAATATACACATTGTGTGTGTGTTATATGGACAAAGATTAAAGAGAAAAGTTAATGAGTGTCAGCTGATGAGGAAACACTGATGGTCACCAATGGCAAAATTTAGATAGTGTTTGATAATTTAAGCTAAACAGGAATTTGTTTATATCAGAATTAAAAACGGCCATGTTGTAGTCAGCTTGAAAACAGCCCTGCAAGCAATCAGTTCTAAGAAGGAAACTTTATTTTAGTTTTGGGAACAGATAGAGAGGGAAATTGTTGACAGTGGTTGTAGAAGGGGAGTTCTTGTTGTTTTGTAGGGGTTAGAATAGATTGAAAGCTAACACAACTAGCACTTACTGTATATTTTTAGATTGATACTCTTTTCCAGTGGCTTGCCATCAAAAGTTGTATTGCAGGTGTAAGTGCCGGCATCCTGAGCTGATATGTTTATCAAGTAGACCTTGGAAAAATTAGATCCTTTACGGATTTTTGTACTGAAAAGAAAAAAAAGATTTTTATATAAAAAATATGAAACCCTTTCAAGTTAGATTTATGACATGAAGAACTGCAGTTTCTTTTTATATCCACAAATTAAGAGAAAGAAAATATTGTCCAAGTTAATTCATTGCACTAAATAATTTTTAAAAAGGTTAATTGGTTTTTAAATTTAAAAAAAACGGGAAAGAATCGGATGATGATGATTAAGCAGAGGTATTGGTTAGGATAAAAAGCAAAAGGGAGGATGATAAAAACAAAAAACTATGAATGATGACAAGAATGATGATGATTATTCTTTTTAGTATTACTGAGATGAATATGAATTTTATTAAGAAAATGATTGCAGGAAAGCAATATTTATAAAATCAAAACATTTGGAAAAAAGAAAAGGAAAAAAGAAAAAGGAAAAAAAGAACAAAAGATTCAATCCAAGCTAGAATCAAATTCAGTTTAAAGTGTTTTACAGGCTGACATGGATTGGACAGCTTTTAAAAATTGACTTTCGAACTAACCTACCTTTTGCCAGGTTTTTATTTATTCTTCTTTCTCTTAAACCCATCCTTATCACTCCCATGCTTTCTGTGCCCTCCCCTGCTACCTTGACTACATTTACTAACCCAAGAACTCTTCTACATTCTTTCAATATGACCAAACCAACAAAACCTATTCTGTACACATCTCCCTTATCTTGTCCAGATTTAATCTTCCTCTCAGATCATATCATTCTTATGATTTCTTTTCATACCAAACATGTCCCCAACCCTCACTGACCGGGTTTCACTTCCACATATCATCACATTGTGTACATATACTTGATAGATTTTTCTCTTGGTTGACAATGGTGATGCTCTGCTGGTTAGTAATGGCAGAAGTTTCCTGAACTTATTCCATCCAATACTAACTCTTGTAATCACACCAGAATCAATTCTCCCTGCCCTCCAATGGTATCACCAAGGTAACAAAACTTCAAGACAACCTCAATAGCTTCTCCATCCAAATATACTTCTGCAGTTAAGTTCTCATCAATGTCTTCAATTTATTGCATGCAAACTGGTTATCTTTCAACTTACCTATAATGTCATTGTATAAAGATATTTCAAGTTTTTTTAAGTTTTGCTTTTAGACATTGTTTTTTGTGTTATTTTTTAGATGACAAATTTAATTTATAATTCTCTTATAGTCCATTTGGATAAATGTACAAAATAAATGAAGCCATCTATCATAATTCTTCTTTCTTCTCTACCTAGTTGTAGCAAATGAGGTAGTGGGCAACTACACTCAAAGCTAACCTGGCAGCACTATCAAGTCAATTATGGAATCAGTATTTGGCTAGTCATATCATGTGACCTAGGTTAAGATGAGCAAAAGTTAGCTATGATAGTCAGATACATTGTACATGCTGAGAAGAAACCCTGTCCAACATGACTAACATAGCCGTTACAAATAAGTACATAATTGGCATTGTGAATAGCTGAAAATTCCAGTTCAGACATTAAAAAACTGATTAGAGGAGAAGTCAGCAGGATCATTCTTGAGTGATAGTCAACATAAGTAAAAGCTAAAGTTTGAAATAGAATTTTTCTCACTAAATAACCTGATCACTAAAGTTAAAATGCAACAAAAAAAATCATTTTAAAAAATTACATTTGATATCAGTGCCATGTCAAACTTTCCTTAACCCACAATTATTTTAGATGCATTTAAGTATCTATAATATTGGAATTCATAAAACATTCACCAATTGACACGTGTAGTCTGTTCTCGTTAAAGGTCACATGAATGGTCAAAAAATAAACCCAATCACTACACCATTAGATGTCAGATAAGCTATTGCATATAAACTCAAATGCTTCGACCTTCTACCTCTTGTCAGTTTAAATACTATGGTCATATCTATTAACAGATTGATAACATTATGACACCAGCTCCATTAAACTGTTGCAAACCCTCTTTTTATTGAAGTGCCAACATGCACACTTGTTAACAATTCTTCACACGGCAAAAGCTCACACATTTTACTGTTTTTGTATATCATTCTTTATTACTTGTCCAAGTAAAATTGTTCAATTAATACAACTGGTGTTCCTTTTCTTCAAGAACTGTCACTCCAAAACAATTGTCTCATGCAAGAATTGAACTTTGAGGAGGGGGGTGAAAATCCCTAACAAAAGAAATTTTACCCAGTGACCGATATGTTTTCTGTAAGTTTTGAATAATATTTTTGTGAGACTAAACTGAACATCCACTTTTGCCACTAAATGAGACAAACCTGAACTTTTGTCACTAAATGAGACACAGAATTGACCACCCATTTTTGTTTAACAACCACTGTTCGTGTTTTGAAATATTCCAGCTTAGAAAGAATATAGACAACAATTAAGAGAAGGAATCGCAGGAGGAGATAAAAATGCTAACAACAAAATATAAGTGATGTAGCAGAAACAAAGAAGCAAGCAATTGACATGAAGACAAACAACATCAATACAAGAGACATGGTAGCAAGATCGCAGCAAGGAGAGAATGCAACACGTGGAAGGAAGAGGGTAAGAAGAAATGTGTAGCAAACACCCAGGAAAAGGTATGAAGGAACTTTGACGTGTGCCCCTCTTACTATTTATATACAAGAGGGCACTTTAATGCTCTTCTAATTATAATAAAGTACAAACAATAGATTCATTCTTTTCTTTTGGTTGGAGGAAGAGGGGGTTTGAAAGCATGACAAAATTGAAAAGAACGACCACATTACAGGGAGTGTAAAGGAAGTGGCGGTGTTGGGAAACAGTTCAGAGGATCAGATCTGACCTAACATGTCAATGATGGATCAGATCTGATGTTTTTCTTTTTATTCAGAGGATCTGAAAAAAATGTCCAAGAGAGAAGAGAATATACGCATGAAGTGAATGAGGAAATATGAAGATAGTAGTTACAAAATGAATGAAAACTTATTGAATGCTTCAAAATGCTTTTTGTATGGAAACACTTGTTTAAAAGGCGAATTCACTTTTCTGAAAAACATATGTAGATCTAATTAAAATCTATTTAAAAGAAAGGAGAAAAGCTGCAAGTAGATTTAAATATAAATTGGCCTATTTTATAGCATAGACAGAGTTATAATATAATTATTAGGCATGTTGTCTAAACTGGGACCATATATGCCAAACATGCTATTTTCACATAAGCTGCCTTCGTAAATTGATGAAAATCAAGTGGCAGAGCAAGATAGCAGACACAGAGGTTTTAACATGATCAAGCATACACTATGTTGCAACAGCCTCAGGTTCATTGAGTGGGTCATATATGCCGCATGTCAGATTCAAGATTTCCAAAACAGCTTCTTTACAGAAAAAAAAAAAAAAAAAAAAAAAAAAAAACAACAAAGGACAGCAAAAATAATTCAAGAATAGCTTTGAAGAAGCTCCTTAAACAGTTCTGTTTGTATTCAGATTCATGAGAATGCCTAGCTCAAAACAAATGTCTCTGGCATACTGCAAGCCACAAAAAGGCTATGGCTGCTGAATCTGCATGCATTAAGAAACATAAGAGAAAATATGCTATTCAAAAAGACAGAGCAGTTGGCACTTCTGCAAGAGAATCATCTCATAATCCACTACATGCAGCAGATACTTCAGGGCTTGGATTGAACTACCAAGTCATCTCGGGGCTCACAAAACAATTACATGATTAAGATGATACTTTTTGCAAGTGATGGGCAAACATCACCATAATTATTATCATAATATTTCACAGATAGACAGGAAATAGAGATAGAGAGAGATAGAAAATGCAAGCATTATTTTCTCTTCAGACTAAAACATTTAAGTTTTTATGATGATGATTATTATGATATTATTAGATCTACAAAGAAGTGACAATGTTGACATGCATTTATAAACAAAATACCAAATTTGTTGAACTCACTTTGGTCTGAAATAAAGATAAAACAATGATCAGATATTAAAAATAATATTCATGCTGTAATTTAAAAGATAAAAAAAAACTTTAAGGCTGTAAATTAAAACAATATATTTTAAAACTTTAAAGCTAATAAAAAATATTCAAGAATTTTTAAATAATATATATTTTAAAAAAAGAATTTTAAAGCTAAGTTAAAAGACCTTGACTTTATATAGATTTTTTTTTTTTAATTTATTTTTACTTATTTTAAACTGTTTTCTACTAAATTTATAATCTCAAACGAAAAAAAAAACATTGAAAGAGGTTTGCAACAATTTTTCAGATATATTTTTTTGGACATTCGTTTTTCTCAAAAGTAAAATTGTTTTCAAATTGGGTGTAGAAATTAATATAAGTAATCAAGAGTTACCTCCCTTTCTTTTATGATTAACTCCCTTGTGGAGAACTCGATACTTAAGAAAGTGCATCAATTATTACAATAAAGCTTTCCACACGTCTTCACTCATTTGTCATTACATTATTTTCTGGTAATTCATGAATTCCCACCTGTTATTCCCAATAGCGATTAATTTTAACAGATCTCAGCATACTGATGATTTTGTTTCTTTGTTTAATGGCATATCCTTTGTTTGGTCGATAAATTAATTGAAAATATATAAAAAAAATAAGTATTAAACAGAGTACTAATCTCACCCGGATGGTTATTTTCACGTTTTGGCCAATCTAAGCTCCAACCTTCTTTAGATGCAGTTTTTCAAACCTGAGAATCTTTAGGTTGAACTCTAAAACCTATACAGAATTTTAAAATGAAATCTACTTTTTTAAAAAAATTCTTTTTTAATCACATTGATCACAACAAAGTATAATGACATTTTGACATAATTTGGGACCATGTCTACAGGGACACTTTGTAGGGAGTTGAGCAGCCAGATGTTTGTTCACATTACATTTAAATTTCTGCATGTTAGTACAGTCTGGGAAATATGAGACCAAGAGAAAATTCCTAAGTCTAGCAGTTTGCAGTAAGAAACTATTATAAATGAAGGCTTTCTAATCTAGAGACCTCGACAGAGAAGAGGTAGCATTTTGCTGCTTGTTAGGCGAGTTGGGGCTATTTATGTTGAAGGGGTGCAAGTGCTACAAGTTTGTCAAAGAACATTTCATTAATATACTTGTAAAATTTCATGTATGTTTAATTTATGAGAGTAGATTATTCTCGTTCTGTCAATCATCAACAGGCAGAAGTGTGAATTTATTTATGTTATTCTTAGTTATTGTCTCTAGTAACGATTGAACCATCAACCTCTGGAAGATCCATTTAGCTTACATAAGTCAAAACACAACTAAAAAAGGTGAAAGAATTAAAATGATCACAATTATTAATCCTTATTCTTAATGTTTCATTTTCATGAAAATATTAAAATTAAATTATTTTAATGGGTGTATAGTTTTCAAGAAGTGGTCGCATGTTTATGGGTAAGAAAAGCATATTGAAGAGGGATAAGACACCATTAATAAGCAAAATCTGTTGGCAGAGAAAAAGCATGTTAGAAAGTCATGTTCAATTGTTTTGGAAGTAGGTGCTGCTTATTCGCCCATTGTTTCTAGTTGTCTTGGACTTCACCGTGCAATTGGACTCAAGCTACGTAGGTTAAAAAGTAATGTGGTTTGGGATTGTGCAACCATCGCTTCATTATAGACTTCAATTACAGGGGGTATCCATTGTTTTTTGAGACTGAAAGGAAGGTTTCCGCATGTTTAATTCAAAACTGAATTTATTTACAGACAGTTGTGGCTTAACCAAAAATGCTTTTTAGTAGGATAAGATTTCAGTTCTTTTCCATACAAATTTTTTTTTTAAATATGGTAATTAGTAAATTTTTTTAAATATGGTAATTAGTAAATTTGTTTAAAATATGGTAATTAATAAATTTGTTTAAATATGGTAATTAGTAATTTTTTTAAAAATATGGTAATTAGTAATTTTTTAAAATATGGTAATTAGTAATTTTTTTAAAAATATGGTAATTAGTAATTTTTTTAAAAATATGGTAATTAGTAATTTTTTTAAATATGGTGATTAGTAATTTTTTTAAATATGGTGATTAGTAAATTTTTATTAAAATATGGTAATTAATAAATTTTTTAAAATATGGTAATTAGTAAATGAATAATCAAGTTATGCACTTCTCAGTTTAGCACGATCCATTAGCTTCATGAAAATTAAACAGGTATTGCATTCTAACTTTTATCAGAGTGAGAACATAAAAGTAAAAGACATAGTTACCGATTGCCGTTCTTTATCTCCTCACCATTGGGATTGTACCACCTGACGACGGCTTCCACATTTCCTTCATCAATAAGTTTACAGTCTAGAACAATGTTGCTTCCAGAGGTCTTTACCTGCTCCGTATTAGGGGTCAATTGGAGTTCTATTCCATCTAAAAAGAAAAAATATGTATATATGTAAGTAAAAGAAAAGAAACTAAAAACAGAAAGTACAATAATGATAAGTATCACTTTCAAACATTTATGGAAAAAAAAAAAAAAAAGAAAAGTATCTTGTGGTATCTACTACCACACATAGTACCACAGGGAAGAGTTTTTCTAAGGTATATACTTTGGAGTCACTATTTCATTTTTTTTTACATTTGAATCCTGTAATTGTTAAATACTTTCTAAATTCATACAAAACAAGGTGTAACCAGATTACAATAGGGTGATTAAAAAAAAAAAAAAAAAAAATGGCAGGATAATAAATATTATAATCTAGATGATAACATGATGTAGGTCAGGTGTGGACAGGTGTCACATTCAGAATGCGACTGCAATTGTTTTGATAATTTCAAGCTGGGGTTTGATTTTTTTTAAACAGCCTTTGTTAAAAAAAAAAGAAAAAAAAAGATTGTTTTGCTCATTTTATTAAAATAAAAAGTTTAAAAGACTGTTTTACACTCAGTAATGAGCTTTGGAAGATTATTGGTGAAAAAACACAATCGCCAAAAGATAAGCATGTTATTATTTCTAGTTGCCACTTAAAAAAAAAAAAAAAAAAAAAAAAAAAAAAAAAAATCACTTGCAAATGCGGCTGTTTCACTTGAAATGTAAAACCCTGGTTCAACATTTTTTCATTGGAAAATCTCTATATTTTTTATATATTTGACAATCGCTGCATCTGTTAATTTCATCTACCAGAATTACAAAATAACCAATAAAAAAATAATTGACACACTTTCCGGCTTCTTTATTCTAATACAGTTACATAGAAATTTCCATTTCAAAGAAAAAAAAGGTCCCTTAAAAGTAAATCTATATTAAATGCAATGTTTGTTATTACTTTAGATTTTTAATTGCACTGTGATTTCGTATGTACACTTCGATTCTAGGACTTTCAAGTAAGGAAATTTTTTTATTTCAATGAAATTGTCCAAGTTCAGTTTATTATTCTTAATTACCAGTCATTCTTTTATTTTATAAACAATTGTTTTATCAAAATTTAACATAGTGTCACCCATGTTTAAAGCCAACAGTGAATATATTTAAAATACCGAAATTAGATATTTTATAATATACTGATTTAGTGATATTTAGTGGGTTGCCTTTTTTGCATGACAATAATAAAGTACACCCACTATAATCAAGTTTGCAGTTTGTGTGCATGTGGACAAACAAATCGTCAAAGTTGGATTTTTTATTCTTGATTATTAGTGATCCAGTTTTAAAGCCTACCTTTTATTTAGTTACAATGATTTTACTGATATTAACTGAAAGGTTGATAATTTTAATCAGAGTGATTACTTTTTTTTTGTTTACTGTTTCTTTTAGTCAAAATTACTCAACTCACATATTATTTCTTGAAAAAAAGAAAGAAAAAACAGAACTTACTAAAAAATATTTAATGAAATATTTTTTATACTAATAAAAAAGAAATTAAATCCACTAGAATGCATTTTGATTTCTTGAAAATCAAGTCGGTTATTTTAATGAATTATTTCATAAATGTTAATTTTCTGATTTTACATGTCTTTGTTATTCCTCATTTTTGTAACTTATTTAATTTAATAATTATTTAATAATATTTTTTTTTAATAATTGTTACATTTTAAAAATAGATTATTGAAACAATTACCTTAACCTCTGGGCTTATGCCTAATAGGGACAGCTAGTATATTGATAAAATTGTGACCATTCTCACGCATGTACATTGTTTCTTGTCTACGCACCATTTTTATTTATTACTAGCAGGACCCATTAACCGGAGTTGCCCGGTTGACCCCCCCCCTTCATAAAAAATTAAAGTATTGTTATTGTTGGTGCCCCCCCCACCTCCTTATGTTAAAAACGGCTTCCAGAATAGACAACCCCAACTGCCTCATGTTAAAAACGGTTTTCAGCATAGACAAGCAGTTAATGTTTAATTTAGTTAGTTTTTTTTAACACGATTTTCTTCTGTAGAGAGCAATACCATACTGTATAATTTATGGAACGTTCATTTATTCATTGTAGAAGTGGATTCTGGAATATATGAATAGTCAGTAATCAGCCAATCAAAATGGGCAGAATGTGAGAAGGAAGAATTTATTATTTTTGAATCAGGAAATGGGAAGATCATGTTATGTGTATGTATGTATGTAATGGTGATGCAAGTACAATAATGTAGTAAAATATAGAATTTGCCCCAGTAGCAGTGGGAGCACTAAATATTGAGAGAAAAATAGGAACTTCTTCCTCTGTAGGTGTGGTGATTGTGATGGTGTTGCTCAGCGAATGTAATGTAGCATTTTATTATCACAAGTGAAGGTGGCAGAAATGATGGTTATAAGCTACATAAGATAGTGGCTGTACGAGTAGATATATTGAATTTGTATGAAGCATCTGTTGTTGCAAACTTATACTTTGATCCAGAGGGAAATTTCTGCAATCAAAATATTATATATGGAGATAATGAAAGAGTAAAATAATTTTTTAAAAAAGAATTTCAAAATTAAATCCACAATAATTCATTTCTTTGTAGACAAAATCATTTACATCTATTAACACTTGGAAAACAAAGGAATAACTTTGAAAGGAATTTGAAAGCATAAAAAGAATATAGTTTCTGAATTTTCAATTATTAGCAAATCGCCATTATCATAAGATTGAAAGTTTTGAGAACTATTTACATATAAGAATAGTATTAAAAGAAAGCACTAGTTATAATTCCATAACAATTTTGTTCAATTAATAATTAAATCATTAAATTATAACTTTAAACACAATAAAAACAATAATTTGGCCATGTAAAAGTGTCACATTTGAAAATTGAAAACAAAAAGGAGATAATCACGTTAGAGTAACATCTCTGTAATAATCAAACTATCAGGGAAGATGTTTTTCTTGCCTTTGATAAATACACATTCATCCGTCTCCATGTTCTTACATCTCACTTTCTTTCAACCGATCTGTAATTCCACTGCACTTCTTGTGTACCCAATGCTTAGCGGTACTACAAAAAGGTGAGGCGTTAAACACTCCCTTTCCATAAAATGAATGGTTTTAATGGAATATCTCTTTCTGAAGGATACCAAAGTTTAATAGAAATTTTCTTAAATCAATGGAGGTATCTCAACCAAGTTTTTCTTTAAGATCTAATCAGTAGTTACCTATGACTAGGATTATTTATATCCAAATTATGTTTATATCCATATCACTTGACCAATCAACACAACAGTTGGTTAAATATTAATTACAGCCTGATTTAATTTGGAGATATTTAGGAAAAAGTCAAACTCAAGGAAACGCTAAATTTCATTTTCACTGATAATTTTGTTGATTTTAGAGACTCACTACTTGCCCCATATTGTACCCAGTGAAGTCTACATCATATACGACCATCACAAGTTTGACAGAATTTCAATTTACATTGTCAGATGGATATATAGTCTCACAACTGATTTGATGTTCTTTATTATTTAAAGAATTACGAAAAAAAAAAAAATAAATGCTTGAATTAAAAAAAATTTGTTTTAAAAGAAATGTTCTATTTCTTAGGCAATATCAGAGGTACAGATTTAGCAAAGTTACCCCCCCTCCCCTAAATGCAGTAGTTATGTTGGCTGCTTCTAACAAGAAGCATGGAATCGATTTAACGTTCTATAAATAGACACAAAATATTCTGCATATCTAATGAAACGGATATCTTTTTTTATTTACATTTTTACTACCTTCATAGCATCAAACTGGCAAAGTTTTTGGGATTTTCATGGAAAAGAAAAAAGTTAAATGGAAAGAAGTGGTTGCGAATGAAAAGGATTTAAAGAAAGAGAGACACTATTTTGAACAACTATGAAAGGTTACTTTGGAAGGTGTTCAAATTACAAAAAAAAAAAGCTCTACATTTAAGTAATCATTTTGTGAATTCTTGTTGTAAAGAGATGAAGACGCACAAACCTATTTTAAACAGCTCTTTAATGAAATGTCGAAAATTTAATGCAGACTCAGGAACTGGCAAGCAGAGTTAGAAATTTATTAAATCTATTGCATTTATATATGTGCTTGAAAATGAGAAAAAGTTCTACACTTCCTTTTTAAGTAGTGAATTCTGATCAGTGTTGGTGCCTTATTAATGGTATGGCATAATATATGCAACTTTCAGACAAAAAAAAATTGACGCAAAAAAGCAGCTCTGCAAACAGAGACGCAAGATAGAAAATTAAAGGTTATAGAATCAGAAGAAAACAGATAAAGCTTATGTTGATTAAACTGTAACATAGCCCCCCTCCCCTCCTTTTGTTTTGCTGAGGTAAGAGTGGGGATGGGTAGGAAAACTTAAAAACAAACGCTCACTTATCTTTCCAGTGGGGAATTCTATTAGAATTTGTGGAAGCATATTTCTCTTATCAGTTGGTTTGCAAATGAAGACATGGAAAACATAAAAGGAACTTAAATCGCTTTTAATTGTCATAAAATTCTTTTATTTGATTCAACAGTTTTTTATACTCTTTTATTCTTACAGTATACCCCGTATTTAAGAATTCAGGTGATAAGTCATCTCCTTCTCAGTACAGACCAATAAGTCTCCTGTGTGTCATGAGTAAGCTGCTGGAATCCATATTAAATAGACAACCACCTCAGCAGAAATAACCTTCTTAGTGACATGCAATATGGTTTCCGTTCTGCTAGATCTACAGCAGATGTGCTAATGGTTATATCTCATAGGATTAGTGAATCTCTCGAAAAAGGCTTCCTTTCTAGGGCAATTGCTCTTGACATATCAAAGGCCTTCCATAAGGTATGGCATAAGGGCCTACTTCACAAGATTTCCAGCTACGGTATAACTGGAAATGTTTTCTCAATTATTAAATCATTTGTCTCTGACAGGCTCATAAGACTAGTGGTTGATGGGCAGAAATCAGAAGCCCAGAGTATTAATGCTGGAGTCCCTCAAGGGTCCATCCTGGGCTCAACTCTCTTCCTGATCTACATCAATGATCTCCCAAAACACATACTTAAATCATTCGTTGACATCTATGCTGATGACACAACCATCTATGGCAACACATCAAAGGCTGTAAATGACAAAGTTCTCTCTGATCTTGAGCACGTGGTACAGTGGGGGAAGACGTGGCTGGTTACTTTTAATGCATCTAAAACCAAGCTACTTTCTTTACATCATCAACGCTCTGATCCCCATCTGGCATCAATTGAAATGGATGGCTCTCGTTTTGGGGAGGCTCCATGTTTTGACAAGCTTCTGGGTTTGACCTTTACTCCAGAACTGAAATGGAACACGTACATCAGGTCTGTTGCCAAGGTCGCTGGGAAAATGGTAGGATCCTTCTACCGCTCCAGAAGATATCTCACTACTGATGCAATTCTCTATCTATATAAAAGCCAAGTACGTCCAAGGATGGAGTACTGCTGCCACATCTGTGCAGGAGCTGCTAAAAACAGCCTGTCCTGCCTTGACAGAGTACAAAATAGACTTTGTGGCTTAGTGGGAGATGCCTTTTCTTTTCCCTGCAACCTCTCTCACAGAAGAGACGTTGCGAGCCTGTCTTTGTTTTATCGTTACTTCCATGGCAAGTGCTCGTCTGAGCTCTAATCTATCATCCTCCTTTGCCAATCTTTCACGATAAACACCCATCCAGCTGAAACCACTGTCAATGATTTTCTCCACTCTTTATCTGTGCCTAAATCAAAACGTAGATTCCATGAACAAAGCTTCTTTCTTAGAAGTGCACGCCTGTGGAACTCTCTTCCGTTTGCATGTTTTTCACCTGACTACAACTTGGATGTCTTCAAATCCAACATAAACAAATTCCTAATGAATCGCCCCCTTAAGTAAGAAACTTTATCAAATCTCCAATACTAATAATTACGATACTATCCCATTGATTACTGTACACGCAATAACCCTTATCCCCGAGTGGATTCTGGGCCTTGATAAGTGGTGACCACCATGTAAAAAAAACAAAACAAAAAAAAAACAAAACATCGGTTTTCATTATTTTTTTAAATCTCACAATCTTGTATACAAATTCTATGAACACATTCTTCACTAAATTAAAAAGAAACTAACCTACCACATTTTTAATTATAATTTGTATCACCACTATTAGCTCAACCTTCAGCAATTTCATTACAAATATCATAAATCCAAATTGAATTAAATCATAAAATCTGCATGTCTTGTTTACCAGATTATATAATATAAACAAGTGTTCCACACTCTTTACAAAAATGCATGTTTAGTACAATTGTCAATATTGAAAACTATAATAGTAATGATATACATGCTGTATTTTTATGAGGGGGGTATGGGGTGTAGTTTGCTCAAAATTGGAGAAATTTTAGTTTTAATTTGAGTTTTAAGGGATATAGTCTCTCGGCAGTCAACCACTGATGCAGGCAAGGTGCTCTGAATTGTTAGCGAGATGGTTAATAATAATTTTGTGGGTGTTTACAACTCAGTTGCTGAATGTCAGAGAATAAATGAAGCTCAGAGAAACAAGGCATTTAGAGTATGATAGGTGTCTAGTGTGTGCATTTACAATGATAATGTACAGAAATTGTCAGCACACTACCAATCAGAAATTCATTAACAAACAATATCTTCTTGCCAAGAAAATAATACAGTGCTGACAAAAATGTTTGCCAATGCCACAAGACAATACTATAGCGATACAGGGATAAACATCATAAATGTTCGAGAACTTCTAATGGAACAAACATTAAAGTTCAACCAAAGAAAAAGTTCATCAGAACTTGTGCAGCAGTGCACTAGCTTATCGCTGATAAAAACTCAGGAAGGAATTGGGCTTTAACGTTTCCTAACACTTTTATATGCATTTTTGAACAAACACAGAATTATATTTATGGTGTACGAAAAGATAAAGTACGAGGGGCGTGCAATAAGTAATGCCCCTGACCCACTTCCTATAGCAGTAGAGCAACGAAACTTGGCACAGTTATTAGTCTTTCTCTACATAGAAACCACCCAGAGTTATACATTTCTCCCATCGTTTGATGCAGCTCTGGAGACCGTTTTTGTAGAAAACCCCAGGTTGGTCCTCCAACCACGACGTGACTTCAGAAATCAAGGCTGCATCATCTGGGAAACGCTTTCCTTTCAAAAACAACTTCATGGCTGGGAAGAGGTGAAAGTCAGAGGGTGCAAGGTCAGGAGAGTAGGGAGGATGAGAGATGATTTCATAACCACACGCCCGCGCTTCTGATCTGGGGACATGCGAGTTGTGGAATTGAGCGTTGTCCTGCAGGAGGAGGTTACCTTTGCTGATCTTGCCCCGCCTCTTGATTTTGATAGCTTCCCTTAATTTCCTCAAAAGTGAAGCATAATAGGCTCCTGTAATTGTGGTATCCTTTGCCAAGAAATCTGTCATCACTACTCCGTCCTGGTCCCAAAAGACTGTGAGCATGACCTTGCCAGCAGAGGGCTGCACTCTTGCCTTCTTTGGAGGTGGTGAGTCCAAGTGCTTCCACTGCATTGACTGGGATTTGGTCTCATAGTGATGGACCCAGGTTTCATCCTGTGCAATCAGTCTTTTGAAAAACTTTAACTCATCTTCTTGGCACATTTCCAAATTCATCCTCGAGCACTCAACGCGTTCTCGCTTCTGGAATGGTGTGAGCAACCTGGGAATCCATCTGGCAGGCACTTTATGCATATGCAAATGGTGATGAATGATAGTTTCCACGGACCCTGTATTAATTTTTACATCTTGGGCTATTTGGCAAATAGTAATGCGCCGATCTTCAAAAATGGCAGCCTCAACTTGACGGACAGATGCCTCATCAATGGCAGAAAGGGGGGGGGGACCTGGTCTGGGAGTTGTTTCCACAGACTTCCAGCGATGTTTGAATTCACGATGCCAGCGTTTTACAAGGTCATACGATGCGGCATTATCAACATAAGTTTCTTTCATTTCATCAAGTCTCCTGTGGTGTGCGTCCTTTCAAATACAAAAACTGGATCACTGCTCGACATTCAACAGGCTCCATTTCACACCTGACTCAGTTCAAACACCTATAAAACAGAAACCACAATTAGTTCAGAGCTGTAATTTGCCACATAACCCGTAGAGATATAAATCATTGCACATGCAAAATTTCAGCTAGATCAGACAACTGGAAGTGGGCCAGGGCATTACTTATTGCACACCCCTCGTATCATGGATACCTATACATACCAATAAATTTTAAAATTCTTTAAATACTACTATAGCAATATTTGGACGTGAGTGTTAAAATAATGTCAGAAATTAAATTTTCCCCATAAGGGTTAGATGGGAAAGTGGATAATTGTACTAGAAATATAATGAAATGTCAAAGTTAGTGCTAACTAGCCAAGAAATGACATCATGGACAGATCCCAGAGTGATAGATAGCCAAGATGATAGTAAAATATTTCTTTTTGTTAGATTCAGGCATCTTTTTCAAAGCTCTACCCTTGATGGAGAGTAGAGGAAGTGAAGATTATGTAATAGGTATGCAATTTCATAGTATGCTGTAGAAAATCAAAAGAATTTGGTGTAGGAATGTTGTTGGTGTTTTTGATTGTTACATTTTCTCAGCAATCATCACAAAAAAACAGAAAAGTAACACTTGCTATCATCACAAGAGGAAGAGAACAATTCAGTTTCTTCCATTAAATCTGTAAAATATTGACAGTAAAAAAACTGGCAAAGAATTGAGCTTTCTTCCTGTCTACCGAAAACTAAAGCAACTATCATTACAAAATTTCTTTCCAAAGAACTTCTCATTTATGGAATACAATATGACAGGTGTTTCCCAGCTGGTCGTTTTTAAGTCCAATGTAAACTAATTCTTATTGAACTGCCAATTTAGATAATCAAATTCTGACCATTTAACTTGCCGTTAATCCTCTCAATGGTGTTGTTCATCGACAAATCTAATCCTCATCCTCGAGTGGCCTTCAGCCTTAATAAACAGTGAATCTCAGAAGAATGAAATACAAACTGAACCTCAAAAATGCCACTTATGAATTTATTAAAATTCACAAACATTTCTACAATCCAATCATATGTTTAAAAAGAAAAGTCTTTGCCTGACTAATCAAACAAGTTTCAGTCATGAACGTCAAAGTTTTATTTTTTTTTGTTATTGTTTTACCACCATTCCATAACAATACATGGATACAATGTACAAAATTGTCGATAACTGACACGCTCCTTTCTTGACATTGTCACGTTTTTTTCTGTAGTGGCATTAGTCTAGAGATCGTTTTCATGGATATTATCAGATAGTCCGACAGATAAAAATATGGGTAGGAGTGTTAAAATGAAGCCTATTCAGAGTCACACCTAGTGTCTGTCCCCATATCATTGAAAGGTAGTAAAAATATCTTTACATTCATAACTGAATCCGGGTGGATAAGTCAGGTATAAACTGAAAATTATTTATACAAAATTATGGTTAGACTTGTCAAAAGATTGTTAAGTGGCTTTTGATTTTTCTTCGTTTTTTGGGGTGGATCAGGTGGGTGTGTTATCACTCTGACACATGAAATCAAAATTCCTTCCTAATTCAGATGCAAAGAAATAAAACCAACAGGTGTGTACATATGGCATTTTCTATCAATACAGATTATATCTATACTCCTATAATTTTTTTTTTTGTATTAATATTCATATTAAAAACCATTTTTTACATTTATTTAAAAAGAAAATACAATTTTGTTATATATAGGTCGTGGAATTGCATTCATCTGCAAAAGATCTAGCTAATTTGC
Source organism: Euprymna scolopes (assembly GCF_053919585.1). Lineage (NCBI taxonomy): Eukaryota > Metazoa > Mollusca > Cephalopoda > Sepiida > Sepiolidae > Euprymna > Euprymna scolopes. The sequence continues at coordinate 51,019,485 of NC_136487.1, forward strand.
ATATTCTTTTAAATATTCAGTTTAATTAATTCCCTATTAGTTTATTCAGTTTTCTCATAGGATGATCTATAGTTAACTATTACGCGTAATTATATTCATGAAAATATTCTACATGATTTATACTTGTGTAATATTTGTGTAAAAAGGTTATAGTAAACACAAGCCCCTTTCTGTATATGTTTATGTATGCGTATATATATTTGTTCATAAAATTTTGCCTACCAAACTCTTCCATCAGTTTTGGTCCACAGACATGAAAATTAATATATAGGGTATTCGAACCCATGCAAAACTTTATATTTCGTTTTCAGCCGGAGAAAAAATCAGTGCAAAAGTGTGAAAATTAAGAATAGAATTTGCAAGGTGATAGTTGAACGACGGCATTACGAATATGCATGCATAACGTAATAGCTATTGCTTCATGTTTTAATTTTTAGCCTTGCAGCAAACATGTCTTCATAACTCAGGCATTAATGTCAAAGGAAAAAGTAAATCATAAGCTAAACGTTTTGGTTTTGATTCTCGGTGGTGGCGTACAAGTCATTTTTTAAAAAAAACTTTAAATCATTACTATATATTGGGTCCAATATAATCTATAATATAAATTTCACCTGTCTATTTAAATGTATGTAGGTATGTTTGTATGTCTGCCTAAAACTTTCGATTGAAGCAACGGATTTTCATGAGATTGGTATCGTTTTGAAGCTTGACCCTTCAGATGACAAATATCCAAAATATTGGTTAAAAACATTAATTCCTTTACCCTCAACTCGGCACTTTTCTATAGGGAGGGGGGGGGGCGCTTGTTTTTGCCGATGTTTTCGAAAGTCATCCCCTCTTTTCAATTTACTAACCTAAATTTAAATCTTAACCACTTCCGGTTTGGCGATGGACACAAGATGTCATTTTTTTTTTTTTTAACGTTCGTTTCCTCTTTCATGATATGGGTTCGAGCCTACTACCACTTTTTTTTTTTTGCTCAACACACACCTCAAAACACCCAAGCAACTCTGAGCACCCAGGCTAGTCTATTTTATAAATCTCACCTGTCTGTTTAAATGTATGTATGCCTAAAACTTTCGACAGAGCGACGGATTTTCACGAGACTGGTATTGTTTTGAATCAGACAACAAATATCGAAAAATTGGCTAAAAACATTAATTCCTTCACCCTCAACTCGGCACTTTTCTACAAGGAAGGGTTGCTTATTTTGCCGATATTTATCAAAATCATCACCTCTTTTCGAATGACTAGCCTTAATTTAAACCTTTGCTCCTTCTGGTTTGGCGATGGACGCAACGGCAAAGATGTCACGGTTTTTCTTTTTCACATTCTTTTCTTCCTTCGTGGTACGGGTTTGAATCAGTCTGCCTGCCTACTACTTTTCTTTTTTTCTCAACATGCACACCTCCAAACACTTGGGAAATGCCGGGCACCCAGGCTAGTGTATTATATAAATGACAAAATAGGAATGAGTATTTGTATATGTCCACGAAAGGCTTTTTGAACCAGGCTTCTCGCATCGGTTAGATTCCACAAGAAGATTTTGCATACTTCCCAGATTGTAATATTTCGCATTCGCAAATGGACATCGTCTCTATCTTTTTTTTTTTTTTTTTTTTTGAACGAGTTAAACAAAATTCCCATCATGCCATCGTCTCCAGTGTTTGTGTCTTTTTCGTATAAATAAAGAGAAACTTATTGAGCCGGGTAGTATCTGTTCTGTAATTGGTCCTTGGTCAATAAAGGAGAAAACTTTCATACCGAGACAATTATTTATCTGGATACTGCCAGAGTGCCCTCTTTTTAGGGTAGCTAGTTTCCCTCCACATTAAAAACGACTGTGTCTAATTTGCTTTCGTGGGAGGTTTAAAAGCAACGCCATTTTTGTAAGTCATATTTTGATTGACTACATTAAATTTGAATGCTTTAGACTTCTGGTCGCGTCATGGAGCAGCGGTAAGACGTCAGATTTTCTTTCATTATCTTTTCCGCCTTCGTATCACGGGTTCAAGCCTGCCTGCCTACTACCACTTTTTTTTTTTTACATCTCCAAACACCCAAGCAACACTGGGCACCCAGGATAGTCTAATATATAAAAGGCAAAATGTGTGTGTTTGTCTAATTGCCAAATCTTCTGACAGACGCGTCAAAACCAGTATAGGTTTCAAGCTCGATCCTTCAGACAACAAATATCGAAAACTTAGCCAAAAACATTAATTCCTCAACTGGGCAGTTTTTGCGTCACCATTTTCACAAGTCATTGTCACCTTTGATTGACTACGCTTAATTTTGACGTTGCGTGGTGGAGACATTGGCTAAGACGTTGGGCTTCTTTTTTTGTTTTCTTCCTTCGTGCTACGGGTTTAAATCTGTCTGCCTACTACCACTTTTTAAACACCTCTCTCCACCCAAACTGCCTACTGTTTTGATTTTTTTTTTTTTTACAACACACCCGAGCAACGCCTGGTAGCCCTGCTAGTATAATAAATACAAAATCTGCATTAATCAAAATATCATATTTAAGCATATTTTACGACTGGGCAATGCTAGGCGGCCTACAAGTATTACTATGAAGTGTCTTCAATCTTTGTATATATCAACAAAAAATTACCCAGAGGGGTTGTTAATTCACACATGATATACGGCGAAAGAGTGAAAAAGAGGGTGTGATATCAATCAAAAGAGATAAGTAAATCTACACGAAATATTTGTGCTAGGAAAAGTGTTTTTGCTTTATTTACTAATCAAATAAAATTAGGTTCTACTGACTATTGTCTATTAATAATTTAACATAAAACAAAAATGATAAAATTAAAATCAATTTTCTTGCAAATTAAATATTACCACATTAATGTTTGTTAGATATTTAAGAGTGGAATTTATTTCCAACAGTATTATGTATCACATTGCCTTTTTGTTGATGCTTATGTTTGCATACTTAATAACATTAAACAAAAAGAGAATAACAAAGTGAAATATGAGACTTGCTCATTGAACACAACTATATACAATGCTAAACATCTTTTGTACCTCTTTAAATTATCTTTTGGATTGTTATTCAGACAGCTTAATCAAACATGTCTCACATAATAAACAGTTTTGTTTTTTGTAAGTTTGATTCCAACAAACATGATACAATCTGATTTTATTACACTTCTATACTGATGTATTATTATTCCCATTATTATGCAACCTTTATACGTTGGCTTTTTATGTTGGTTGTCAATAAAGGAACCAGAAAGATTATCAGCCATAAAGACAAAAATGTTGCATTGAACTTCTGATCAGAATCGACTTGACCATGTCTGAGATGTCAATATTTGCCAGCATAATGTTACATCAATCTCAGATAAAATGTGGAAATATTGTGACTGCTGGTCAGACATATACTGTGACCAAGCATAGTCATGAAAATGGGATTCAAGTTGGAAAAGGCTGAGGGGGCAGCTAAAACAAAGGATAACCTACACTAAGAACTCAAGATAGTCATACAATCATCTTGATCAAGACTGACCATGTATGATGGAGGACAAATCCAGTAGAAATTCTGCAGCATAAAATATGATGTAAATGATGATAATGAAGATATAGAATGGAAAATACTAATCAGGTTTCCAGGTTCAACAAAGAATTATTTGCCTCTAACAAAACTGAAAAAAAAAAAAAATATGAGTAAAAGTGTGTGTGAGAGAGAGAGAGAGAGAGAGAGAGAGAGAGAGAGAGAGAGAGAGAGAGAAAGAGAGAGAGAAAGAGAGAGAACACTTCTCAACCCATATACTCAACAAATTCTTGATCTATGGATTTGAAATTTAGTATATAGGAGATTCAGATTCAGACTTGTGAAAAACTTTCTAATCTGTTTAGATCCAGAAAAATGGGTGCTAACGGGTCAAATTTGAAAAGTTGTTATGTGGGGGTCATCGGATTTTTATCTGTTTGCCAACTGTTTCACGAATGCACATATGCTGCAATGAAACATGACAGCTTCTTTATCTTAAGAATAAGATTGTTTGAAAACACTTTGTAAATGTAGTCTCAAGCTGATCTAATGATTATTGTATTTGACTCCCGGTCTTCAGGTTTTGGTTTCGATCTCAGCTAAAGTTTTTTTTTTTATTTACAAGTGAATTGTAGAAAAAACATAATACTCGCATGTACATGTCTCAGTTTCTTTCTGCTTTTGCTTAAATTTTTAAAAGGAATGTAACGTTACATTTAATACTGGGCAACACCGGGTACATATATGAGAATGTGTGCAAGAACAATTCTCAACCTATATACTCAACAAATTTTTGATCTACAAACTTTAAATTTGGTATATAGGGTATTCAGACACGTAAGAAATTTTTTTAATCAGTTTTTATTCAGAAAAAGGTCTACTAAGGGATCAAATTTGAAAAATTGGTATGTGGGGAAGGGGTCATCGGATTTTTACCTGTTTGTCAACTGTTTCACGAATGTGCATGTGTGAACTGTTCACATGACAGGATTCCTTATGTTAATAAGTAGGTTTGAAAACACTTTTTAAAGATAACGTCAAGCTGGCCTAATGGTTATCGTACTTGATTTACTGTCTTTAGGTTTTGGTTTCGATCTCAGCTTGAGTATTTTTTTTTTTTTTTTTTTTAATTTACAAGAAGCGAACTGTTTAGAAAAAAACAATACTCACATGCGCATGTCTCAGTTTGTGTATTAATTAAAATATAATATTTATGTATATTTAATGATTGGGTAATGCCGAGCAGCCTGCTAGTAATATATCTTGCAAAAGAACAAGAAATAATAAGTGCATTTGCAGGTGTAATTTTCAGATGCTACTTGTTCTGTAACCATGGTAACCAGCTGACCGCAACAAGAAACTTAACTGATATGACCTGAGCCAGAGATCAAGTTGTGATCAGGAAGCAATACATAATGTACCTATTTACTATGCCTCCCCACGGGACAGAGTTAGACACCAGGGTCGTTTTTTAATGTGGAGAAAAGGTACAAAAATAAAAATTGTCTCAGTCGTGAAGGATTTCTCCTCCATCGAAAGAGAACAAGGAATAGAAGTGCAGCATCTGAAGAACAGATATTACACTTTGATCTTGACCAAAAGAAGAACAGAAAACACAACAAACTTCAAGAATGCAATTTTCTTTTTTCTATAAAAGGAAGAATCGTATGTTCAGGAGAAAATTCTAACTTTCTCTTTTACTCTTTCTTTAGAATATTAATTACTAGCATGGGTGCCCGGCGTCTCTCGGGTCTTTGTTGAGCAACAAAAAAAAAAAAAAAAAAGAAAAAAAAAAAGAAAAAGAAAGAAAGTGGTAGTAGGCAGGTAGGCTCGAACCCATACCGCGAAGGAGGAAAAGAATGGACCCCCCCCCGAAAAACATGACGTCTTTGCTGTTGCACCCATCGCCAAACTGGAAGTGACGGAGGTTTAAATTAAGGCTAGACAATCGAAAAAAGCAATCCCTCTCCGTAGAAAAGTGCCCAGTTGAGGGTGAAGGAATTAATGTTTTTAGCCAATTTTTCGATATTTATCATCCGAAGGGTCGAACTTCAAAACGATACTGATCTCATGAAAATCCATCGCCTCTTTCGAAAGTTTTAGACAGACATACATATATTTAAATAGACAGATGAGATTTATATTATAGGTGAAAAAAATTGCAATTTAAAAATTTTTTTTAACTTTTTCTATTTTATTTAAAACATCTATTATCAATTATGATAAAAAAAAATTCATCAGACAAGTATACTCAGTGTATGCATAGAAGTGAAACCTGTTTAGTGAGAGTTGAAGACGTGTTGCATGGACGTGAATGATATATGTAATGAACCCAGGTAAAGGGAATTTACAAAACTAAAAATAATGTTAAATCATACAAAGTTTATAAAAATAATTAAAAAAAAAAAACTTAAAATAAAATTTTGACTAAGAGTCAATAAGAATTGGATTTGTGATAAATTTTACAAATGAATATTTCACAGCAAAAACATGCACTCCCTCCCCCAACTTCCACCCCCAAAATAAATTGAACCTAAGTATCTCTAGATTTGTTTAGCTGCTTCCTACAACAGCAAGGTTAGACACAAAGTAACTTTACGAGGAGGATCCAGCTCCCCTGAAAGGGGCACTAGTTCAACCTCAGAAATAGCCTGGTCGGACTATTTGATATTCTGTCACAGATAAGGAGGCAATAGGCAACTGACAGTCTCCTCTCCCTCCCGCCGAAATTAGTCTTTGTAGTGCGTGCGTAGAACAATTAAAGTTTCACATTTTTGAAAATTAAACAAAAAAGTATGCATAGTGCAAATGGATAGAATGGGAACAATTTACCAGTGTGGATTACATAAAGAGTGCAGCTGAAAATTCTATACATATAGGTTACCCTAGTTCAACATAAAGATGTCCAAATTTAAAAAGATGCACCTAAAGAAGGCTGGATATTACATCGGCTGAAACGTTGTGTGAACATAACAATCAAGATAAGAATAGTAGTCAGAATAATCCGAATTTGTTTTCTTGCCTTTATATAAATCTATGCATTTCCATATAATTCATACTTTTCATTTGGTTTTGAACCCTTGTTATTTCTGACATTTATAAATGACGTACCTAATGATATATCAAATTATTTCATAGTGGGATTAAATGGGTTGTTAGAAATAAGCACAGGATTTAAATAAATTGTCAGATTATGAAAGTACTTAGAAATTAAAATTTAACATAAGAAAATGTAAAATACTTCATATTGGTTGCAAAAGTCATAAAATTCAATATATTAAACATAAACAATCCTCATAATCAAAATTTTATTCATTCATCATTTTCAATCTTCTCAAATATTCTCTTTCAACTGACAATCTGTCCATCTCATTAACCTTTATTTTCGAGTGGCTTTTGGCCTTGATAAGTGGTGATTTATTAGTAAAAATAAAAACAGATTGTAAAGTATTTTCTGACTTGGGTTCTCATGATTTAAACATTGTGAGGAAACAGATTCATCCAAACGTTATTGGATCGCTTGAGTAATAATTTAGTAACTTTAGTCAAATATTTCTTTTCATGGAAATTGTTTTTATATTGTGTAGAAGCTGCAGACAGAATATCAGCTAACAATATTAACCAAATAAGAATTAAAATATGCCAACATTTTAATTTGGTTCTTAAAAAAGTTTGCAGATTATAAAATGACTAATTTCAACAGTTTTCAGAATTCAAGGAAGATGTGAAAATTTTACACTATTTATAACACAGGCTTTTATTTCTATCAACCAAAATTATTTTCAATAATGTTGTCTAATATTACACAATATTTCAATTTATGCATTTTTATCAGCCATTAAAAACAAAAAAACATCTAGTTCTGATGCAATTCTTCAAAAATATATCCTCAAGAATCTGAGCCTTACATCATAGAATGAAACTCAAGTCATTGATGAACAGATAAAATATTCTTATGATAACAACATAAGAACATTGTACTCATCACTATAAAAAGCTACAACCACATATATATATATATATATATATATATATATATATATATATATATATATATATATATAAAAAATGAAAATTACAATTGAATTTACCAAAATGATCCAAGATGGTAAAATTAAAGTAAATTATAGATATTAAAGAATTAATATTTATAAAATTATCTCAGCCAGATAAAAAATCTCGATAAAACCAAATAGGAAATAGAGTTTATAATATGAGCAAACAGTTAATAAAATATGTTAAAAAACACTTTGAAATGAGTTAAAAACATATTTAATCTGAAAAGGAAACGCCAGACAAATGGATAGTCCCTAATCCACGGAGTTTCGAAGAAATACCCTCCTTCTCATCAGAGGGTAGGAATTAGCAAAATGCGGGATCGGACCCTGCATGCAGAAGCATCTGATGAAACAACAAGTAAGTCAAAGATCTTACTTGAAAACAAAAAAAAGTGAAGCAGAGGGAATATGGTAAAGAAAAAGGTGATTACACACAAATGGATAGTCTGGTGGAAGATATATATATATATATAAAACTTAGTCAGCTGGATTCTCAGCTTTTGCCAACCATAGCTTCCGTCTTACGAAATTAATATTTCATTCTGAATATCATTTTCTCTCAGTAAATGTTGGTTAACATTAAATAAAATGTAACCAGGATCAATTTCTTCCAGAAATAAATCTGATTGAATTTTAATTTTGTAGATTTTTTTTTTTTTTTTGTTTTTTAAAATGGAGGTACTTCACTTTTGTTAGAACAAAAATATCAAATTGAGGAAAAGCAGAAAAACAAAGTTAAAAAAAAGAAATACAAAACAAATTGCAAGTAAATACACTATCTAGCAATGCTAGGTAAGGACAACTCATCAGTAGTTAGTCATATTTTGACGATACTGATAAGCAGTCCTTACCTAGCATTGTTAAAATGTCTGACAATTTCCTATGGGGACGAAGCACGGAAGACTGTGGCTTAATTGCCATATACTTTCATAACTTACTACATATACACACACATATATAATATATATTTGAAAATGAATGCCATAATTTTCATGAAAAGTTTGAATCACCTATAAGCCGAAACAATTTATATAGATCATATGAAATTACATCAGAACTATTGAAATTGACACTTGTTTTCTTAAGCACCTAACAGAATACTTGTCTCAGGATTGAAATTCTGCTAGTTAATAATAATATTAGTTTACCAAACAAAAATCTTAAATCACTGTTTTACTGGCTGACAAAATTTAAACAGATATATGTTAATAAACTTTGTCTTTAGGATCCATATTCCAAATTCTAAGAAAATGGTTAAAATTTGGGGCTTAAACTTAAGGCATCTTCAGAAGAAATTAAAATTCAAGGAATCTTGTTTAATTGATATCTAATAACTATGGATCACATTTCATGAAACGCAGAAATTTTTGTATTTTCGAATGTGCTGTTGTGTCCATGTTATGCCTCTTTACCAATTCTTTAAAATACCCGCAAAGAAACTAAAATTATGGAATATGTATTAACATCCAATACTTGTGGATAAAATTTCATCAAAACTGGAGTTACCTGAATTTTGCAAAGAGGGTCCAGCATCTCTTTGAATAAAATTAAACTAAATATAACTGACATTACTCACCCTTAGACCTATCAGTTATGTTCCAAAATTCATAATAATTAGTGTTATAATCTTGCAGGTGAGTAATAATAAAAAACACTACACAGGTACACGTCATGACTCTGGAGGTCATAAGTGTCATAACAACCTTACATTGATGTTTAGATGTAACAATTATCAGAGTAGGTGGGTAAATCCATTTATTCCTGAAATAGGTAGCTCGGCTTACCCCATAGCAATTAGTTAATTAGTCTCAGAATGTAAACAACACAAACTCATAACCTATTGCCTGTTAAACTAATTCTTCAAATTCTTTTCATAACATTTTTTAGTCAATGTTCTGGAATTAATACATCATGGCAGTAATAATAGCTCTCTTTGTTTAATTATGCAAGTTTATGAGCTTTTATAACGTATTCGTTTTTTATGATACTTTGTAAAGCCATTAAAAACGATAATCTGCATGTAAACCTCAGCAATAAAACTGTTAGTTTTTCTCCAGAGTTCCAATGTCATTGTAGTCTAGTGTGAACAGAACAGTTGATGTGTCATCATGAGCAGGAAATTTTTGAATGCGTTTTGAACAAGGAAAAATTTTTGTTTAAATATTAACTCATGTATTTTTAGTTGTGAATTAAGAATGTTTCAGATTGTAAATTTACTACAATTGATTAAAAAGAAAGATTAAAAAAAAAAAAAAGCTTGAAATGTTCGTGTAATATTGTACAGTTAATAATCAAGACAAATAAAGTGATATATAATTAACAAAAAGTGTATTAGCAAAAGTATGTTACAGAAGTACACGTCATGATTCTGGGACCATAATTGCCACGAATTGCTACCTCATAGAACGTTAGATACAGCAGTAATTCTAGTTTCTGGGTAAATCTGTTATTCAGCTTACTCCATAACACTTTTTAACATCTTTTACTTGAGTCTATATAAGTAATATATACAAGTAAAATTGAACTATTTGTTCCACTCAGTGAAATTAAAACACAAACTTTGTATTCATGATAGAATAGCTTTCTAACACAGTCTGTAATAACTATTTTGCATATTGCTTTGCAAAAAGCTATCACAAATTAATTTTTTTTTTATTTACATTTCTTTTTTAAGAGTATAGTCAAAATTACTAAAATGTTGCAGTGGAACAAGTCCACACCCGTCAGCATTACATTATGCATGTGGAGTGAAGGCGGGGTGATTGAAAAATGTTTATGTATATAACTTATTAAATCAGTTATTAACAACACTGCATTTATTGACAAACTTTCTTAAATATAAAAATAAGGCTATAAATGACTGCGCTTCCATGTTTGTTTGTTTTTTTTTAAATGGAACACGACAACAATCTGTTGCCGTGGTCGCTGAAAAAATGGTGGGATCTTTCTATCGATCCGGTAGATATCTCACTGCTGATGCAATTCTCTATCTATATAAAAGCCAAGTACATCCAAGGATGGAGTACTGTTGCCACATCTGGGCAGGATAAGCTGCTAGAAGCAGCTTATCTTGGCTTGACAGAGTTCAAAATAGACGTCGTAGCTTAGTGGGAGATGCCCTTTTCTCTTCCCTGCAACCTCTTTCCCACAGAAAAGACATTACGAGTTTGTTTTATCGTTATTTTCATGGCAAGTGCTCGTCTGAGCTCCAATCTCTGGTCCCCCCTCGCCAATCTTTCAAAAAAAAAAAAAAAAAAAAAAAAACACCTGTCTAGCTGAAACCACGGTCAATAATTTTCCCAACTCTTTATAAATCAAAACATAGATTCCATGAACAAAGCTTCTTTTTTAGAACTGCACGCCTGTGGAACTCTTTTCCATTTACCTGCTTCCCAGCTGACAACAACTTGGTTATCTTCAAGTCCAACATAAACAAATTCTTGATGAAATGTCCCTTTAAGTAATCCAATTTACAAAATTTCCATTACTAACAATTACTACAATATTATCACATTGACTACTGTACACTCAGTAACCCTAATCCTTGAGTGGCCTCTGTACCTTGATAAGTGGTGACTCATATTTAAAAAAAAAAAAAAAAAAAAAAAAAATCATGGTTAGCATATGTACAAACTTACCCCTGCTCTAATTAGAGATTTTACAATTATTCAATTAGACTCCAAAGAAACCACATTAATAGAAGACTGCAAATTCTATTGAGTATGTTCAAATAAAAAACAAACAAAAATACAAAAAGGTAACTATAACTACAATATACCTAGATGCTTAGTTTATCAACATTTAGTGGTACCCCCCATATCCAAATACAACCACCACATCTTACCTATGATAGTGCCAATATTATATATTTACATCTTTTGTGCAAATTGTTCAAATACTGAATATATAGATAAAACAAAATATAGATTCGTATCAGTTCGAAATTTCATACAGATTCCCGAATTCAAAAAGACGCATTTGAAGAAGGCTGTGCAAATAACGACAAACCGATAACATGTTTTTGTCAGAATTGTCTATTTGCTAATAATTCACAAACGAATGACATATTTTCACTTTGGTCTTTTTGTGTTCGATTATTTTTTTCACTTTTCATTCCAAAAATTTTAATTTTTTCACTTAAAAACCGTTTTAAACAGCGTTCTAAAAGAGTCTAATAGGTCCTGTACTGTCAATCAAGCTTTAACCCCTGTCCCATCGCCACAATGTTTAATCTCTGCTTGTTTTACAAGTACTTTAAAGGAATGCATTCCGACGAACTCATAACATTGGTGCCCCACAATATAAATACCACTCCCCTGACAAACCCAACAACAAAATTTCCCTACCCTCACAGAGATCCCCAGATGACGGAAAGCCTGCTACTCTATTAGTTTCTTCTCTTTCTCGAACTGCTAGACTTTGGAATTCCTGCCTTGTTTCCTCTTTCCCTGATAGTACTAACATACACAAATTTAAATGTAATGTGAACAAACATCTTCCTGTTCAATTACCTACTTAGAGGGTCACTGTAAACATGATTGTTAATTCACTGCATCTTACATATCAGTGGCAATTTGTTTGGGGTGAATAACAGTATAAAAAATATTAAAAAAAAAAAAAGAAAAAAAAGTCAGTTGTCGTCAGCTTCTTATTTACATAGTATTCGGGACAAGATCAAAGTGTAGTATCTGTTCTTCAAATGCTGCACTTCTATTTTTTGTTCTCTTTCGGTGGAGGAGAAATCCCTCACGCCTGAGACAATTTTTATTTTTGTACCTTTTCTCCACGTTAAAAAACGACCCTGGTGTCTAACTCTGTCCCGTGGGGAGGCATAGTAAATAGGTACATAGTATAAAGAAAGCTGTATTAATACTACTACTACTACTGTATAGAATTAGAATTTATTATCGCCCTTTGATTTAGTGTATGCATATTAGATGATCATAATCCTGTTAATACATGAAGATATATCTTGTCGGATTTTAGAATTTAAACTTAAATAGCATCACTGATATTTGATTCTACCTTACTGTTCTTTTTCTTGCTTCGACATACACTTTAGAATACAGAATTTGTTTGAAAAATATTCCAGTTAGAAAGATTAATAATGGTGACACTTTTAAATGAAATAAATAATGTAGGAGATGAATTTTTGCAACTTAAAATATGACTTATCTCCCTTAGATTGAGTCTTTTTACCTCTTTTCTCCCTTTCTATCTGTGAATGTTTCTTGTCGATATCAGACATACACATTTAACTTTTAATCTAAATTATATTTAGATAATTAACCAAACAATCAAATAAAAACTGATCTTTTTTTTTTTTTAAATACTGTATAATTATATTATCATTCAATTGCCAATCTATTCATCTCATCAACCTTTATCCTCAATTGTTTATATCTTAATAAGTGATGACCCGTTTGTAAAATAAAAAAAAAAAATTAAAAACAATCAAATTGAATAGTTTACAAATTTTATTATTCAAATAATGTAGTATATATACTAAAAAAAAAAAAAGATTATGAAACTTGATTTCGTGGATAAAGTACAAAAAGAGTTACTTCCCTTATAATTAGTCATGATTGAAAACGATCAACTGTGTCAAAGTTTGGAGAAATCAAATAAAAAAAGGATTACTACTTACAGAATATCTGTTTAGCTAAATGTCTATGTTATCGATATATTAATATTGTTCGCATTTTAAAGATAATTGCACAAGAATGAATAACGCTTATGACGATTGATGGCATCATATTTAATCAAACTTTATTTTTAGGATTAATTTTGCTGAAAAATAAATAAATAAAAATAGTAAAAATTTATAGAAGTAAAGTTTCACAGAATTTTCTCTTAACGATTTCAGTTTTATACATTTATTATAACCTGGATAATAAAATGGAATGAACAACTTTTCCTCAAAATTATTTTCTCTGATATTTCTTTTTATACACAGAGTTGTGCTTGATCTCAGGAGGCCATTTTCTCAGAAATTAGGTGGAATTGGTTTATTGCTTGAGTCACCTTACTGGGGAATACTGACGGGTCCGATTGAGGCTATTTATATAACCATCCAGATTGTCCCCTTGAGGCAGCTAGATTCCCCGCTATAAACTGACGCCATTTCTTACTTGGCTGCAGTGGGAAGTTGGTAAAATATACCCACATGCCGCAACCCTTTTCATGCAGAAAAGATGTTGCTAGCCTTTCTCTATCGTATTTGTTATGCTCATGGTAGATGCATGACTGAACTCCAATCACGCTACTTCCCATCAAACATTCACAGCAAGAACCTATCCAACTACAACCACACCATAGAACTTTCCTTTCTCTTTACCAAAGACCAAACGAAACTTCCACAAACAATTTTTTCCCACAGCATCCCACCTGTGGAACAAAATACCATGGAGTTGCTTCCTAGATGACTATAACATGGTCAAGTACAATCTAAAAGTATTTGTTGAGCCATTCTCTTGGATAAACAATTCCTCTTAAGAAATTTGCCCAATCCCCACACACACAAAGCTATAATGATATATGTGCCATAATTAAGATTTATTCAACAAATATTTCAGTGGAACATGTTCTTTTCTGAAATTTACGTTTTTTAAGTTATTAATTGAAATGTATATAATTTTGAAATAGTAAAGAACTATCACGTGACTGTAAAATGTCTAACAAAGATAACAGCAAAACTATAAGCACATATTCTTGGAATTTTTTTTTTTTTTTTTCATTTTGTTTCTAAAGAAAAAAAATTATACATATGAACGTAGCTATTATTGGGGATGAACATTGTAGAGTTATGTCAACCTCCACTAAGAACAGTACAAAGCTTTTTTGAAAAATGAAGATTTAGCATGAAGCTACTAACGATATTGTAAGAAAACTTAACTAGGACAGCAGATCAATTGTGCAATATGTAAGAGAAACTGCAACGCAGTGACATAATATTTTTCAATTTTATACTAAACACATTATCTAATATGAAATAGGAAATGGCTTGAAATTGGGTTAAATCAATTGTAGCATAAATCCTGTTATTGCTAGTAGTTGTAAATAGATAACAATAGAGGTAGGTGGTTGATTCTCCACCCTTAAAAATTTTGTTCTGTTTTCTACTTATCAAACCAGACTTGGATTTTAGGGATAATCAAAAAAAAAAAAGAAGAAAAAAATGTCTGTTTCCAGCAAATATTGAGTTAGTTGAAAAAATTCTAACTTTCTACTTTGAAGTTGGTTTTAAAAGAATCGAATCCAACTCCAACACTTGATTTGAAATCGCAAGCTCTAGCAGACAAAACCATTAATATAGATACGAACTTTCTAAATATAATCTGGTTTGGCATAAAGTCTTATAAGCCAAACTACTTAGGATTTATAAAGCTTGGCTAAGGTTACGTTTTTACTGACTTGTTTGAATTGGATGGTAAAAAAAGAATCTAGCCAAAAAATTCTCAGAAAATTTAGCAAAAATGTTGAAAAAGAAAAAACAACTATATAAAATATCCAAATAAATATTTTCTTTTTTGTAACATTACAAACGTAAGCAAAGTATATAAATTCAATTGTTAGAAAGGGGGGGGGGATAGAAGTCATTTCGCTGTGCAAGTTTTGTTTTGCTATATAAATGTCAATGCTTCTGTGTTCTCTGTAAAAAGAAAGGCTAGAGAATCAACATAAAAAAATATTAAGTGCATTTATATATAAAATTTTACGGGGGGGGGGGGTGGAATTGATCATGACTCTCTAAATGCTCCTTTATGCAGGATAGAATCTCAAATATATATATATATATATATATATATATATATATATATATATATATATATATATATATATGAAGACTTTTTAGAAATTGGCTTATGCAAGTGCTAAGTCTATTTAACAATTTTAGTTAAGGCTTTTCTTTTTTTCTCTCATCCTTATATAAATGAGTTCTCTTTTGTAATTATAAACTTTTAGAAGTCAGATTATGTAGGTGCTAAATCTGCGATAGGTTAAATTTAGTATCTTTTTTTTCCGGGAATTTAAACTGCATTCTTTATTTTTACATTTTTTATTCAAAGCTTCTTTAGACAATATATATATATATATATATATATATATATATATGATTTTAATAAAACTTAAACCATATGTATAAAACACAAATTTAAAGATTTATTCAGAATTTCGGTTTCTTGCTATGTTAGGCTAAATAAGAGGTATGTGTGGAAAGCGGGATAAAGAAATGTAATGTAAAGAAACAATCTTCCTCGTTAAATCCTGAGCAATATTCGGTCTTCTATCTAGTTTAAAATAAATCTTATGCTCGAAATTTCAAAATGACATTTCAAAATTATTTTCACTAAAGACAGATTAAAATCAAGCTCAGCCGGGGAATTTTTTCCGTCATCACCAAAATCAACAAAACGCATGCCATTTCTGAAATGACTTTTCTGTAATGACTTTTCCCCTGATGACTGCCATATGTTGCTGGCCCTCTACAGTTCTAGAAGGTCCACCCTCCCAGGCTTAACCTTCTCTCTGTGAAAAGAGGTTAGTTCTTTGCTATAATCATTTGGGGTGGCTTTACCAGGGAATGCTGATGGAGCTGCCCTGGCATTTTTGGTGGCCCAAAGTGCTCCTCCTCTACGGTGCTGGTACTTCAATCCTACTTTCCGACCCTAGTGTTACATCGCATTGTGGGTGGGGAAAAATACCCAAGCTAAATACAGCTAACAAATGAACCACTATACATTCAAATGATATAAAATAATTTATCCATTCCCCTCCTTATTTTTTAAAAATCTAAACATTTAGTACTTAATTGAATATAATCAGAAAATGATTTTTTTTCAACTAAAATTGTCATAGGTGTGTGTGTGTGTGTGTGTGTGTGTGCCAAAGAAACTGAAGATGTAAAAGCAATTCGTGCAAATAGGAAGTTTGCCTGCGTTGAAACGAGGAATCTCTACTTTCATTAAGCTTTCTTCGCAGACAGCATATCCAGCGTTGCACTTGAGAATATCTAAGGTGCACTGAAATGGAGAAAACTGAAGGAGACTGAGCTATTTCGGTCCCCGTTCCTCCCAGTGGAATCAGCAGAGAAAAAAAAAAAACATTGGATTCAGACTTGTGTAATCTTGGAATCTCAAATTGCTGCTTTTTCTTTTCTTCTTTCTTTCCGAGCACAGAAATAAAATAAATAAAAGCCTAAAAATTGTTTATTATTAATTTCTTTCTGTACTTTTGTATAGACCACTATTCATGGGTGACTTGAGTATCTTCGTGTAGCTTATTTTTTACGGTGTTTGTTTTATGTAGCAGGAAAGAAGCCGTTTGGTTTTAAGTGACAAGACGAATTTCACCAGCTGTTTTAAAAAATGGAATACATATTATTATGTAATGAAGCAGCTTACAAAGAAATGCCGTTCATAGGACTAAATCGTAATCTCGAGGCGTTTTTCCATACTAGAACACGAACTGTAAATCTTTCCAAACTTACAATAAGATACATGTTTTCTTTTTCTCACGAGTCACTGTTTATCAAGTTCAAAAGCCACTCAAGGATAAGGGGTTATGAGATGGATCAGCAATTGAATGATGAAGAATATTATGAGAGGATTAAAAATGATGAATAGAATGAAAAACTTTACTTATTGGGTTGGTTTATGAAAAGTATTTGTCGATATTGAATTTGAAGACGACCGTGTTGTAATCTGTAGAGAAGCGCTCTGGTGGTAATGTGCACTATTTCTTGGGGTGCCTAAAAACAGAGCATGAATGCAATGACCTCAGAAAAAGCGCAATTATTTTAAAATTGGAAAAATTTGCTTTTTTTATATGGAGAGGGAGAAACAAAGAAAAAGTATTAACTTGAAATATTAAAAAATTGATGAAAAAATAAGTTTTAAAATTATTGGCTGAGGACAAAAGTTTACTCTTTGATAAATTTTACAATTCTGAGAGTTATTAAATTATTCCTTTAGGTTTTAGCATTTTTGATTGGTGTGTCATTGGTAGTGGGACAGACATACATACACACGTATGTACACCTTTGAAAACAAAAACACACAATAAATAGCTTTTAAGGTTTTGGTGATGGTGTGCTTTTTCAAATTAAAAAAAAAAATTGTATGTAAAAAACAAAAAAAAAAAAAAAAAAAAAAACAATAGAAAGAGTGAATATTTTATACCTCGCCTCCCTTTAGCTAAATAGCAGAAATTGCCTTTGGCGTTAATTGTTTTCTTAATATTGTTGTAGAAATGGATATCAGCACCATAAAATTTTGCCGCAGTCTAAGTACACACATACGTCATGGTTTAAGAGTGTTGATGCAAATTTGCATGTCACTCCTATTCCGGTTCCTAAAAATATTTAGACCAACTTAAACACGTCACCATTAGCAATAATTAATCATTAAGTTATAGAGCATTCTATTCTTAAAGATTTTATTGAAGTGATTGAGGTTGTCTTTTTTTATACATTCCACAAGATTTGAGGAAAACATTCCCAACCCCATGAATACATCCGTTGTTATATACACTTTTGGAAGGAGCAAACTTTGCATATGCAGATAATGATCTTGCAAGAATCAGGCTAAACTCATCCTGTGCACATATAAATTATTGCTGTGCAATCGGCCATATTTTCTTTGCAAAAATATTTGTAATAATTTTTTGATAATAAACTGACACATTCTATTAAGAATAAAAGAGTAAAATTGCTGACTTGCTTACAAAGAAATCAAAATGCATTCAGATGGATTTAATTTTGTAATACGATATTTTTTTGCACAGAATTTTAAAAGATTTCAATATTTTTTTAGCCCATTCTGTTTTTAATTTCAACAAATATTAGGTTGATAGTAAATAAGTGACGTGCAAAAACGAATCGCGCAGTAGAAAGTCGTCGTATAATTTTATTAACATAGAGATTAGAGTTTAGTGATAAGCGCAAGGTCACAAGGTGACAAACGCCATATCAAACAAGAAAAAGAAAACATTTCGCATCAAACTAATCTTCTTATATGATTATCACGCAGGGTGGATTGATTGAACTGCATCATTCCATTTTAGGTGGTTCATTACGTCTTACATGGTGATGTCAAGCCATTCTCTTTTCTAGTATTGGATTTCATAAATTTTTGTTCTGGAAATCTTTTCCAGATCATACCGACCAGTAATTAATCACTTTTTCACCAGAAAAAGGGTGGTACAGTGTCAATGCTGTCTTTTCTCCAGATGTTAGGCAAATGATATATATCATGCAATTTCATGAATGGAGTCTGTTGAAATAAGTGATCCCCCACCCTAGTCGATTATTAAAAAAAAAAAATAACTTCCCAAAATTCCACCTATATTAAAAAACTAAAAGAAAAATCTGTATGATGTGTGCACTCATGATGGAAAGAAAATATCGTATTTAAAAAAAAATCATGTAAACTAATCAAGTAGTTTTATTTTTTAATAAGAAAATCAAATTTTATGGCTAACTGAGGAGCGATTGTCTCATGGTGCCATTTTGAAAACAAGCTGAAGGAACAAGGGAAATAATTCCAAATAATTCAAACTTGCAAGATTTTAGAAAGCCATGAGGAAGAAGACCAGCATTGAAAAACTCAAATTTGCTTAAAAATTATTTTCTTTAGAAAAATAAAACTGATTGTAATCAATCTACATGATTTTTAGAATACGATATTTTCTTTCCGTCATCAGTATGTACATCATACAGATTTTCTTTTGTTTTTATATAGGAGGAATTCTTGATAAACACAAAAAAAAAAAAAATCAAATCGAAGGAGCAAATTGAACAAAAATTTAGTTCAGCCAATTCAAAAAATATTTTCAAAAAAATAAAACTCAATTTATTTTGAATATTAATAAAATGCAAATAGCACTGAATTTTATTATCTTTATAATTTAATCCTTTCAGAAATGTTAGCAACCTTAGAACTTCCCTACATGGCCTCCGTCATTTTTAAAGATACTTCTTAAAAGACAAACACCCTGATCCATAATGAAGGAACAAACTAGTTACGTATGATTACACTGTTTTGAATGGTTAACCTATCCTCTCCACTCAAGCATTTTTAGATACTAATTTTAGACATTGTTTTTGTAAATTGACGACTTCAAATGGTTTAATTGCATACTGGTTGGAACTGACAATTTACAGGCAGTTTATATAGAACAACGTCTCTATCCATCAACACAGCACTATTTTTAGATACTGGTTAACCTGGGAATGGTTTGTGCTACTTGTCACACGATTTTAGGTTTTACATTTTATCATAACGTATCCAGTTTTTAATGCTCAGCAGAGTTGCTGAAAATGAAAAATAAATGCAAGGTAGGGGATAAGCAAACTAATCTGAAAGTCACATATTAAGCAAAAAAGAATATCATCCATCTTCCTAACATTCAATAATCTGAGAGACTTAACTTGTAGAACGTTATTAAAAATTCTTTTTTATCATGGTCATAATTCTGTCTTGTGTGGTCATTATAATTTAATGCATTAGTGTGCAAGAAAGTTCCCTAAAATGTTCATGGATTGACAGTACCAATTTTATAAACTAAAAAATCTTTAAACTGAAGAAAAAATGCCTACAAAAAAGACCGATTCTTTCTGAATTGATTACTTTTAATGCATCTAAAACCAAGCTTCTCTCTTTACATCATCAACATTCTAATCCACATTTGTCATCAATTGAAATGAATGGCTCTCGTCTTCAGGAGGCCTCAAGTTTTGACAAGCTTCTGGGCTTGACCATTACTCCTGATCTTAAATGGAACACGTATATCAAATCTGTTGCCAAGGCCGCTGGAAAAATGGTGGGATCTTTCTATCGATCCAGTAGATATCTCACTGCTGATGCTATTCTCTATCTATATAAGAGCCAGGTACGTCCAAGGATGGAATACTGTTGCCACATCTGGGCAGTAGCTGCTAGAAAGGACTTGTCCTGCCTTGATAGAGTTCAAAATAGACTTCGTAGCCTCGTAGGAGATGTCCTTTTCTCCTCCTTACAACCTCTATCTCACAGAAGAGATGTTGCGAGTTTGTCTCTGATGTATCGTTATTTTCATGGAAAGTGTTCAACTGAGCTTCAATCTATGGTCCCCCCTCGCCAAACTTTCACAAGAAACACTTGTCTAGCTGTAAACACTATCAATAATTTCCCCCACTCTTTATCTGTGCCTAAACCTAAACGTAGATTCCATGAACAAAGCTTCTTTCTTAGAACTGCACGCCTGTGGAATTGTCTTCCGTTTTCCTGCTTTCCGGCTGACTACAATATGGTTGTGTTCAAGTCTAAAGTAAATAAGTTCTTGATGAGCCGTTCCATATAAGTTATTAAATTTACCAAATTTTCATTACTAATGATTACTATATTGACCAACTTCTACTGTACACTCTTTAACCCTTATCCTTGAGTGGCCTCTGGGCCTTGATAATGTGGTGATGCCTTTGTAAAAAAAAAAAAAAAAAAAAAAATGTAATTTGACACTATAAAATCAATTGAAAATAATTTTTTGTTTTCAACAACACAAACCAAAATTTGTTTTATATGATTGACAGAACAGATTCTTTTGTGTAGCTTGTAGTTAAAAATCTATTGACCACAGACAAAAATTGACTATTTTATATAAAAGATAGAAAAAAAGGAATACATCGTGTAACTTTGATATTTTATGAGTATACAACTATGTTGAATATTTAGGGAACTTTGCATCCCAATATTAAAAACTTATCAAAAGTGGGAAATCGACCTGTATTTTACTTGCAGCAACTTTCTCCACTATTTTGTCTTCATCTTCACATTCCAGGAGTCAAATTTCTGACCAAGAGGAAAGAATTACTGTGTTGGGGTTGGTTATTTTTAGTGGATAGCATGTGAAGCTTTTCAATCCTTTCTAAATATTTATTATTAAATTGTCAATCTACCCATCTTATTAATCCTCATGCTCAAATAGTTTTGCAGTTTTCATAAGTGCCTAGTCATCAGTTAAGAAAGAAAATCAACATCCACTAATATTATATATATATATATATATATATATATATATATATATATATATATATAAGTCTTGTACTTATCTTGAATATTTTTTTGAAAATAGTTCATTTAATTTGTGGAAGAAAACTGAATATTCAACAAATTTAACTTTGAAAAATTGAAATTTTTTTGCAAACATGCAAATTTAATTTGATAATGCATAATTCAAATACAAAATGTTTATGTGTTCTTCCAAAAACTATTTTTAAATCATTAATAATGATAAATATATTCACTTGGTCAAATATACAAAGTTCAAAACAATGGTATAAGCAATTATCAAAAAAAATATTTTTTTTTAATATTTATTTGCTTTAGTCATTAAATCTTAATTCTACTAAAGCTACCCAACATAACTCAGATTCTAATTTCACTAAAGTATGTGGATTGTAAAAAAAAAAAAAAAGAAAAAAGATGTGGGGGAAGGAGAAAGAAACAATTTACTTAATATTTCAATTTAAAATGTTTAAGTTGACTTTAAGACAAAGTTAGAGTAAAATATTTATGCCTGGAAGTGAGTTTCGAACTCCTAATCTCTGCCTCTACAGCATGTTAACTGATTGAGTCAAGAATAAATTCTTTTTCACAATCGGATGTTGGTTATAACCACAACAGGCAACATGCTCTTTACATTCCCTCTGCCAGCCAAAGGCAACAAAAAGAAAAAAAAGAAAGCATAAATTATCCGTTATTAAATTAGTACCATAATTTTGGTACTGCTCTTAGGACTTGACTTTTCAGTCTTCCTTTATTTATGACTACTAAAAAACATTGAGTATTAGTAAATATTAAAAAAATGATAAAACCAATTGAAAATAATTGTTTGTTTTCAACAACACAAACCAAAACTTGTCTTATGTGATTGACAGAACAGATTCTTTTATGCAGCTTGTAGTTAAAAATCCTTTTGACCACAGACAAAAACTGACTAGTTTATATAAAAAATAGAAAAAAGGATTACATCGTGTAACTCTAATATTTTATGAGTATACAACTGTGTTGAATATTTAGGGAATCTTAATATCAAGTTTTAGCTGAATACATAATCTTTATGTTTAAAAAAAGATAGTGGATAAACAGCTAAAAGAAGAGATAGAGGTTTCCCATTTTCCAAGCAAAGAAAATCTTGATAAAAATTGTTCGTTGGTAAAACTCCTTGCTTTAATAAGTACTGTAATCAACACCGTTTCAATCCACTCCTCCCATGCTCAACGGAGGTACAAAACTGAATAGCACACGCAACATATTATATGTCTAGTAAGTGAGTTCCGCAGTACACACTGACATATCCACAACTACAGCAGCATTCCAGATGGATGTTCACCAATGACCACCACCTAGAAGCACTGCTATGATAGGCTCCAACAAAACAAAAATGGATGCCTTTCATAATATCATGATGGTGCAGGTTACGGTTTTGGCTTAGTTGCTATCAAACATGACACAGAACCAGTGTGGCACAGCTACTTATGTGAGCATGCAACAGTTTCTTTAATCCGATATTGCTGTTTTTACAATGCTAGCAGAATAGCCATGTTCACAATTCATGTTACATTTTTATTTTTTTTAATAAAAATTGTTCCAGACAAAGTGTGAAACCACTTGATGTAAGTTACTATCAAGAATGAAATATGATTATCAGAAATACAGAAGATAGTCGGTTCAGGCAATACTAATAATATAATTAAGAATTATTAAGACTTGTACACAATCATGGATGATGAATGAGAACAATCTACCTTGAAGGATTATATAAAGGGTTCAGTTCAAAATTTGTTTAGATTCCCTAGTTCAACATACCTGAAGAAAGTCGGAGGTTACATTGGCCAAAATGTTCGGAGAATAAAATCTAAGATGAGAATAATGGTCCGTATAATACAAATATTACACAGTATTTTATCAGTAGAAAAACAAAACATTTACTTAAGTCAGAATTTGAATAGGAGTTTCTGTATATTTGAAAGATTGTAGCTAGAATTATAACAAAAAAATATATAAGAATAAAATTGTATTTATTATGAGTCCATCATAGCCAAAATGGCTGACATGTTTTTCTTTTTGCCAAAATTTTAACTGCAAATGACATTTTTTATGATAAACTTTTCTCTCTTATTTCCTCCTACATAATTATGAGGGAAGGAAAGCTAAAGATTTTTATTTTCAATTTGGAGACACCACCATTATAAGCTAAGTGACTTGGAAGACATTACATGTGAAAGATATTAAGCATGGCATCAGAGGAAACAGAGATACATAAAGTGCAAAGCCGTTGACAAACGGAATGACCTTTAATATGGTTAATTGTAGAAATGATTGCCTACTTCCGGTATATACAAAAATGTTATAAAAATTAAATGTTAATGATGCAATAAGAATTATAGAATTTATTTTTTTAGAAAAGAAGCGACAGAATAGCTAAGTGCTGTTTTTAGTGCAAAAAGCATTGAAACTAATATCGGGTAGGTGCAAAAGTTTTTGCCGGTTTCTAAAAAAGGGCATTTTTAATCATTGATTTATTTTATGCATATTGTCATTACTTAAACATATCACCATGAATCATGTTTTCTTTCAGATTATTAAAGTATCGTTCATATTTTTCTGCAATATTTTCGTCCATGTTGACCCAAAAATAAACTTCTTTAGTTAACAGAAAGGAAGAGATCTTCCATCAGAATAAAGATTGTCTTCACATAGCACTATCGACCAAAGATCTCCTAAGAGAATTTGGTTCGGAAATCTTGCCCTATCTTGCATATTCTGAACTAGCTATCTCCGATTATCAGCTATTTCAAGGATTACAAAACTATTTAGATCTCCTTAGGTTAACATCACGAGGATATTGAGCATAAGTTAGCTTCATATTTCACAAGGCATTCATAAGTTTGTTGACAGATGGAATCAAGTTACAGAGAGCAAAGATCGCTATTGTTATTGAAAGGTTTTCAAAAACAGTTTTCATTTTTAAGATGAAATTTTAAATCGGCAAAAACTTTTGCACAGACCTTATTGAAATTTTGAAACAAATACAGGCCATTTTAAATAATTTCTTAACTAGTTTACTTATTAATACTAATATTTCTTATTTACATACCGTTTCTTGTATTGTTCTATTATTATATTAGTCTAATATCTTTAATACATGCTTCCATGTGTTGGACGGAGATGCACTATAAATGAATCTGTCTTTTCTCAAAAAATTCTACAATCTCCCTTGATCTTCCTTGTAAGATTCCAACATTCAAATTGCACAGCTTGAAGTTCGACAAATTGACTTTGGAAACATTCCATTAATTGAAGCAAAATTTTTACAGGCCGGATGCCCTCCTGATGCTAACACAGTGAAGTGATGTATCTGTACCTGGTGCAGAATACACCCTGGGTGAGCTGAATCAACTTCTTTCATAGAAAAAAGTTTCTAGGGAATATTAAATTCACAAACGGCCCCCTGTCACATGTATATTTCGGTCAGGAGAGATGACGTTAGTTTTTACAGTTGTTATTTTTTTTTTTTTTAATTACTTTTTAAAAGCATTTGGGGTATTAAAGGTTATGTGCCTCTGTTTTATGAATCTGTCCTGGGACAGGAATTTCAGGTATTTATAATCCATGCATGATTCAAACTCCAATCGTTCTAAAGATAAAACACGATTTTAGCCAGAACTTTACAATCTATAACCTAAATGTAAAGCTCACTCTTAAAAAGGTTCCACCCCATCCTAAAAAATTGCCTCCCATTATCATACGTATATTACTAGGCAGCAGACAATTACCAGAATCGACTAAGAGAAAGGTTTATCAAGCATGTGTAGTATGATTATGTATACAAGTGAAACCTGGTCAGTGAGAGTTGAGGACATGTGTTGCATGGAGAAAAATGATAAAAGTGATCCAATGAATGTGTAATATGGATCTTAAAGATAATCCTAGTTCTGATAACCTTAGAAGATTAAATCTGGAAAGTATAGGGAGATATGTGTAGGACAGGAAGCTTTAAGAGTATGACCACATTAGAAAGTATGGATGAGCGTGCTTGGGCTAGAAGAGGTAGAACAGTTGAGGTAGCAGGTTCTGTTGGCAAGGGAAGGCCGAGGAAAGCATGGGAAGAAGTGAAACATGAGAAACAGAGATAAATAAAACTTGGCCAAAGATAGATTAGTTTGGAATTTCTAAAAGCTGTTTAACACATGCCAGCATGTAAAACTGACGATAATGATGAAAGTTCTGTCTTTTTTCAAAACTTGTTTTGGAGGAGAAAAAAAAAATGAATATGAAAGTTACGAATTTTAAACTATAATCAACACTCATTTCAAATGTCTTAATGATGGCCCCACCCACTGAAGCACCCATCCATGCCTACATGGTTTTGTGTGAACATATATGTTTGCGCTGCTTTCTTTACAGCCAAATAAAAGTAATTCGTTTTAATTCATCAATACTTCTGCTAAAAAGAGATATTAGTAAAAAGGCACACGTATATATATTACAAACCTCCAAGAATTAAAGACTTAATTTATGTGCATTTAGTTTTAATATCTTTTTGCTTGCATGCTTATTGTAAACAGGAATCTATAGCATTTCGATTTTAAAAACAATAGGTTTGCAAATTCAACTTTATAAGAAAGTGACATGTGAAGAAAACCGGCCTGGACGATTCTAATACCTCCCCCTCCAATTCCAATACAATTTCCGATTCTGATATAACTATCGATTCTGATTCCTTCAAAATCTTAAATATTTATTAACAGAATTGTTTTTTTTGTTTTTTTTAATTTTTGGATAACATTAAAAGTAATCTGAACATATATTTTTGCAAACATAAAAATAGACTTGTAGGGGGTGGGTGATCTATAGATCTTAGTTTCATTGGCTATTGAAAAAACAATAAGTATTATTTTATCATTAATATTAGTAATGGAAAATTTTGTTTTAGACAAAAATTAAAAAAAAAAAAAAATTTTTTAGGCATTGGAAAATTGGCACAATTTTTTTTATGATACATCAAAAAGTTCTGATATTAACGTGTATGTAAATCTTTGCATCATTATTAGTGTGACAGGAGTGTATCAAGTTTTAAAGCAATGAATTGGCTTTGATTCGGATTTCATAACCAATTAAGAATAAAATAAATAATTTAATTAAAACAAATTCTTATCAAATTATTTTTTTCAAAATGAGAATCCTCATGAAGCAAAGACAAGTTTAGATTAACGATCAGCTACAAGAGAATGTTGCTCTTTCTTGAAAGTGTGTATTCTATTGCTTCAAGCTGGAAATCAAGGTCAGAAACAGATTTTTTCTTTTTGAAGATAGTAAGGTATGATATGATCAAGTTTCATTTGAAACATGCTGGTAACTAAGAGTAGGGGAGTTTGGGAAATGTTTGTCATTACCCTAAACATGCAAAAGTGCTTGAGGCTTAAAATTACAAAAGACGGTCTAAGAAGGAGGAGGGGGGGGGTGACAGGATGCTAAATAATAACATGAAATTATGTAATGTTTTATATCGGTTTCGTTTTTCCAAATATGACAATACTAATGATAAACAGAATTGAACTCATTACTAGCAATTGTAAATGAATGAATGTCCCTAGTTATTTACCTCCCCACAAGGTCAGAGTTTGACACAATATCGGCTTTTAATGTGATAAAAAAAAAAAAAAATCCAGTTTCTAAATAGATGCACTCTGGATAAGACAAAAATTAAAATTGCCTCGGTCTAGAAAAATTTCTCCTTTACTGACTGAATAAATAAAATGAAATACAGTATCATAACAGATTCTACACTTTGCTACTAACAAAAAGGTTAAGGAATGACTTTTGATGAATATTCAGATTATTCAACTAATTTTAATAATTTCTTTTAAATTTATTTGCTGTATCTACTCAAAACTGACCTGGAATTTTAAATTCCATTTTTGTTGTCCACCCCTTATCCAAATTAATAGTTTCAATAGGATTCAAATCAAATTTAATTATTACGGTATCAGTTGCTTATTAAATTATAAATTGAATCAAATTCTTATAAAACTAATTTTCTTGCAACAATGTTGTTTTAATCTATTAGGTAATTTGTTTCAATATATTACTTTATTAGAAAAAAAAAGATCCATTTGTGTTAGATTTCTCGGCACTTATGTAGCAACAGACCGTGCTGAAATAATAACGTTATTATTTAGAAACACATTCTTAACATGAAGAAGGGAGGATGTTTTGTAACTACTTTATACTTTTGCCTAATAATTTAATAAACAAAAGACTACATAAAACTTTAAAATCCTATAAAAATAAAAAAATAGCATGATTCATATTCTGCAGAGAATGTGCATACCAATTTCTCAATTAAATTTTCAGTGTAAAGAGAGGGGGAAAAATGTATTCCATATCGTATTTTGAAATTTTCAATTAACCCTACCTCATTCTTCGTTCTTGTAAAGTAGTTAAATATAAGCATCTCAACTTATTTTTATAACCGAATTCTTTATTAAATAAAAACTACATCTATTAATATTTGAACTGAAGAGTTATTTACATAATTTTTCACATCTTTCTATCGATATTGTTAGTTATAATACATTTTGGTTGAGATGCTCTCCAGCCTTCTTCGAATGTATTAGTCATCAAATCTAAATGAAGCCTCCTATTTACTTGCTACTCCCCACAAGAATAAAGGTCCATTTTTAGAGTAAGGAAAATACAGATCCCCTAAAAAAAAAAAAAAAAAAAAAAAAAAAAGGTACTCTGGACTGGGACAAAAATAAAAATTACTTCTGTCTAAAAGGATAGAGCAGGTATTATACTTTCATCCTAACCTGAAAGTTTGACAAATAACACCCATCTCTTCTTTCTAATAATGTATGCATAAACTGAATTGCCCACTGGCACCAATGGAGAAGTGCTGCCATCTTATATGTTGTGTCTGCGATGAAAGATAGATGGTGAATTTCCCATGTGAGCAAAGCAGCAGGAACTCAGGAACACTTAATTGTAAATAGTCGAGAAAGAATAGTTATCCATGTTGCGGGCTATGAAGAGGAGTCAATTTGCCAGTCATAATATAAATTGCTTATTCACAAGTCATTTTTTGAGTTTGTCATGTTGATATACTGGAGACAGATTCTCTCTTCTGGCTTCATCTTTATGCTTCTCGTGATTATGTTATTAATATTAAACAAAACAGAAAATTCACTATAAAATTATGAATAAAAAAATCATTCCATATTAATAGATAAAGAAATGAAAGTGAATTAGGAATAGTGTGGTATGTATTAGAAGACATAGAAATTTCCACAAATTAAGTTAATGTGGCAAAGTGACTCAACAGGATGACAATGAGATGTGTTAGATGGTGTTTGGATCTAGAAAAAAGTTTTGTTTTTTTTTCTGCTCACTGGTCATGTTTAAGTTTCTTTCACGAAAACATGATAAAAAAAAAATGTGGTCAAATTTTGTTTTATGTAAAATGTGGAATGTTGATTGTGACAATCCAGAATATGTGATTAACCTTTGAAGTTAAAAAAATAAACGCGATTTTCTTTGATCTGCAATGTTTAAATTTAAAATAATATTCTTATTCATAAAACATGCAGATTGAACGTTAGGAAAATTTTTTTACATGATTTAAATCAGTTTTTTTTTTATTGTATACCATTAAAAGAAATCTAGTTTGATCTCTAAAGTCCAATGAATTTTATTATGATTCAATAAACTAGTTGTTGGAATGAATCCCATATGAACAGCTTTCCTGTTTTTGTTTCGTTTTTCCCCCCCAAGAAATGATGGAATGTTGCCCCCAAATTTAGGCTAGTTTGAGATGATCATTACTGTTTCCATTATGATTCATTTGCATTTCTTACAAGAAAACATAAAAATTTTTCACTAGTTCGAAATCTGCATTTTCTACTGTGAATATGAATCTGGTATTTTAATCTCAATGTTAGAATGTGATAATCTAACTTTATAAATATACAGATGCCAGACTGAAGATGACCAAGACATCTCCTTTACAGTGAGCTGTCCAAAGGAAAAAGAACTGTAGGAAGATGACAAATATATCAATGACAGCTTCAAGTTTGCCTCAGTTTGGTTTATATTCCAACTAATGGTAAAACCTAGCTACAAACAGATGGCATACCACAAGTCACAAAAGAGGCTACAATTGCTGTGTCTGCAAACATTGAAGAATGCGAGAGGTAACATTCTATTAGAAATGACAGAGCAGTCAGCACCTCTGCTGCAGAATCATCTCACAGATGCTCCACATGTAAGAGATATTTAAGAGCTCAAATCGGACTTGTACACCATTTCCGGACCAACAGAACAACTACATGATGACGGTCATCTTTGCAAGCGATCAATGAATATCATCATAAATAAAAAAATAATATATTTACCTATTAATGCAGTCACTACCTACACGTCACACTGATACTTAAAAAAAAAAAAAAAAAAAAAAAAAAAAAAAAAATTGATCCAGTCAATATTTGAACTCACATGCTAAACATAAGATGAAACTGATACCCCTTACAAGTAGAGAATATTAGTTCCGATTTGAAAAATGAATATAAATAACAATTTATTGTTTGTACTGTGAGAATTGGCAGAAAGAATTTAGATCCATACAATAATTTACTTGTCTCATCTTTACTTAATACAAAGGTAACATTGCAAGTACGCAATTGCTAAATTAAATAAATCTAATTCATCCAGACTCAATACAATTTTTCAAGAAGCTGATAAAAAATTTTTTTCCAGTTAATTTAATTACAAATTGTGTATTGTTCCTTATTTAGTTAGCATGACTGTAACATTGTCAATAGACACACAAATCATATGAAAGTAATTTATGTAGTAATATTATTAGCTTTCTTTTGCACATGGAAAAGGCACATGACAACTGATTTTTTTTTTCAAATTTTTTAAATACAAAAAGAATAAAGTATAAAAGTGAATAATCAAATTGTACTTTTACTAGAAATAGAATTATTGTCTTAATATTTAGATCTTTGAAAAACTAATTACAATGAAGAAAGCATCCATACAATTTTCCTGTAATTCTATTATATAAAGGGCAATTTGTATGGTCAGCTAAAAGTTAAAAACTAATAACCAAACACCCACAAAGCTTATATTTTCTTGATCTACGTTGTACCAGATGTAAAATTAATATCTTAAATTTAGAAAAATAATATTTACATTTTAAAAGGGAATGTAAATGGATTACAGTATTATTTTTATTTTTCAACACATTAAAACAAGAGAAAAATGAGTTGTGTGGAGAAAGAGAGGGTTTGGGAAAGAATGGAAAAAACTGAGGGAGAGAGAAAGATAGACAGGTAGAAAGTAAAAAAAGTAGTATAGAAAATTTAATACAAAAATGTTACACACACACACACACACACACACACACACACACACACCTTTTAATTTATATTTAGAGTTTTATGACCCTGGACAATGCAGGATAGTCCTGCTAGTATATATCTATAAAAGTGAACGTGTCTGTGTGTCTGTCTGTGTACATTTCCCTACACACAATAACTGTCAAATTTAAGTGTACAGACTCAAAATTTGATATACAGGGTATGGAGATTTGGGAAAATCTTTGTAATCGGTTTCCGGACAGAAATTTGGCTGTTAAGGGGTCAAAGTTCAACGATTTGATCTTTGAGAACTCTACTAAACTCCTCCGACAATTTTGGTCTAAATACTTCAAATTTTAGATATAGGTTCCTTGGACATGGCTCTAACTTAATAACTTGATTTGAGCCCAAAACAATAACTCTTAATGGGTCATAATAGGGGTCAAATTTAAAAAAAATTTGACCTCAGCGGTCTCTACCAAATTACTCAAACAATTTCTGGTCTAAACATTTGAAATTTTACATAAAGGGTATTCAGAGATAGGGCAAGCTTTTTAATCGGTTTGGGTCAAAAATGTTTTGTTACCAATATATAAATGTATGTATGTATGTATGTATGTATGCATGTATGTATGTATGTATGTATCTATGTTTGCATGTCTGCCTAAAACTTTTGACAAAGGCGACGGACTTTATCAAGATCAGTATCGTTTTGAAATTCGACCTTTCAGACGACAAATATCGAAAAATTGGCTAAAAACATTAATATCTTCACCTTCAACTGGGCACTTTTCTACAGGGGGGGGGGTCGCTTTTTTCGCCGATATTTTCTAAAGTCATCCTCTCGTTTTAATTGTGTAGCCTTAATTTAAACCTATGTCACTTCTGGTTTGGCGGTGTTCATAACAGCAAAGACATCAGGTTCCCCCCCCCCGTTCTCTTCCTCCTCTGCAGTACGGGTTCGAGCCTGCCTTCCTACTACCACTTTTTTTTTGCTCAACATACACCTCCAAACACCCGGGCAACGCCAGGCTGAAATGCTAGTATATATATATATATATACACACACACACACATCATTCTCACTAGCAACCCATGTGACTATCTAGGTTATTCATTACATCTTAACATCGTGAAAGTTCTACGCAGTTAATGTTAAGTAAAAGAAATCTAAGAAAGATTATCTTTTTACTCTTCTTTTAAGAAATACTCGAATGTAAAATCTAAATTGAATGCAGTAGAAAATATAAAAAAAAGGTTGTAAATAGTTTTTTTTAACTTGCTGAAATAATCTTAGGAGAGACTTTCCCCAATGAAAAGAAAATCTCAGAGGTAGACAAATTCCAACGAAAATATCCTCACAAAGATCGAACAGAAATGGAATTAAAAGAAAAGAAAAAGATAGCAGCCAGAAATAAAAGCTTAAAATTCATTTCCATATTTCACTCAAGACATTTTTATTCCACATAGAATATATTTTTGAAACAAATTTCATGATCAGATTTTCAAATGCACAAATGCTAACCATTTTCGGAATAAATGATGAATTCAGAAATAATGGTCAAAGAATGAATTAATTAATGACATTGTTAAGGTCTATCTGATGAAATAGTTAATCGAGTTGGATCTGTATATCCATGTTTTATGAAACTAAAGATTTGTATACTATGAGATCATCCATCACCAGGTACGTATTTGTTTTATATATTACTAGCAGGGGGTACCTGGGTGTGTCGAGGTGGTGTAGTAAGGAACCCTGAAGAAAAAAAAGAAAAAAGTGGTAGTAGTGGGGGGAGGGGATCAAAACAACAGTGGGCAGTTCAGGTGGAGAGAGGTGTTAAAAAAAAAAAAAAAGAAAAGAAAAAAGTGGTAGTAAGCAGGCAGGCTCGAACCTGTAACGCGAAGGAGAAAAAGAAGGTTTAAAAAAAAAATAAAATAAACGTAACGTCTTAACCGATGCCTCCATGGCAAAACCGGAAGTCACAAACGTTGAAATTAAGGCTAGTCAATCAAAAGGAGATGAGTTTCTAAAATATTGACAAAAAAAAACAAAAAAACAACCCCCTCCTTGTAGTGAAGGAATTAATATTTTTGGCCATTTTTTTGCTATTTTCGTCAGAAAGATAGAGGTTTAAAATAATACCGGTTTCATCATGTTCTAACACGTTTGTCGAAAGTTTTTGCGAGACATACAAACACACACATTTTGCCCTTTATATATATATAGATTAAATATATAATTTCTTAGACTTTATATTGACCAATAAAAGAAAGTATTTATTTGAAAATGGATAACGGCATAAGGCTTTTGGCAACTTTAACAAAAAAAAAACAAAACATTGTCATATTCTCTTGATAAGTAAATAGTTTGGTGCTTTTGTCGGCTGATAATGTTTTAAACCAATGCATTTCAAATGAAAACCTTACATACTCACATGCCCTATCAAAATTAGTATGAATTCAAAAATATATGAAAAATGATCCAGTAGAAGTATTTAAAAAAAAAAAATAAAAAAACAACAATCAAAGATTTAAAAAATGGTGGTACTTATTTAGTCAAAATTATCGATTGCAATTACCTTTCACGGATCTTGCACTTTTCAACAGTAGAACATACAATAAAACTCTACAAATCGCTAAACCTGATCATTTTGATTTTACTTGCAATTATTTTGCTACTGGATTATTTTTAAATTTTGTGAATTTACACTAATTTTGATATGACATTTTTTTTTCTTTCTTGATAATCATTCGTTTTTATTATGCGCTCTTTAACCGCTTTATTAATTACGTACACCATTCATTTTTTCTCACTCCTATCATCATTCCCACCCACCCCCATTTTTATTTTTTTTCAATTTAATTATCTTTTTGTTGAGAATGAAACATTCATCAGTTATTTCAGAGACTCTGAGAAATCTTTAAGATTGTAACTGTCCCTTTAAATGCAATTGTCGATATCACTCTTGGTCCACCGGATATATTCGCCAGGTATTTTTGGAACTCTTTCACGAGTTTAATTGTTCCTATTATTACTGGATTGCTGGAAATCTTCCTATGATTCCAGTTTCTTTATGATCTTATGCATAGTAACAATCAAGTAAGGATACAAGATAGACTTTTTAATAATAGTACATGTATGTGGTATGTATGTATGTATGTATGTATGTATGTATGTATGTATGTGTGCGTGTAATACACATACTAGAATACCTGCTCCAGAATGGATAAAATGAATTCACCAAATAGAACAGTTTGGCATCACTTATGTCCCCTTGAAAAAAATAAAATCAAGATAAAATGCTACTAAACCTTATGTTTAGAATCATGTTTAAATTTCCATCAAAATCTAATACAAGATTTTAACTCTAGAAAATGTCTCAAATTTAGACTTAAGGAATTTAAAACAATTTAAATGCGAAGAATCTTAATTCATGTCTAATGACTGAATCAAATTTAATGCAAATCTGAAATATTTGAATTTTCAAATGGAAGGTTGTGCTCATAATATGCTCCCCTAAAACTCTTTCAAATATGCCAAGGAATCTGAAATTTTAGGAATATTTATTAATTGAGGTTTAATACTTATTGTTAAAATTTCACAAATGATCGGTTAATTACTTCTGAAGTTAATCCTACACACAAGAATAAACAAACATATGCAAATAACTTCATGTAAAGATATTCATTAAATAGATGTCAAAAGTGACACAATAAATAATCGGATACATCAAGTGACAAAGAGTAAACAGCTGAACAAAGTTTGTTTAACCACCCCATGTCACTTACTAATCCTCCACTGCCCCATGTCACTTGCTAATCCTCCACCGCCCCGTGTCACCCGCTAATCCACCACCACCCTCAGCAAGACTGATACCCATTTATACACCTGGGTGGAGAGTTTGCTGAAAGTACATGGTATTCCCAAATGGTAAACCATTCATTTAAGTCCTAATCAGGATCAATCGAGGGGAGGAGGGGATTGTCAACATAAGTTAATGACAAATATTTAGTTTTCTTTTGAAAGATTCTCATTCTGAACTGAATTTATTTTTACACATTAGCAATAATGATGTTGGATATGTTCTTGTGAGCATCTTATGGCTTCATCTGAACTAATGTGCAATCACATAGCCATCTTGGATTCCATGTAGCTGGAAATAGGTAGGGATGTAAACGTTAAATATTGAAGAGGGTACATCTAATAGTAGCTATTAACTAACAATTCTTGTTAAGAGATGTTGGAAAACAGCAAACGTTTCAGATAAGACATCACAAAGGGGTCAAGGGATTGGCTCTATCACAAGAAAGGCAAACGATGATATTTAGTCAGACATGACAGAGAAAGTAGCTGTACAACCACCAGTGGTTTAGCAAAAGTGACTAAAGTAGGAAGACATTTTTTTAATGTTTTAAAAAGGTGTTAATAATTAGCTATGTGCTTGAAACAGTCCTCCTTTGATTTTTCAGCAACGAAACGATCATCTGGCTGAATAAATCCT
Source organism: Euprymna scolopes (assembly GCF_053919585.1). Lineage (NCBI taxonomy): Eukaryota > Metazoa > Mollusca > Cephalopoda > Sepiida > Sepiolidae > Euprymna > Euprymna scolopes. The sequence continues at coordinate 51,054,954 of NC_136487.1, forward strand.
CCCTTTTAAGAAGGCGTTTGAATTGAATAATATTAAGAAAATAAGTCAGATGACTTAACGGAATTAGCCTTGGTTATTGGAGTAAGATGACAATACAAATGCTCACAAGAAGCTGTCAATCAGCAGTGCAGGTATTAAATGATTATGAGTAATTTTAATGATGCCTTTATGCTAATGTAATATATATAAAAACAAAGGTATAATATATCTGTAATGTCAATTTATTTATTCTTTAAATCAATCTCTTCAGTCAAGTAGCTAGCTTCAAATCTTCCAAGGAACTTTCCATTATAATCTTCCCTCGAAGTTGGTTCTAAAGAAAGCCTATTCACTGCTAACTTTATTCTTACACTGATTTAACCAAGTTATTAAGTTTTCAGATATGCCCACTCTTCAACAGACTATTCCAATCAAATAATCAGAATTTTGTATCTTTCACTATCAGACCCCTTCCATCTAAAAATTAATACTGTCCACCTTTCTCTTTTGTTTTAAATTAAAAAGTTCAAATTATTTTAATAAATACATATTCATTATAAAATCACTCAATTTCTTGGTTACTTAATAAAATAATAAACTTATCGTGTCAGATTTTCAAGGCTTTTATGATGACAAAATTTTGCTTCTGACTAGCCAATTTTTATCCATTATTGATATTGGCATATAATATTGTACTTAAGTTATTTTTTTTTGAATTGTTTGGATCCAGAATTAAACATTTTAAAATAATCATCTAAAAATAAAAATCAACAAGGGAGATAACTCATTTTAAATAGATGAATATAATTACGACTTATCTACTTTTTAAAAAATTTAAGTTTAAAATAACTTTACTGCATCACAGGCAAAACTGGGTAGGTACAGCTAGTATGCTCTAAAGTGTAGATACAATTTGCTAAGTTTAAATATGTTAATAAGTATTATTAATAGGGGTAGTAGCAAGGCTATTTGGCATTGCCAGAGGAAAAGAAAAAAAAAAAAACTAAATCGATGTTAAATAGTTTTTAGAAGAGAAATTATCATTTTTTTTTTTTACATGCTGAGTAAAAAAAACTTAAGAGGCCTTCAGAGGCGACTGAAAGTAGCCAAATAATATTAAGGAGGTTTCTAAAGCACTACTAAAACTAAGTTTCTTCTCCCTTTCTCTGTAAAGAACTGACTGTAGTTAAGAAATGATGAATTAAATCCAGAAATAGTATCTTTCAATTAAAAAAATAAAAAATGTAGACTTATATCCTGGGTTATATTAATACATAATATTAAAAATTGTGTTTAATTCTTGATAACATTCAATAATATAAATGCTCATTTGACCCCCAAAGAATGAACTTTTTCTTGTAGATGTCATTTTTCTCGACTTTTGCTGATTTAAAAAACACCACTTTTGTAGAGGTTCATTGTATATTTTTTTTAACACACAAACCTCTATCCTTTGTATAAGATAACTGATTTGTTACTCTAATCATGTGACATGGAGAGACTTAAGATTAATATAAATTAGTTGCGTCAAAAATCTTAATGCATAAAGTGTAGGTAGATAGGGGTGTTTAGATCCTTTGAGCACCCCCCTCTTCTTGAAATATTATCATGAAACCATGTGTAATTAAGGAAATGAATGTCCACTGAATAAAATATATTCACGTTAAAACAGTTCTTGTCTCATGAATATACCAACGTATCTGAATAAAAAACAAAAACAAGAGAAAATCTTCAACTCTGGCCGATGAGAAGTGGCCAACAACCATCAAAAATACAAGTTTGTTGCTATTCCTGTGAGACAATTTTTAGGCAAGGTAAATGTATTTAATTGCTAACATTTGAAAATATCTATTGACCAAGAAAAGGTGTGCATGCAATGCAATGAGACAATCATTGCATGTTTTTATTGCATTAAACGTTAATTGGCAGCTTAAACGGATTTGCCACAACAACAAAAAACGGTGCAATTGTTGTTTAGTTATCTCACACTGCAAGAACTTAGACACCGGGGTCGGAACGTGGGATTGAGAAGTCAACGCCCCAGAGGAGGGACAGTGACCTGAAAATAGTACCTGAGCAGCCCCGTCAGCATTCCCTGGTAAAGGTGCCTCAGGTGATTAGCAATAAACTAACCCCTTCTCAAAAGAGAGAAGGCAAAACCAAGAACTAAATTCCTACCGCAAAATAAACAGGGACCGGATCATCTCAAAGATGGTCTAATCTCTCTTGACTTTGGGGACCCAGGATAAAAATCCCTAGTTGATTGCAACACAAATGCAGAATATCAAGGGAGATAATAAATATTGTGTGCAATTTCTGCATTTTCCATTTTAAATCACAATGAAATGCTTTCAAAATCTAATCATTTTACTTTGTTGAATAAAACAAACAAAAAAGTAGTAAGAAAAAAATATCCATCTCTTAATAATATAAACACTTGAAAAAGGTTTGCAATACAACATTTAATTGTAGTTTATTAGTAAAGCCGGCATTTCCCAGAATTAAACAATGTATTGATATTTAGTATTCGATTAAAAAAAAAAAAAAGTGGAGACCAAGAGCAGAGATCGAAAATGGATCTTGAAGAGGTTTAGTCTGATTTTCTACCTTATGATCTTTTAGGTTAGTTTATGTAATTTATGATTATCTAATCAACTCCTGGGTGGATCTGTTTTCAATGATAAATCAACTCTGAAACTTCTTGGTCTTTCTTTCTCATGAAATCTTTCTTGAAGTTCATATATATATCTCCATTGCTCTTTCTGCTTCTTGTAAAATCAATTCCTTCTATCACTCTAAACATTTTCTCACAGCCAAGACTATTCTTAATCTCCATAAATCTATCAAACTATGTATGGAATACTGTTATTTATTTGGGCTGGTAAATCTCTGTCCCATTTGAGGATTTTTGATAAATTACAAAAATATATAATTTGACTGGTCTCATGCTGCGTCCTTCTCTTCAACCTCTCTTTTCTCACAGACATGATGTTGCTAGTCTGTCTTTTCTATGAATACTATTATGGCAAATGTTCTTCAGAATTTTCTAATCTATTCTGCGTTTCCTTTGTTCCAACTCATTTGACTATCTTGTGGTCTCCATGAACTTGCTGGTTTGATACCTAATTGTAATACAGATTTCTGTTCCAGTAGCTTCTTTCCAAAAGCAACAAGTTTGTGGAATGCTCTTCCTGCAGACCATTTTACTCCTACCTTGGTCTTATCAATAGTAAGGTCAACAGGCGTCTCTTTTTTAGTGATAATCATGTTTTGTTCTCGTTAGCTTCTTACATCTAGTGGCTTCATGTCTTAGCTGGAGTGATTGCCATTAAAAAAGATAACATACTCTCTCTGGAGAATTTCGTTATTGTTGAGAACTGAACACCCAGAAGATGGTTATTCCATTGTGTCAACAATTATATAGAAGCAGGTTACACTGAAATAATTGCTAAAATCTTCACAGAAATAAATATGTACTAATCTATAATAAAACAGTCATGTAATCTGCTATTTCTATGACTTTCTTGATCAATACTGAAATGTGTCACCATTGAAGAATAATTCCAAGTATGATATAATTTTATTTGACAATAAATAGAAATATTAAAAGTAAATCCTTTTTTCTTTGCAATAAATTGGGATCTTAAGTTGGTACTAACTACGCCAACTCTTTACAAATCTCCGACTCCAAAAATCCTGATCAAAACTAAAAAATTCTCCAGTGAGCTGCTGAAACCATCTCTTACTTTTGTGACTTAAAAGCCACTTCTTTATGACTTCATACGACCATATTGTTTTTAAATAGAAAACTGATAAACGTTAAGCAAAGAATATAACAGCATGAATTATTATTGTTCTAATGAAATGTTTGATAAGAAACCAAATATTTATCTATAGTTAACTAGATTTACAAAACACATTACTCACAAACATGACTATAATAAACTGATCAACTTTAATGAAAGGTTTTGAAACTAACTGATTTTTATAGTCAAAAAAATCCCCAAGGAACGTCAAATCCTGGTGAAAATGAACAAACGGTGCAGTTTTAGGCCTTAACATATGTATGCCTCCCCTTCCCTCCCATTTAGCCACAAAAGTTTCCAAGGCCTTAAAATAGTTAAATTTGAGTTCAGCACTATGCAAAACTGCTAAAAAGACATACATAGAAAATTTTGGACAAATATGGCAAAATAGTCCCAAAAATGGAGAGTTTTTATTAGCCCTAAAAAAGCCCCTGGGACACTCTCAATAGTTATTGCAAGGTATAGGCAAACTAAATTATATAGAAATCAGTTAGTTACAACTTTTTATAAAGTTTTATAAAAATCCAAGGCATCACTTTTTTTAAAAAGCACAAGTGTCAATTTTAGCCATTTTAACCCAAAAAGCATCCCTGGGGTGTGTGTGTGGGGGGGGGGGATCAGAGTTTCCCCGGAAAATCCGTCCTGTTACTTTTTTTTAATTTTTTTACTCATATCATGTTTAATCTTTGTGCAAAATTAAAAAAAAAATTCCAAGGCGTAATTATTGAGAAAAGTGCAGATAGACGAGCAGACAAGGGTGAATTTACAGGTCCACTCTCCTTTTATTGGGGGGGGGGGGAATTAGCTTTAAGTTAAACTGGAGTGACCAGGTGGAGTGGATGATGAAAGAGGTGTATATTTCAAATAGACAATAACAACGAATGAATTTAAAGCAGTGACCATATATAAAAAAAGCACTTGCCTATAGGAAGGATAATAGAATTTCAACTTTCAGCTAACCTGACCATTTCCTTCAATGAAATGAAACAAACGTTTCTGTGGGACTCACTTGCCAGAAGTATATTTTTGTACTACACATACACAGTACAAACAAAAACTACACAAAATAAAAGGTGTTTTATGCCCTTCCTGTATTATACAATTTTAATAAAATATTTTTAGACCAACTGATTCTTATAATAACAGCTAATTGATAATATTACACATGATTCCATGATTTCGATCGTATTTGCGTTTCAACTGTCAAAGTTTTGTATTTGTCCTAAATTAAATAAGCTATGCCTTACTGCAACCCATAGCATCATATATACTTAAGCCGCACCTCTCCCTGTTTTTTAGTTGTAGACCTTTTTATTCTTTTCTCACGCTCACTCTTTCAATAGCAACAATATAAAAAAAAAAATAGAGGCTGTATATAGATAAAAGTATCTTGTATTTGGGTCAGTCAAGTATATCTATACCTGCTTGCGCTTGTACTAGTTTAACTTTGACATAGCAAGGCACAAATATTTAGTCGCCTACCACTGCAATAAGGTTAGACACGAGGTTAATTTACAGTGGAGAATTCAATCGCCTTTTCTAAGGGAGTGAAATTTGCTGGGAATTTATCTGAGGATTTATCAGTATTCTTTGATAATAATACCTCCTTTTTTGAAGGTGGTAATGCTTGAGATAAGATTTCATTCGATCCAAGGGCGGTGATCACCGTGCTATGTAAGTAGTGCTATATATGAAATGATTATATTTGCAGTTTGGTTCTCATTAGATTACTGGTTAAGCAACATTGAGCCTGGTTAGTAGCAGATAGGTGACCATTTGGGAATACCAGATGCATCATCTCCTGCAAGTGTAAAAATCTAACATCATCACCTATGCTGACAAAGATATATATGTGACTGATATTCCCACGAAACTTTCTCCTCTAGAGGAAGTTGGTACAACCTGTCTAGAGTTTGTACGGGAGTCAGAATGTACGCATGCAAGGAGAAAGTTATTAATCCTTTTTTCTTTAAATTATTTTAACTAAATTTGGCAGTACATTATTGATAAAGAGGAAATATTTGTAAAAGGAATGTTTAAAGAAATTAAATAACAGTATTTTATATGTATTCCTTGAACGGTGTTGGTACAGTGTCTGGGTATGTCAATTTTCATCTTTGCCTAGCATCAACCGCTTTATAGCTAGTCCAAAGAAAAATATTTGAAAATATTTTGTAGAAAAAAAAAAAAAAAAAAAATACTATTTAGTAGTTGCACAAGCAATTACGTAACTCTGATAAAATGTATTTGTATATTGTTTTTATTAGCAAAAAACAGAAATGTTTTTTAAATGAAAATAATTTGCTTTGAACCATTGCCGGATATAAATGATTTGTGACTTTTTTGCAGAGTATCAACAACAAAAAAATAAAGAGATCACTTAGTTTAAAATAAACATTTATGTCATGTTTTCTTTAAATTTTATTTTATTACATTAATTTATAAATTTTATAAAACATGTATCCAGTAAAAAAAAATCCTTCAGAATTAACCTTGGATGTTGATATTGTAATAATTACTGCTTTAGTAATGTATACTCTGCCTATTTTTTATTGATCAATCATACGTTTCTATCTGTCTATGAAGAAATTTCAAAATACATAACTACAGTAGATGAAATGAGAGGTTAGAATTGACTTAGAAATACCAACTGTGTAATATGGATAGATTCCAACAGAGAAAACAGTAATTTTTATTCCTTTGTCAGAGACATCACTCATAGTATATGAGGACTAAAGGAGTGAGAGTTATGAGGCTGCCAAAAGTAAACCCAAGGTCTCCTTTCTACTTTCCAATATTAGTGGAAAACATACCATATTTAAGATGGAATTACTTTCATTCAAACTCTTGGGAAAGGTGTGACACCCGTACCCCACTCCCGATATGGCTGCAATAGACAGCAATTCCAATGGAGCACATTTTGTTGGGGGGGGGGGTACAGTATACATTTTCATATTATATGTCTGCTACATGATCTTTTGGTGCAATCATACTAAAAAGCAAAGATGGCAATATATCAAGAGAATAAGAGATAAGACTAGATTCAAGTTTTATTAATTCTTATTGGAAAATGACATAATATCTAACGTGGCAGATATCGTGACAATAAAGAGAGGGAGTCATGTTCTCCACTATGCATTTTCTTTTGGTTTTTACTTTCATTCATTAAATAAAAAGGACGTTTGCTACTAAGATGTAAGGGTCTACTGTAGTTGATAGCCAAATACTTGTTCACATTACACTTAAACTTCTGCATGTTGGTACTGTTGAGGAAACAGGAAGCACAAACGAAATTATAAAGCTAAGTGATCCAAGGAAAAAAGCTATTAGAGTAGAAAATTTAATGGTATTTAAATACCTCTGCAGTGAAAAGGTGGGACTTTGCAGCTGGTCAGGTAGATTGGGAGTATTTTCATCTAGAGGGTACAAATGCAGCAAGTCCATCAGAGCACATTTTGTGGTGGTATGGTGGAGGTTTTATACACATTTTCATATTATATGTCTGCTACATGATCTTTTAGTGCAATCACATTAAAAAGCAAAGATGGCAATATATCAATGGCGATAAGAAAAAAAAAAAAATTCAAAGACGATAGATGGAACAGACCCAGAAATTCACTTGTGCATAATGGTATCAAAATGGTATGCAATTATATTGTGGAGATTTGATGTTCTATTTGAGAACTAAAAGGTTTTTGATGAACAGCAATCAAATAACATGCAAGGAAATTATTTCCAATACCATTTGACTCAATACTGATCCACAGAGGAGATAAAAAATAAAAACTTGCCATTATCTGATGTATCAAACAAGTACTTGAAAAACGTTGGCATTGTTAAAACAAAAAACAATTGAATTTTCAGACTACAAATAGAATATTTTAGTAAATCTTAAGAATGAACAGATCAAAGTAAAGTTTTAGAAAAATAAAAGTGGGGGAAACCTGACTTTGTTTTTATAATTTAGTACGGGTGCAACACCGATTTTCCAACAACTCATAGTCTGGCACCTCCTTTAATTCCAAACAAAATTCATGAGAGGGAACTTGATAATCTTACTCCTACCAGTTTATAGGACAGTCAGTAGATGTCTGTGTGTAACATATCAATTTGTCTGTTTACATTACATTTGCTGGTGTTTGAGATTATATCCTATTTTGCATGAATATAACCATTTTTTTTAAAATTATATCTTATTTTGCATGAAAATTGAAGATAAAGCCAACACTGGTGATCTATTTGCATTAAAGAAAAATATAACTGCTGAAAAAATTTGGAATGGTATTTTATTGTAGGACATGGTAGGTATACAATTAGTGGGTTATAGGTGAGTTAATGAATTATTATGAAAATAAAATTGGATGATCTGATAAAATGGTTCATTTAGCAAGCCATTGAAATCAAGAGTTTTTCCCCCAAAACCTGGTGTTGCATGTGTATTGAAATTAAAAAAAAAAAGCCTACAGTATCATTCAGGTTTGCCAGATTGACCTTTATAAGGCAAATTGTGTGAATTTGATCTTTTGTTTTTTTTAAACAGTTTGACCTTCAAAAATTATGTTTGACCCTTTTAAAAATTTGGCTTAAATTTTAGCCTTTTCCTGATTATTTTTCAAAAATATTTATTTTATAGTAATTATTAAAGTAAATAAGTAATTTTATAACAATTTGAATTTCAGAACTTGTATTTTTCTTTTTTGATTCATGGATTTGCATGAGTAAAATATCTTCAGAATTCAGATAAAAATCTGTGGAACATTTTTCATTTCAAAATGAAAAAAAAATCTTTTTTAAGACTAAGGGCCACACTGAGGAGATTCTACTCCCATATTTAGCACTGGCTCTTGCATTTTTGATAAAACATAGTAAAAAAAATAAAAATAAAATTGAACATTTTGAATTCATTTATGCTTATTCCTTTATCAAACTTTTTGAAGTCTTCAAATTTGTTTTTGTACCTATTTGTTATGGTACCTTCTATTATTAAATTCCTCTACATAAAACACAAGGTTAGTATTAATGAACAAAGACCACTAGTTCTCCCCAAAAAGGGGCACTCTAGATGGAATCAGAATAAAACTTGCCTTAGTTGAAAATTTTTTTCACATTGACTGAAGACAGAACAGATATCTAAAGATCTTTGTTGTCAGATATCTAAAGGTCTTTGTTGTAACTTAGATCTAGCATTATTTTTTTTTAAGTTTGACTTACATTTCAGTCACACAGTCTTAAGCTGAAATCAGTCAAGCATAAAGTGGAGCAAGAGTTGGCAATATAAGTTTCTTTTGGTTAAAGAAAAGTCATTTATTTAGTTTCAACCCACGTTCAAAAGGTGCAAATGTTAAAAAATAGAAAAAATATAAATATTACCTTTACAATTTTCCTAAGGCACAAAACAGTGGCAATAATTTTAAAAGGCGTTTTAATGTTTACCAACTTGATTGTAAAATCCAAAAAGATTGTGTAAAATTATCCACACTTTAATGGCAACTTACCTAAAAAAAACAAAAAAAAAACAACTTATTAAATGGATACATAAACAATTTTAAAAATGTAATTGAATTCAATAAGTTTTAACTGGTGATACAAAAATTAGTTTGTATTAATTGAATTATTCAAACTAATCTCATTTTGGTTATTATAATCATAATATTTAGACTGGAGTAACTGTGAATAAAACCAATATGTGAATATCTGAATAATGCTCATGATAAATTTTCATCTAAAATTCTGAATCATAAAATAGCACTAGGTTTAATCAATAATTCAATTGTTGCATGTATATTTGAAGGCTAGATTTGAAGATTAAACACATTGGTTTATGAAAAAAAACTGGAATAATACTATTCCCATAACAGAATAGATTATATAAAAAAAGTTAAAAAAATTAGTTTCATACCAAAATATTGAAAAAACACAAAAACAAAAAAATGTCGATATTAAGATTTTTTTTTTTTTTTCAGTTAATGGTTCAAAACATTTTTAATTCATCAACTGATAAACGTTCTTGAAAACATATTCAACTTTTACCAGTACAATATTGCCGATCATGACACTCAAGGGAGATAATTTCTTTTCATGTTTGACCCCCATCCCTCTTAATTTTCATCATAATGTAAATAATGTGGCAATGCATGCATTTAAATAATATTTTTTGATTTGTACTTATTTTTCCCTCAAAAGTAAGCACATCATACAAGGTTGTTATTCTTTTCATCCATATTTGATCTAGACGGAATGTTGGAAAAGCACTAATAAAAAAAAAAAATAATCAGAAAATATCCCCCCCCCCCACTTAATATCACCTTAAAAATTACTAAAAACATAGCAGAAAAAAAAAAAAAAAAAAAAAAAAAAAAGTAAATAAAATGAAAAGTCGAGTTAGCGTTTTAACATTTGAACAATGCTCGGCTGACACCAATGATTGCTGGTCTTGCCTGATCCATGCTTGACGGGAATTCACAAGAATTCGGGTCAAATTATGCAAGAGTACCATAGCAGAGAAATCTTATGTTATAAAAAAACACACATACACACTACGTACATATATGTATAAATGTTTCATAGTACACGAGTTACATTACTGGGAGTTAATATGAAACAATTCTTTAAAACATTTGGTTGGACACTATTTTTATATATTACTATTACTACTGCTACTACTATTAATAATAATACTAATAATATTCAACAACTAGCTGTATCTACTCAGTGTTGCCTGAAAATCTTTTCTTTTCATTTGTTTTGTCTTTTCCCCCCTTGTTTTTGTCATCAAATTATATTTAAAAAATTCACTGTAGTTATTTGTATAAAGTCTGTACATTAAATTATTAATTGAAGTAAATCGTTATAAAATTAATTGTTATGGTAACGTTATTTTCATCTTTATAAAATTATTGGATATAAATAGCTTACAAAATTTTCAAGCTTTTAATACATGAGAGCAGTTAATTTTCAAGTTAGAAATTATTTTTTTATTTGACAGTTTTAAATATTTCCAAATTCCTTCCAATTGCAAAGGGTCATTTTTTTTTCATAGGGGAGTCAACCACTTATCAATACCTGAAGGCCACTGAAGGAGGTGTTGGGTAGACATTGACTATTTAAGGCAATGGCTTAGCAAGAACTTGTTTACATTTGACTTGAAAACGATCATATTGTAGTCAGCTGGAAAGCAGGCTAGCGAACCAGAGTTCCACAAGCAGGTAGTTGTAGGAAAGAAGCTTTCTTCATGGAATTTGTGTTTAGATTTAGGCGCAGATATAGAATGGGGGAAATTGTTGATAGTGGCTGTAGCTAGGTGAGTGCTTTTTGTGAAAGTTCGGCATGGGGACCATAAATTGGAGCTCTGATGAGCACCTGCCATGAAAATAATGATAAAGCAGGGACAGGCTCGCAATGTCTCATTTGCGTGAAAGAGGTTGCAGAGAGGGGACAAAGCATCACCTATCAGATTTTGAAGCCAATTTTGAACTCTGTCAAGGCAAGAGGGGCTCCTCCCCAAATGTACCTGACTCTTATACTGGTAAAGGATTGCATTGAGAGCGAGATTCCTTCTGGAGCGGTAGAATGCCGCAACTATTTTCTAGTGACTTTGGCAACAAATTGGATGTAAGTTTTCCACTTCAGGGCAGGAATAGAGATAAGTCCAAGCAGCTTGTCAAAGCAGAGTGCTTCTCTGAGACTAGAGCCATTCATATCAATTGGGGCACGGTGTTAGGGTTAGTGTGTTGGTGGTAATTCCTGAGGTATGCCTGCATTGATACTATGAGCTAACTTTTGCCCATAACGACTTCTTGTATAAACCTACCGAAGAAAAAGGATTAATGGTTGAGAAGACATTTCCAGATATTCCATAGCTGGAGATCTTATGAAGTAAGCCCCTATGCTAAATCCTATCAAATGCCTTTGAAATGTCAAGAGCTATTGCTTTAGAGAGGAAACCCCCTGTTGATAGATTCACTGATCCTGTATGATTACAGTCAGCACATCAGTGTATATCTTGCAGGACAGAAGTCATATTGCATATCACCAAGTAGGTTATTTTTATTGAGAGGGTTGACAAGTTTTTTTTTATTTATCACAGATTCAAGTAATTTATTCATGACACAGAAAACTAATTTGTTTATACGGAGATGCAGAAGACCGATCTCCGGAGATTTTAAATACTGTGCAGACTAATGGAGTTTATAAGTTGTTATGAAACATTTCTCCTTTAGGAATCAATTGAACAACTTTGCAATAATGGGTGCCAGTTTCGGTTTCAACATTTATTTTTTTTATTTTGAGTACTATGAATCGAAAATTGTTAGGACCAATTGCTTTGCAGACATCAAGGCTCTTGGTGAGTGTGATAACATCACAAGCAGATATGTGAATGTTGCTCATGATGAAATTCGGGAAGTAAGTGGCCGTGATTGTATAGGGTTGAGTTTCTTGACAAAGGATTTGGCTTTGTCAGATGCTGACAAAATGTACCTTAAGACCATTGATGGTCGAGATTGAGGATGCTCATCTGTTCAGAAGCTTGTTTGTTATTTGCCAAAACTCATGGGATCCAAGCCTCTGTTCTACTTTGGACTTGATGGACTGAGCATACAACTCTTTCGTGTTTTTATTATCCTTTTGCAGTGATTGCTGGCAGCCCTAAAGGGAACTTTAGTTTCAAAACATCTATAATGTTCAGAGGAAATAAAGTGCTGGTTCCTATGAGCAAGAGCGGCAGCACATTAAGGAGAGTACCTAAACTGGCTGTCCAGTTTTTGGTGGAATTTCTTAGAGGGTATATAGTTTTCTAGGTATGTGAAATTTAATGGTGGAAACTGATAGGACCCGTGGTTTTGAAGATCATGATTTTTGCATAAGTGTCTGATTACTTTTTGATTGTGTTTGAAAAATTAAAGTCTAAACTTAATCTATAAAAAGAAAAAAATAAATAAAGTATCGAGCATAAGTTCTATGGAAACCCAAAATGTTGGAAAATCAATTTTATTTAAAAATTTATAAAGGAATTAAAACATTATTATACCTTTATTTCTGTATTTTGGAAGATTATAAAAAATATTCATTAATTTAGGTAATCCTATTTTGTTGTTAATAAAAAATAAATGCATATTTAGTTAGAACATTTAGTTACTTTTTTTAATACACGAACTCGATTTATTCTTAAATTTGTTGTAATGATAAAAAAAAAGTGCATTTTAAGTGTGAAAAAAGTCGATTAAAAGTCACTGATTACACTGACAATTTATTAATAATAAATATAATTAAAATAAGCTAAAACATTTATTTATTTATTAATAATTAAATAGAATACGGTAGGTGGAATGCAAATCCTGCCAGTTTTTTTTTTTTTTTTTTTTTTTTTTTTCAATGTTGCCCATCCATATTTGCTTAAATTAATGGTTATTAGAAATATTTTTTTTTTAATTATTTTTTCTTAGTGATCCTGGATCTAAATTTTTTCAATCTTAGTTTTATTTTCAAGGTTGGAAAAAACAAATTCTTACGTTGATGTTTACACCATCATGCATACAATGAAGATATTATATTACATTTGAAATTTTCATGAGTAAAATTGCACAAAATATTTTTTGCAATTATATTATCTTTTTGGTGAACATTGAATAAAGAATGCTTAATTCAATGATAATATCGTTTTCAAGAAATTGATTTGTCTTCGAGTTATATTGATTTCATTCACACAGACTTTAGGGGCTTTTATTGTAATGTTCATGAAATATTAAAAAAAAATGTTTTTCATAAACATCTATGATGCTTTATTTTCATAAAAAATAAACAAATTCATGCGTCTTTTTTTAGTATTTAAAACTAATTTCAGCAAAGGTGTTTTCTGTTTACACAAAATAAAATTTTCACTAAGATTCAAATAAAAATAATGGGTTCATTATATTCTGTGGTAGTTAATTAATAAATACTGAAAATTTCATTAAAATTAGTTGGTTTCCTGAATTTTGGTGAGTTTTTAAATGAAAGGAGGTGTCAAAATATTTATACATTTTAAGGATCAACCATTCATTTTGTACATACTTATAGGTTTCCATGCCGACAGTTAGCCAATTAGTTAAGCCGGATGCTATAGTGGACACATTCTTTTTTTAGATACGAAGCAAAGAGGTAGTTTTAATATGAACGTTTGGAAACTGTCTCAATCACAAAAGTAATTCATTTTTTTTTTAACAGATTTCTTCAGAGAAACTGAAATACATTCTGGTGTATTAAATTTTGGGTACTTGTACAGTTTAATCAAGACATTAAAAAATGAAAATATCGAAAAAAGGTTACATTGTATGTATCCGTTTTGAATTGAAGATTTCCTGAAAAAAATTTAATTTAATTTGATCGAGTAGTTTCTTTTTATATAGCGGAAAAAACACGTTTTTATGACAGCATGTTGAAGGCAGGCATCCTGGATTTTTAAAAAATTTTTGTTTGGATTTTAGGAATGCCGCAGGAGATAACTCCAGTTAAAGCGCCGACACTCCCTCCCCATCTTTATTACTAGCATTTCTTTCTAAAAATCGAACCTTTTGCTCGATATCATAACAAATTGTTTTTTCGCTGTAAAACAAAAACTACTTGAAATTGAGTGAAATTTTTTTTTTGAGAACTTCATTCCATAACGGATACATACAATTTAAACTTTTTCAATATTTTCATTTTTTAATGTCTTGATTAAACTGTACAAATATCAAATTTTGTAAGTTCTTATTTTTAAATATGACTTTTTAAAAATTTGTTCTAAGAATGTATGCTATTGACTTTTTGATTTCAGTAAAAAAAAAAAAAAAGAAAATAAGTGATGCAGTGGCAAAAAAGACATGAACACTAGAGAAGTGTTCAAAATTCGTTTAATATAAAAACGAGAGAGAGAGGAAGAGAATGTGTAAGTTATAGATCAAGAAAAAAATTAGGTCTTTCCAAACGTTCATAGAAATCTCCATTTTAAGTGACTTTCAAATAAAGAATGCACAAATTGATCTTTTTTTTTTTTTTGGTAGAAAGTAGGAGTAAGAGGGAGGGTAATGCATTTTGTTAAACATCTGTAATCTCTGTATTCATTTTGCAGATTCAATGGATAATATTTCCTCGATTAGCATTTTTCATTGGACATTAAAATGACTGAAGAGGCAAGAAGTTAAAATCTCTGCCAAATATTTGCTAAGAGGCATGTGAACACATAATGAGAGAATGGGTGACATCGTTTTCAAAGTGATGTCATCCGAATCGAATTCACTCATTCCTCATTCCAGGCAGATGATTAATCCAACAAAACAAAATTCTAAAATATCAAATGACTCATTTGAATAATTTCAATTTATAAACAAGTCAATTGTATTTTCAAACATTTAAATATGCAAAAGTTTAACACAAAAATCTAGATTTTTTAGCCTGTTAAAAACAGGCAAAAGTTATATCCCGTTCATTTAGATTGAATGCTTTAAGTAAAACTGATGATTGAATTATGGTTAGATTTCTGTTCATTTTTACATAATTCCTATTAATCCCTAAATGTGGATCAGATGGATACCATAATACTTAGTTTGCTATACCTTATCATAAAGGTCCATACAAGATTTCAATCAGATTGGGTCAGTCATTTCCGAGAAAAATTATAGCGAAAATGTGGTATTATTGTGATTAATCCCTAACTGTACATTGAACAGATACCATAACACTTAGTTCACTGCATCTTAGCATAACAAAGGTCCATACAAAATTACAGCCAAATTGAAAATCTGTAAGAACCCTGGAACCAATGTTCATTTTCAAGGCCTTTTCAAAAATTTTCAAGGCCTTCGCCAGACAAAATTCAATGATATAATAAACCAAAAAACTTAATTACTAACAGGAAAGCCATTTTTATTTCTTTATTTTATGAAATAGTTTTAAAGGTAACACAGTTACATAAAATTCTCTAATGCACGACAAAACTGGTCAACTATTATTTACAGCTTAAACTAATCAGTACATATTCATTCATTGATTCTTAATCATTTTCAGTTCCTGTTTAGTTTGAAGCCTCCCTTTGAGTTTAGTAAGACCATCTTTTTTTTCAAAGGCCGATTTTCTGAAAGCATTTGACTTTTTCAACAGATTCGAATTCCCAGAATTTTCTGCTTTCAGAACAAGGGCATCTACTGATGAAGTCAATGACATCATTTTCTACTCTCACTCTTATTTAATTTTTCTATCTGTTCAAGGTCTGCCTTTCTCTGGAGCTTTTGTCTATCTTTTTGTTTCTCTTTTTGTTTTTCCAGGTACATGTCATACCTCTGTCTAGCCATGGAGCATGAAACAATCAGGGGATTGGTTATTGGGATTTGACACCCACCCCCTCCTGCTGCTTTAACCTTGTCACAGATGATCCTGTGCCACTACAGCCTCATCCTTCATATTCTCCACCTCTATTTCCTTGTTAATGGAGAATCCTCTCTCTATACTGGCCTGGACATGAAAGAAAGCACCAGAACAGTCTTCACAGCTTGAAACAATTTGTTAATGGTTTTGGAACAAAATTGTAACTTTTCAATTTGAGTGGTGATCTCTGGGATGTGTGTTCATTCATTTTGTGTTTAGTGCCAGACATGTGTGATTTTAAAGCAGTTTCACTCATTTTGCTCAAAACAAATACCTTTTTTATTTTATTTTTTATTTTTTTTACATACACAACAATATGCCTGTCGACAAATATATTCACATTCTTTGACCAACTTATATTTGGCCAACCAAGTGCGATTAAATGTTGCTTTTCCCATTGTAAATGGGTTTATCCTATCATTTTATTTTTAAACTTCCGGTATAAGAGTTACGTTCCTTTACCAGGAAACTTATATGGAAAACAAAGGGACGCAACTCTTGTATTCACAATATTTTTACAATTTCAATTTTATTTTCAATATTTAAAAAATATTTTAATAGTATTTCTAATACTTAAAAAATAATTTAATAGTATTTATTTCTATTTATTTTAATAATTTTGACAAATTTTTACTGGACAGAAAAAATATGCTTTTCAAGGCCTTTCAAGACATTTTCCATATTTTCAAAGACTTTTCAAGGCAATTTAAAAAATAAGGCCTTTTCAAGGTAGAACTCAAAATTCAAGGACTTTTCAAGTTTGTGCAAACCCTGGGTTCAGTAGTTTCCAAGAAAAAAATTTAACCGACAGATCTTAATTTATCCATTGTTCAACCACATCCTTATCATTTCCATGTTTTCCTTTGTAGCCCCCCTCCCTCCCATCTGCTAACTCATCCTGTTACCTATCTATTAAATCCAAGCAACCTCATCCATCCTTTTGATGTGACCAAAGTCTCTTGTTCTGCACATACCTACAGATACTGTCCAGATTTAATTTTCCTTTGCGGTCAGACTTAAGCCATTCTTTAAGACTCACATTACACATCCACCATAACACATCACATCAGATAATATTGCTCTACATCTAGATAAGTACATAATTTTGAATAGAGAATAACAGGTGATAACGGTTATACTAATGTAGCAACAAGCAGAATTCTTAAACTAGCAAAATCACATTTGATAAGGCTTTTAGTACACTTACTGATGTTTATTAAATTAAATCTAATACATAAATTAAAGTCAACCTCTTTGTCGTGTTTTAATAATAGCTTTCTTCCAACAAAATCAATATTTGATTCTGGTTTGACATTTTTTCTAGTGTATCACTGCAGCCTGTTAATAAAATGTAATTAGATTTAATTACTCCCAGAAATACTTTGTGACAGAACTATTTTCATATAACTGCCATGCTTAAAAATGGATGTGACTGTATTTGTCCATACAGAGTTACTTCCCTTTGGAACAAACAAACAAACAACAAACAGTATGCATAGGTTAGAAAAAAAAAAAAAAAGAGCTAAAACAGATTGCAAGTAAATACATTACTGGGCAACGCCAGATAGGTACATTGAATAAAGCATCATTTTTGACAACTATTTAAATAAATAAAATGTTAAATTTGCCAAACGTTTTACGAATAGATATAAAAGAAAAAAAATGAAACGGAAAAAAAAAAAAAAAAAAAAAAAATCGATAAATTCTTATTTTTCCATTTTATCTGATAAGAATGTCAAAATTAGAATGGCATTTAATTTGCAATTATAAATTATCTTCTTTGCAAACATGGCTTCCTATATCATTTCCTTTATTGATATGAAGAAAACATTTTATTCCTTAGTTTAAAGACCGTCAGCAGAAAGATAAAACTTATGAGATTTGGGTTGGAATCAGGGTTGAAAAGTCAGATTTTGGAAGGAGTTAGATTCATAAGAATGATAGAATTTGCGATTAGATATTTTAATCTCTGACGAATCAAAAGACAGCTTGAATATTGGAATAAGGTGTTGGAGTCAGATATTTTGGAATTCTAGGAATCAGAATTGGATCTTATACCTTCAGACTTTGCAATCCTGGTTGGAATCAGAACTAAACTAATCAAGGTTTGATTTGGTTTGGTTGCTATATGGCATATCAGCAATTTTGGGATTATTTAGTGTTGCAATTATACTTTTAATGTAAAAGCAAGATCTGTTGTATTAGATTAACTGAGTACAAATTGCTATTTTACATATGAGTGAAGGGCAATTATGGTTTTATACATTTCCCAAGAGTATTGGTGCTTAAATGACAAGGGCATAGCCAATTCTATAGGCTGTGACATTATCCATTAGGCCAATTATACACCTGTTAAACTGGTGGATGAGTTATCTATATGGATGAATGAAGATTCAGTAAATTATAGTAAGAATCACCAGAACTGGTGATGGACAACAACTATCAGTTTTTTTATAATCAACATGAGATGCTTATCTTTGTTATCACCAGATGTTGCACACTTGAGAAACAGATAATAAAAATAATGGGTCAGGGTCAGGATTAAATAAAAGGTGGTGTCTACAGAATTGGTATGCATCAGCTGGACACTTCAAACAAGCTTCCGCTGACCTATAAAACAGCTCACATAAACTGTACAACTCGTATCACGTATGCCAGTCAAATTCCCAACATCCGTTACCAATGCAGAACTGATTCCACAAAACATGTTTGGGAATGATAATCAAAAAATTTGGGACTTCCTCAAGCCTATTCACTGCTCCCCTCGGGTTACTTGCGAGAATATTGGGAGGTTTCAATCAGCCGTTAATCACATACAACGGCTTATGAATATAAACAAACTATTTTTGCAAACTCTTGTATCACTCCACCGCATAAATGTCACATTGACTCATGATGCTGCAAATTCATTTGGAGCTGGCTCAACTCATTCCTGGGGAATGCCATCACCAATCAAAAGCAATACAAGGTATGAAAATGCTCACTGATAACTGAGGGAAGAGTTTTTAAGTCTGAATTCAAAATCAAGGGTAAGATTTTCTTCATCTGATTCCCTATCAGATTGATTTGGTAATTTTGACTTATTCCAGCATATTCTTCATCACTGGTGATTCATGAGAATGATAGACATTTAACGCCATCGTGGTATTAAGAAACAGACTGTCAATAATATAAATTACGCAAGAAACTTGTTGAAAAAGTATGCGAATAAATTTGTTGACTTTTTAAAATTACAAGACCCTCTCCTTCATTCCAACCTTTGTTTCAAGAGAAGAGAAAGAAATTATAATCTACATATCTAGAAAAGTGAAATTGTCTGTTTATCTGTGTGTACATTTCCCTATACAATATCTCTTTCAATTTTCAGTCTACAGACTCAAAATTTGATATGTACTGAGAGTCGGGAAAATCTTTGTAATCAGTTTTTGGCTAGAAATTTGGGTGTTAAGGGGTGAACATTCAACGATTTGACTTTGAGAACTCTAGCAAACTCCTCCACCAATTTTGGGTATAAAAAATTGAAATTTTAGATATAGGTTCCTTGGACATAGATCTAACTTAACTTGATTTGACCCCAAAACAATAAATGTTAAGGGGTCATAATAGGGGTCAAAGTTAAAAAAAAAAAAATTGACCACATTGGTCTACCAAATTACTCAGACTATTTCTGGTCTAAACATTTGAAATTTTACATAAAGGGTATTCAGAGATAGGGCAAGCATTTTAATCGGTTTGGGTCGAAAATCTGAGCTACCAAAATATAAATGTATGTTTGCATGTCTGCCTAAAACTTTCGACAGAGGTGATGGATTTTCACAAGATCAGTATCGTTTTTAAGCTCAACCTTTCCGACGACAAATATTGAAAAAATTGGCTAAAAACATTAATTTCTTCACCTTCAACTGGGCACTTTTCTACAAGGAGTGGGGGTCGCTTTTCTCGCCGATATTGTCAAAAGTCATACCCTTTTTTCGATTGTCTAGCCTTAATTTAAACCTATGTCACTTCCAGTTTGGTGGTGGTTGTAACAGCAAAGAAGTCACATTTTCTCCCCATTCTTTTCCTCCTTCACGGTACGAGTTCGAGCCTGCCTTACTACGACTTTTTTTTTTGCTCAACATACACCTCAACACCTGGGCAACGTCGGACTGAAATGCTAGTCTATCTATAAAAGTGAAATTGTGTGTGTGTGTGTGTGTGTGTACATTCCCCTATCAAACTACTCTGTCAATTTTCAGTCTACAGACTCAAGATTTGACATAAGGGGTATTGAGATTTGGGAAATCTTTAATCGGTTTTTGACCAGAAATTTTGCTGTTAAGGGGTCAAAGTTCAACGATTTGACCTTTGAAAACGCTACCAAACTCCTTTGCCAATTTTGGGCCTAAATACTTGAAATTTTATATGTAGGTTACTTGGACATGGATCAAACTTTTTAATTTGATTTGAGCCCAAAATAAATATTATGGGGTCAAAATTGGGGTCAAAGTTAGAGAAAATTTAACCTTTGCAGTCTCCATCAAATTACTCAACTAATTTTGGGTCTAAACATTTGAAATTTTACATAAAGGGTATTCAGGCATGCAACAAGCCTTTTAATCAGTTTTGGGGAAAAAATCTGGCTGCCAAGAGGTCAAAGTTGAAAGAGTTCACCTTTGCAGACTCTACCGAACTCCTCCACCAATTTTGGGTCTAAACACTTGACATTTTAGATGTAGGTTACCTGGGCACGAGTAAAACTTTAATATATATATACATATGCACATAAAGTTATGACCAGTACATAGGGCCCGAGCAAAGCGGGGCTGAACTGCTAGTATAATTATATTTACTGATTGTTACATATTTTCACTTTTCAAAGTTCTGTTGAAATAGTCAAATAGTTTTCGATTTGATTTCTAATAAAGTTCAGAGTATGTAATACAAAAAGAAAACCAGTTTGAAATAACATTCTACTTGGTCTGTTATGTTCATTTTAGTTGATGCATCAAGCCTAAGTCTGAAACAGAATTCTCAGCGTAATGCTCAAATTTTACATAGCATTTTCATTGGTTTGTCATCATGCACAAGTCTGAAATAAGATTTTGTCACCAACTGTGCAGATTGATTAAACGTAATAGATTTATATTTATTTTACATTTAAAAAGAAACAAAAAATAAACGCGTTTCAAATCCAGATTAAAATGAACCAATGAATGCATTGTTTTTGATGTGTTATCTTTTGTATGGGTGTTTGTTCATGATCAAATTTGTAAAAATTGATCTAATGTGAATAGAGGAATGTAGAGTACTGCCGGTGGCGATAAGGGCTGGATGAGGATACAGGGCTGGTCATTCACTGCCTTAGCAACAAAGCATTAAAGCAGGCTGTGAAAGCGAGCTAGAAATTATTGATTAGCTGCATTGCTGCCGTCAACTGTGCATGTATGCGTGCGGGTTCTCTTCACTCATCAATGATTCATGACCTAAATGTAAAAGGCAACAACATCAGCCCCACATACCCCAACCCGCCCGCACGCCTGCCAGTCTTCCTTTTATCACCAAAGAGAATTTTCAACTGGTTCTATACAAGGCAACAAGCCAACCATTACCAAGAAGTCTCAACGGTAAAAGAGAAAAAAAAAAAAAAAAAAAAAAAAAAAAAAAAAGCAAAGAGCCTGAAGCGGCAGCGGCAACAGCAGCCATTGCCGCTGCCAATGACGATAATTCTTTGGTGCAATAACTGCAGCGGGTTGAATAAAAAAATAAAAACTATGCAGCTTCTATCAGGAATACCTCATGAAAAGAGTATAAAATTCTTTTGAAAGAATAAATTAAAAAAATAAATAAAGCCTAAAAATAAAAAGAAATCCATAAAATGTAATTGTTTATGAATTCAGCAAGTTCTTTTTTTAGAATTGAATTGTATTGCAAAAATCAATAAGATGATAATGGCATGCAAATCTGTTCTTGATATTGTTAAGAGACCAGGTCTGTTGAGTAAACAAAAATGCATCTACACTTTTAGGTTTACATCATTGAAAACGTTAGCAATTAAAGAATGCCTAATAAAATAAATATGGGGGTAGGGCTAAGAAACTAAACCCCCAAAAATATGAAATGCTAAAGCAATATGTAATATATTGAAAGTGGGTACAGTAGCTAGTTTTGATTTACGGTTGTTGTCCGTTTAGTTAAATTTTGAATTGTTTAAGGACAGAACTTTTTAGAGAGGTTTAGAGGTTAAATCAGTTGAACGAGAGGAAACCGGACAAGGAATTACGTCATGAGAGAAACGAGAAGGATATAAGTTCCTATCCACTTGCCTCCTCTCACAAGGTCCAAGTTAGACACAAAATCGATTTTTGGATAAATGTTTAACTCCCCAGAAAGATAGGACAAAAATAAATTGAGCCGATCAAGGAGTTCTCTTCCGACCAAGGACAAAACGTGTACTACTCTTTGAATTATTAATTTGCAAACATAAAATACACTTTAACAAATTAGGAACAAGTCATCAAGAGTCACAGGTTATCCTTCGTCTATCTTACTCTTAACTAGAATCATTAACAGCACTTTGATCATAAATACCAGAAAAAAGAATTTGTTAACTCATAATGCAGTTGGTAGTAAGAAACAAAAGCAAAAACAATAAGAAAGATTAGCCGATGTGAACAAACAAGATTCTCGTTTCATCTTTGTATTGACTATGAAACCCAGAATAAAATACCAATTATTTACTTTTATCTATGGGAATTGATTCTTATTCATTCTAGCACATTCTATTCGGCTAGAAATTGTTTTTCTTAAAAAGCTTAATCCCCTGCTTCATCTACCATCACTAAACAATCAACGACACTCCTCAGGAACAGGACAAGAAAAAAAAATGGTAATGGTCACACCGGAGTATCCAACACCTATAATAAAAGATTACTTCTATTCAATCAACTGAACGCGTTATTTTACCCATATCTGGTAGAAGATTGTGGATTTCTAAAAGCCGATTTCAGTCCGCAATGTTACATTTTATACCATCGTGTTAATCAATCCTGTAAGTACCACAGGTCCATGTGAACAATTTTATGACTTTTTTAAGCATTCAATCTAACATAGGTAATAATTACTACAACTAACATAATTAACAATTTTAAACAGCCATGACTGGTGGAAAGACAACAATCTATAAATATGGATTGAATAAATGGTTCCGTTTGAAAATTTTATAAAGGTCCTCTCGAGTTTAAACGATGCATCTGAAAAGGGTCAGAGGTTACACTGGCCAAAATATTGCAAACATAACAATCAAGATAAGAATTTTATCCAAATAATGCAATACTGCTTTGGTTTAGTTACCAAAATATACCTTTTTGTTCTTTTCAGTTTCTGGTAACAATAAAAGTCATTGTTAACAACTCACTAATAGGGGGAGGGTCAGTGTTTGGTATACTAACTGCACCACACCCGTACATATACCACTAAACTTAGCATTTATGAACAAAGAATTTAATATTTGATTTAGAAACCTGTTTTCAAAGACAAAAATTAAATCATTTGATATTTCTGAGATGATGTAGTACATTTGATCTGATGAAGACTGAAGAATGCAGCAATCAAAATGTGAGCATGTCAGTAGCCAAAATGAAGTTGGCTGAGTATGATTGTGAAGTGCATCTAGTAGTTAGGCTACAAGTTTCAATCTTTAGGAGAGTGTAAAATAAGCCCTTATTTACCACCACTCTCGGGTCTATGCTAACATCTGTTAGAGCTAAATCTATGGGTTAAATATAATTTATCCCAAACATGACACTTGCCTCGGACAATTGTGAGCAAAATGTTCGTCCTTATCTTACCCCATTGACCCGAAAGGCAGGTTTCTTAGCGCTTTCTACCATTTTTTTTTTATTTTTTTATTTTTTAATTCTTTTCCCCAACCCTATCTACTACAAAAACTTTCGTTACAACTCTTCTGTGTATAACACAATATTCAACTTAAGAGCCGAGTGTGGAATAGCATCTTAATTACCATTCTTCCCAGGTCTACTGATACTGAGTGGCATTTCCTGACAGAGTTCCATATATAGATTAAATAGAATTTATCAATTACATACTATTCAATTGAAATTATATATATATATATATATATATATATATATATATATATATATATATACTTACAAAGTAAATTTAGAAACCATTCGTGTACAAAATAGAATGCATTAGATATTTGTGAAAATATCAAAAACTCAAAAACAACCTTATCAAAAATCACATGAAAAGATTAGATTTGCCATAAGAACAAAACAAGCAAAATAGAGAAAACAGTTCAAAAGATGAAAATCAGTTAAGCAAAATGATTTGCTGCCTTTTTAGTGGTTCATTAACTTCTGCTGAAAAGGTTAAAAACAATTTTTTCTTAATTTAAAAAACGAACTAAAAAGTGTATCTGCATTAATTAGACTACTATTCTCATCTTAGATGTTATTCTCGTGTTTCAAGCTGACTTCTTCAGTTATGAACTTGAGAATATCAAATGTCGAACTCCAGAATCTATATGGAATTTCAAATGGAACCCTTTATTAAACCCACGGAGGTAGATTGTGCTAGTTCAGCTATGACCAAATAAAAATCTCAATTTTTATTTTATTCTTAATATGTAGTAATAATATACATAAGAAAACAAGATTAGTTTTAAAGCTCACAAAATTTATACTAGAATCGTCCACATGGACATATGGCACAATGGATAAAGTGTTAGATAATAGAGTTCTAAAAGACAGTTTTCTGGAGGTTGAAGGCTCAATTCTTGATACAAGTGATAGCAGTATGAAATTATCGATTAGGTAGATTAAATAACTTAAATATAATAGAATGTAGAGAAATAAAATAATTTAAAAAAATATATTTTTCTTTGTTTCATAAAACAACAAAAAAATGAAATCTATTTTAATGAAGATGATATTTAAAAAAATGTTTAAACATTCAACTATTTTATTTAAATTTTTCAGATTTAAAGTCATTAAAAATGAAATTCTCAAATATTCATTAACTCCATTTGTCGTTTTACAGCTTCGGGATCCCTCCTTCCAAGTAAAGACTTTGAATGTGCTCATTTTTAAGTAATGCTGTACTCTTGCAGAAATTTCTTTTTCAAAATAAAACTTTGAATGCATTCGTTTAAAATTTTTATTTGTACATAATATTTAACTTGTGCTGATAATAAATCAGCTGTTACTGTTGAAATTAAATTCAAACAAATAGCATTTTTTTTTTTACAGATTCTTGTTTTCTATGCATTTATAGCTGGCTTTTATTTTTTTTAAGTAACTTTTTTTTTTTTTTTACAAAAAGGTCACCACATATCAAGGTCCAGAGGCGACTGAAGGATAAGAGTTAATGTGTGTATTGTTGTCATTGGGACAGTTGCATAATACTCGTTAAGTAATTTGGTATAATTAGATCATTTATGAAGATGGCTGAACAAGAACTTGTTATTGTTGGACTTGAAGATGATATTGTAGTCAGCTGGAAAGCAGACCAGCGGAACAGTACAACAGGCAGGCAGTTCTAAGGAAGAAGCTTTGTTGATGGAATTCATGTTTAGGTTTAGGCAACAATAGACAGTGGGGGAATTTATTGATAGTGATTTGGGCTAGAGGAGTGTTTTTTGTGAAGGATTGGTGAAGGGGGGGGCAATAGATTGGAGCTCAGTCGAATACTTGCCATGAAGATAGTAATAGAGCAGGGACAGGCTCGCAATATTTCAATGTTTACACTAAGAAATCAACTGCTACTGTTATTCATTTTGTATAAATCAGATGATTGTTGTTGGCATTATTGTTTCCCCAATATCATTGTAGTCAGAATCTTTCTAGAAAGACATTGCATAGTTAAAGGAGGAACCACGTGAACGTTGCCAACATCCCTTGTTTCTTTGGAACAAACTGGATTCTAACTTGGCACACTCTACTCTTGTTGACATGCTGTAGACATTATTCTCCATCCCAACCTCAAGTCTGCATTAATTTCAAATAAAATTGCAGACACAAAATGCAGATTTACTCATTCTAATTTCTCAAGTGAAAAAGTTGGCTGCTGTGACATGTGAAACATCTTTTTGAATTGAAAGCCATGTTTAATTTCAGAAGAGTTTCTGATGGGTAACTATTCTGTACAAGTACTGGAGATGAAGAATTTTCAGTGGGTAGCTGTTCTGTACAGGTCCTGGACTTTATAATTTTGCAGGCAAAGAGCAAAAAATCCTTATGTTGACACAAAAAAAATTGTGTGACAATGCTAAAAGATTCAATATTTTTATGGAGCGATTCTGGTTTCTGTTTTTTTTTCTTTTTTTTTTTTTTTTTTTACACAGGCATCACCACTTATCAAGGCCAAGAGGCCACTCAAGGATAAAGGTTAAAGAGTGTACAGTAGAAATTGGAAAATATAGTAATCATTAGTAATGAAAATTCGGTAAATTTGTTAACTTATATGGAACGGCTCATCAAGAACTTATTTACGTTAGACTTGAAGACAACCATATTGTACTCAGCCGGAAAGCAGGAAAACGGAAGACAATTCCACAGGCGTGCAGTTCTAAGAAAGAAGTTTTGTTCATGGAATCTACGTTTAGGTTTAGGCACAGATAAAGAGTGGGGGAAATTATTGATAGTGTTTTCAACTAGACGAGTGTTTCTTGTGAAAGTTTGGCGAGGGGGGACCATAAACTGAAGCTCAGTCGAACACTTTCCATGAAAACAACGATACATCAGAGACAAGCTCGCAACATCTCTTCTGTGAGATAGAGGTTGCAGGGAAGAGAAAAGAACATCTCCTACGAGGCTACGAAGTCTATTTTGAACTCTATCAAGGCAGGAAAAGTTCTTTCTAGCAGCTCCTGCCCAGATGTGGCAACAGTATTCCATCCTTGGTTGCTAGCAGAACATGCTTCAATTTGATTCGTCAGTTCCTATCACCAGTGTCTATAAGAACTTTTTAACTTTAAGTGATCATACTCTCATCATATTAAAATTATTGCAACAGAAGATGAAAAGAAAGTTTATCAGAACAGTTTGCCACCTGAAATAATCTTCTTTCCCATAACCTGTCACTTTCCCAAAACCACATTCACCTATCTTAGTAGGATTCTTCATGACTGTTTCTTCCATGAGGTCAAGTAAGTTAAAAGTCAATGTTCTTTTTATTTAAACTAGTTTTATAAAAAATTTAGTTTTTTTTCCATGAAAATAGCTAATTCACTTGGGAACATTTTTGTAACGATGGTTATTTGCCAGATTATAGCAATTTATTAACACTGACAGAATTGGCAGCCATCATTGCATGGAAGAAGGTAAACTCCCATTCAGAAAATGGCACCAGCACAATTTTTTTTTCTTAGCTAAATGAATAAAAACAAGAAATAAACTCATCTTTCATAAAAGGAGAAAGTGTATATATTGACCATCGGTTAATTTAGAAGTTTATGGTTTGAGCTGCCTGTTTCATATAAAATCTAGTTGTTTTAAAGGTTATTTAATGTCAAATCACAATTTGGATTATTCAAACTACTATTCATATCCCAAATATTTTTACATTTCGATTGATGTAACCTTTTCAGGTGCATCTTTTGGAATTTGGGAATCTTTGTCAAACTCAGAACCTAAATGGAGTACTAATTCATATGGGTAGATTGTTCTTGTTCCATTAACCATGACAAAGTAGAACTTCTTTTTAGTTATTGCTTATAGTAAGGACTGACCTTAGAACCTCCAGAAGTTTACCACTAAAAACTGATTGTAAATCAATGCCTGTAACTGTTGCACCACTTAGATAATTACATGTTTATATCTTTTCCAACAATATTAGTGTTTAATATAGACCAGACAGTTTGGAAACAATCTTTGTGTGATCTGTGCAAAAGTCTAATTTTATTTAATAATAACAATCAGCAGCAGCTGGCTTGACTAATTAATGGTGTTTCTAATTTAAATAAGAAAAGTTGTTTCAAATAAATTTAATAATAAAAGTCGTATGCAAGTTAACAAAAATTTGTAGAAGAAACGGGAGATTTGTTTCTTGTTTCCATAAGATACGATTTTTTTTGTGCAAGTGGAGTGAATTTTCTACTCAAATACATTTGAGTAATTTGCAGTGGTGAAATATGTTTAAGTTATTATGTGCATCAAACACTTTTGCAGTGCAGCAATATACAAAGCAACAGTTTACTTGAATAAAATATTAATGTTGTGTAAAAAAACTATTTTGAAAATGACTTTAATCATAAAAATTGTTGGAAAGCAAAGAAAAACATGCTATCATGGTACAGGCTTCTTGTAAAAATATAAAACTTTTTTAGCCATGAAAATACTATTTTAAACTTAAACATGACTGATCACAAAATGCTATTTCCAATCTAAGCTGACAAATCAACAGGATCTGTAGATACATTTGATAAACTAGGTGAAAATGTTATTTCAAAGTTAAGTGTGACTAAGAGATGCATCGATGCATCAAAAAGTATTATTATAAAAAAGGGGGTGGGGATGAACAAACTCTCCAGACTTTTTCTCATCATAGACAAGTAGTTCAGTTCTAAATAGGGTTTTGAGTATGACTTTATATAGCAAGATTTAATTTAGAGCTATAAAAATAATGTTAAAAATGATATTTTCCACATAAGGTTAGATTAAGTAGGAAAGTGCAAAATTCTGTTAAAAGTTAAGAATAGAATTAAGTCTACGTGTCAAAGTCTGGCATGATAGGAAGTTTGAATAAAGATGCAGCAATGAAGAGACAAAAGTCTTTCTCTTAACAGGTGAGCTGATTGAATTCAAATGCCTTTTTTCATAGCACTTTCTAACCATCCTTCTCTTGTTTGTTAGCTTGACAGAAAATTTTACACTTCTTTTAAATTATTCCCGCTTTGAAATAACATATACACATCTGGATGATAGAATTTGCAAGAAGTTCAATGACAAATTGATTATATTCACTTAAAAGAAGTCACTGAGAGAAAAGAATTAACCTCCATTTTCATATAAAGTCTATACTTAATATTTTACAAGCTGGACATAAAATTGTCCATCCACTTTGAAGAACGTGCAAAAAAGTTCAGAACTCATCTAAAATGTTCATGTGAACAGAATGAGAAGCTTGTTCTAACATTGTCTAGAATAAAATCAAGAGAGATAACTCATGATTACTGCTTCAACATCATCACCTTCCTAGAAGTTTTAATGCATTTCAAACGAGACAACAAAAAACTGGTATCATTTTATCATATACTTCTTGAATGTCAATGACATTTCTCCAAACCTTTTTGCGGCCCTGTCGGTGGGGCATTAGAATACACCGACTGCCTCCCTGCAGAGGGTAAAAGTCCCTCAATGGGGGTCCTGGATATGACCTTAAACTATATCCAGTAGTGAGGCCCCAGCTTGCGGGCTTTGGGGAGTGTGGAGCCACCCTTTAATTATCATTGCTCCCAGGTCCACTCTGACCCGGAGTGGTAGTACCTGTTAGGGTTCCAACTATGGGTTAAATAGAAACCGACTTGAAAACAACAAATATATTCTATTAAAAATTTTTTCTTCAAAATCTTTGGATTCGGCATTAAATAACCCGAAAAAGGTTGATATGCCGTAAAACAAAAACAACCAACCAACCAAACCTTTTTGCATGGGTGTAAGACTAATTTCTTACTAAATTAAGTCTCTGAATAATCTTCAATGAAAAAATAAAAAAGAAAAGTTATTTTATCGCTAAAATACCTTGACAAGTGGATATTGCTATAAACCTATGAGATGTTTTTCTTACTCAGCATATCTTCGCTCAAGTAAACATTTAAATATAAATTTCACAAGAAATGTGGTTATTTCTCTACAAGGAAAAGGAAATTCTTGAGAACTTTTTTGTAGTATAAAAAAAAAAAAAAAAAATGTATGAGGGATTAACTACATTGCATAATCATGCTGAGACACTGGCTCTCATTAGATCACTGAAGTTAAGAATTTTGAGCCTGGCTAGTACCAGAAAAGTGACTGAAAATAATAGGCCCTCTGTTTGTGAGGATAGTGACACCTGCCTCCAAAATCTCATATAGAAAGTTTCTAGGGAATATGGTTATTTCAGCAAAAGCTGACAACACAATTCGGGTGAATGCTGCACCAGGTACTAGTGTATAATTTTTTGAACTGTAGTCAAGAAATGAAATATATTCAACATTGATTTTTGATTTTAATATATATTTTTTTTAATTTTAATATTTTTGCAGGTTAATCTGATAAGGAAGGAAGAGAAAACGAAAAAAAAAAAAAAAAAAGAAAAAGAAAGAGTTTAAAAAACAAATAAATAATAACAAAACTTATTAATTTCAGGGATTTCCCAAACCTGCCACTAATGACTTGTAATCTGGTTTTAAAGTTAAAGTTAAACCGAGAAGCATAACATAGGCTTGTAAACAAGCAAGGCCAAGTTGTCAGATGAAATTTCTACTTGACCTTCTGCAGCATTCTCACTGGAAATATACATCATCAGATTGGATGAGGATTAAAAACACATGTGATATGTTGATCTGACGTACGAGAGAAGAGGTTATCGGCATAAAGAGAAAAAAACCTTGAAAGTATCAAAGGAAAAAAAGGTTACGCTTTTCTAACAAACATTTTAAGAAGATTTGCTTGAAAAATAAAAATAATAAAAAAGACGACTTCTAAAACATGCAAGAGTATGTAGCCTTTAATGCACACTAGGTAAAATATATGGTTACATTAAGAGAAAAAAATATCCTCGCTAAACCGGCGCTTCCCGGGATGCAGTGAAGTCATTTTAGTTTTTAATTGTTTGCACATTTTCCCAATTTATACAGAGAAAAAAAATAAAATTTTAGTTGTAAGGGAGATAACTTACAAGTATTCTTCAATAAAAACTATTCCTCTTAATAATATTGAATTTTTAATTATATAATTGAAAATGTTTCGCTTTTATCAGTTGTTTGGGCGGGACTAGATAATCGAGTAAATAAACTGAAGCAAAGAATGTTATTACAGTGTCAATAGCATGGTACAACAATAAAATACTAAGATTTGCTACTCAAAAATCAAAGTTTCCAATATCAGCTTAAATGCTATTTAGGGCAAACATTTAAAATCGCACAAGATGACTTTATATGTTATTGTATTCAGTTTAATGTTTATTTTACATTGCTGGTATGCATTGAACAGCTTTAAGAAATTGTATTACAAAGTAACCTATCTCTGACCAAGTCTTTATTTATAACTCTCTATCTTAACTCCATTTTCATAACTTATTTCAAGATTTTCCTTGACCTTCCCCTATTAATTGAACCTGTTAACTTAACTTTTCTACATCTATTGATCCAAGAACTTTCCTCCAGTCTTTCAATGTGGTCATACCATTAAAGTCTCTTGTTCTGTACACATCTCTCTATACTTTTCAGATTAAATCTTAATGTCATCCAAACAAAGCCTCATAATTTTTCTCGAGATTAATGCAGGTTCTCAATCCTCGGTCAGATTTCACTTCCATAAATCATTACACTAGAAATATATATACATATTTCTTTAGAAACTATTAATTATTACACTGAAAAATATATGTACATGTTTCTTTATGAACTATTAATTTAGTTTGTATTTACTGTCTCTACCTGGCATTACCCAAGAGCATTTATTTTCATTTTTGTTTTGCTTGTTATACTCTCAAAGATATTTTTTCTGTTTCCTCTCCTTTTCGTAATCAGGCGAGGTAGCAGTGTGGTAGGGGCTTAGGCTTCTTACCACAGGGTCCGGATTTTGAATCCCACTGAATTCAGCCGATAATCGTATTTTCAAAATATTATTCTTTCATTGTAATATAATAATTACAGTAATTCTTCGGTCATGGATATGACCTTAAACTATATCCGATGGTGAGGTCTCAGCCTGTGGGCTTTGGAGAGTGTGGAGCCACCCTTTAATTGCCATCGCTCCCAGGCCCACTGACCCAGAGTGGTAGTACCTATTAGGGTCCCAACTATGGGTTAAATAGAAACTGACTTGAAAAAACATTCTACTAAAAATACTTTTCTTCCAAATCACTCGATGCGGCATTAAATAACCTGAAAAGGGTTGATATGCTGTAAAACAATCAACCAATCTCCTTTTTGTC
The DNA here is from genome assembly GCF_053919585.1 of Euprymna scolopes. Classification (NCBI taxonomy): domain Eukaryota; kingdom Metazoa; phylum Mollusca; class Cephalopoda; order Sepiida; family Sepiolidae; genus Euprymna; species Euprymna scolopes. The sequence continues at coordinate 51,087,263 of NC_136487.1, forward strand.
TAAAATATTTATCTTTCATAATTGTGTTTTCTATGAAATTGCAGTATATTTAGAAATAAGAGTAGTGACAATAATTCTCAAGGTTTCCTAATTTATGATAACTAGTAGAACCTATAGAAAATGAGGCTACATCAAAGGGAGATCACTTTCATGTTCTTGTTCATAGCCTTTTTAAAGCGAAATTTCGCGAATCTGACCTTGTTTGGAGCAGTTTGACCTTCAAAAATTGTATTTAGCCTTTTTGAAAGTGTAACGTACAAACTAACTAAGGAAGAAACAAGCAAAATATTATCTAGATGAAAAAAACAACTCATCGAAAATCTGATGTAATATGTTTGAACAATATGAAGATTTTGTGTGATGGTGAAATAATTAAGATAGAAAACTGATAACTATTTTAATCATGAGTCATCTCTTCTTCAATAATACATAGACGAATACATAGAAACCCCTAGGTTTCGATCCTATCAGCAAAATGTATAAGTATAATTCTTAAGTTTAAAAAAATATCTTTAAAATTATGATGTAATATGTGCGAAAAAATGTGAAATTCTCAGACACCAAAGCTTCATTATAACATAGTTGCATTTGTGGAAATATTTTTCTTTCTTTACTGATAAATCATTACTTATCAGGACAAAAAACACTTGATATAAAAGGTTAATAAACTATGAGGACAGTTTATAAGAAGTATTTTTTGACATATTTGAGGATGACCATATTGTAACTCTTAGGAAAGCAATCTTGTAAAATGCCTTAAATGGATGGGAAGTTCTTGGAAGCTCATAGAAAATCTACTTGGTGTTCAACACAAAGGAAGATGCAATCTTGCTGTGAAGGTCTTACAAGGAGGAACCAAAGTCTGAAGCTCAGTTGAACACTTTATGAAAATTACGATTGAGTAGAGAAAGACTGAAAATATCTCTTTTGTAAAGAAAAGGGCTTCAAAGATGAAAAGATCATCCGCAACTAAATTATGAGGTAGAGTTTTATTTGTCAAGGCAGAGAAAGTAGATTTTTTATTTATTTATTTTTTTTTTTATTACATTTTCACCCCAAACAAGGCACATTGCCACTTTGTTTTAGGGGGCCACTATCAGGGACATAAGCATGCCAGTACAGTCGAGGAAGCAGGGACCCGGAAGGGAATTCCAAAGTCTAGCTGTTCTGGGGAAGGAACTATTGGAGTAGAAGGCTCTCTTGCATCTAGCGATCTCTACTGTGAAGTAGTGGGATTTAGCTGCTGGTCGGGTTTGTCGGGGGTATTTAAGTCGAGGGGGCACAAGTGCTTGCAGTTCGTCAGAGCATTCACCGTTAAAGTACTTGTAGAACAGGCAGAGGGATGCTACATTTAGTCGATGGGACAGAAGCTAAAGCTTAGATGACAGTTCAGGACCTATCAGATTGGCAACTCTCTTTTGAACCTTGTCTAGGAGACAGAGACTAGTGGCAAATGCACCAGCCCAAATATGACAATACTCCATGCATGGGCGAATTGTGGCCTTATAGAGGTATAGGATACTTCCAGGTGTTAATAGCTTTCTAGCACGGTAGAGAGAACCCACCTTCTTCGCAGCTGTCCTGGCAATGTTCTCAATGTAATTGTTCCAACATGTTTCCTGTGAACGTTAGGCCGAGGAGTTTAAAAGATGTACTTTCAGATAAAGAATCATTGGCCATTGCTATTGGTAGTAGGGAAGGTTTCTTGTAATTATTGAAGGAAACAAGTTTAGTCTTGGCAGCATTAAAGGTGACCATCCATTTTTGTCCCCATTCCACTACGGATCGGAGGTCTTCCTCTAGTGTTTCTACCATTTCTTTCGATATGTGTTCATTTGTTTTCCTGTCGTGTCTGTTATGAAGCGTGGTGTCATCAGCATATATACCCATCTCACAGACAATTTTGTTAGGGAGGTCATTTATGAATATTAGGAATAACAGAGGTCCAAGGATAGACCCCTGAGGCACTCCCGCATTTATATCATATTGTTTGAATGTACGGCCATCAAGGACAACCTGGATTGTTCTCTTATCCAAGAAGGATCTAATTATGTTATGTATTCTTCCAGTGATGCTGTATGATCTGATTTTCTTGAGAAGACCCTCATGCCATACCCTGTCAAAAGCCTTAGATATATCTAGAGCTACCGCTCTACCCTCCCCTGCTTTGTCTAGTGACTGGTATATACGTTCTGAGATTACAGTAGATAGCTAAAAATGATATCAATATGTACATTATCCATCTAAATACAATCATTTTTGGCATATAACACTGGTGACTGCTCAATCACTACAGTGTTGACTCACAATCCACCGGACACTTAATTGTTATCAAGGTCTAAAGGTCATTCAAGGGTAAATGATGAAATCTTGGCAAAAAAAACTTATCATTTATACTCTCTTTCCGTAGCCCAATTGTATTAGTTTGCATTTCTTAATCTAATTAATAGATTCAAATCTAGAAAAAAGTGGGTTCAATGTTTAAGAATGAAGGATTTCTTATACTTTGCAGCAGTATGTAGGTAGGTAGTCTTCATTTACAGTCTGCCAAACAATGAAGACCATCCTGCAATAACTATAATTCTTCACTTCCATCTTTTGCACAATTTTGTCATTTGCTGGTGCTAATATGCTCCTTTTAATATTTTTCACCGTATTTTTTAATTTGGAGCTAAGTATGGTATTAATAAGACTATATTCGTTATATTACTATAGGAGGCATATTATTCCATATTTTCTATATTTCAGAATTATCAATGACAGCCCATATAATCAAACATCAAATAAAGAAGCTTGTAGTCATCATGCCTATAAAAGCATATAGCAATTTAGAAATGAAACCATTTCTTAAAATTGCTTGGCTTTACATTTATAAAGCTCGTAGAGAGTTGAAGGCTGAAGATATCACTATTATCAAAATATAAGAGACATTCTAAACATGTTTATAACGTTAGAATACTTGAATTTATTCAGCAAGCATAGTATACTAGTGGTAATAATCCTAGAAGATCTGAGGTTGATTGCAAAAGAAAAATATTAGAAGGAACAACCTGAAACCTTGAACACAAATCATTTTTCTTTTGTAAATTTTTATATTTTGTTTCTAACTGGCGATGTGGCATCCGACTGGATGCCAGACATTCACTCGCTATTTCAGACATTCCAACCAAGAGATCTTTTTAAGATTCTAACCATCCCTTTAAATGCAATTGCCTGTATCTCTTGCACTTGATTCACCGTTCATATTTGCCAGATAGTTTTTGAAATTTTTCATGAGTCCAGTTGTTCCTATGGTTACTGGAATAATGGAGATCTTCCTAAGACTCCAATTTCCTTTCATGTCATACATAAGACATTGATATTTAATTATTTTTTCCCTCTCATCATTGGGGGCAATAACTTCTAATGTTTCTTTCTTATTCTTATCCCATATCACTATGTCAAGTTTAACAGCGCTATTTTCTAAGTATATAGTTGTAGAAATTACAGTCATAATGGATGGTGTATGACTTATTTCCAACTGTTATTTCTGGTATATGTTCTCATTGTCTGATGTGATGCGTGAAGATCATTTCATCCAAAATAAAGGCAAAGGAAAACCCCTTAATCAAAACTAATCAACTCTGAAAGAAACTTTTTGACCTTCTTAATTGCATGATCTCTAACATTTAATCTCCTAGCTCACCAGATCTCAATCCTTTTTCTCAACTATGCATGGAGCACAGCTGAGACAAAAAGGTTAATGAACATGCTCATAACAATAAATTATAGCTAAAAGTCTCCATAGAGTAAAGTCCAATATGAAAAGGAAACTGATCCTAGTATATAAGCAATTCATACTTCCTATAAAACTGAAACTGAAGGCTGAATATATATTACAAAACAACGTATTCATATTATTTGGATTCTTCGAACTACTGATCTAATCTCGAGTGTTATTTTTCCAACGATTTGGTCGATGTAATCTCCAACCTTCTTTGAGTGTATCTTGTCGAACTCTAAAATCTTCATGGAATTTCAAATAAAACCATTTACTTAATCCACATGATTCTCAAGTTTGAGAGAAAGATATACCTGGAGAAGGTCTATCAACAAAAAACATGAAAAAAAAAAAAACAAAAAAAAACAAAACATGAAAACAAAAAAAAAAACAAAAAAAAAAAAACACTCAAAATGAAAACAGTAGTCCGAAGAATCAAAATCATACAATAATCAATCCTCATCTCAAAAATTAAGAAACATGATATATCTATTCTTATCCTCAAAACCGTTGTTCAGTAAGTCATTTTGTGTCAAAATACATTATTTATCATATAAAAAGAGTTATGATAAAATTGTTCTGTTATACACAGCTTGCTTAAAATTAAAGTTAGCAAACTGCTCAAATATCTATCTTGTCTCCTTCACTGGCAGAGGACAAAGAAGATGTACAAGTGTAGTGTCAGAACAGATTCCACACTCTTTTCCTAGCCAAATACCAACCATTCAAAAATCATGATCTACATGTGATATCCAATTTATCAATCAACAAGGATTATCCGGTGCACTCACAGGTTATCTGTTACCGCTTATGTTGATCTCCAGACTTAATTGTTTTATTGACAATCAATGATACTTTGATGCTTTAAGATAACGATGATGTCATGTTGTTGCCAATTTAGGATAAACAAACTAAGTACAACGGCTGAGTCTTATTTCCTGTTCAAACAGGTATTTAGTAAACCATCCTTTGATCAGAATTACAGCATTAAATATTAGTTTTTAGAAATTGCAGACAGGATTTTAACTGGCATTCTTTTTTCAGGGTTTGGCTAAAATGACAATACACAAACAATTTGTTAGCTTATTATTTCTGATGACAACAGGAAGTGGAGGAGGATGAAAACATTTTATGGGGTGGATCATATATTTTAACACTACCAGCTTGTAGATAAATGAGGACAGCCGTTGAGACTTCAATGACACAAAGTGAAACTTACCAAACGAGAGAAAAAAAATTATGAATATAAAAATAAATTTACAATAATTAACACATTAACTATTCAAAATTTACATTACAAACAGTTTTTATTTATCATATGCGAAGGATAAAAATGTATGAATCATGATATATTGAACAATCTAAAAATGTGAGAAAAACTGGGATAAATAAAAAAATAAATAAAAACTATGTAACGCCCGAGTACACACTCACCAGTAGATATTCAAATTCTCCATACGCGCGCGCACACACACACACACACACGTGTGCTTGTGTTTATGTGTGTGAGAAAAGAATTTGAATGCCTACTAGATACTGTCCTTGAGTGTCTAAAGTCTCTCTTTACAGTTTTTTTTTTTTTTAATTTTTATCACAACGACCTCAGTGGTAAGAGGATACTTCCTCCTAAAAGTAAACCCTGACCAAATATTCAAAATATAGTATTCATGGCCTAAACCAGATCCCTTTTGTATAGCTACCAGACACTGGCTTATAGTAGGAATGGTGCACTATTTCTGAAGTGATCTTGCCACTAGTGACATCACTAAACTAGATACTCTACCAGACTAGATGAATTCTTGTCCTGAAATCCAATAAAACAGAGAGACAACAAGAAAGATATACTATAACACAGTTAACTAAAGAAATAAAAATAATGTTCTTCACTAACTCAACGTTTGAGAGGTAAAGAAGAACTGTAAGGGAACACTCAAATATCTCATATGGAGATTAAATGTTAGCCTCAGGAAGGGGTCCACTTGATTTCTGTGAAATGAAGTAAAAAAATAAATAAAAGGAAAACCAGAAAGTGTTTTTGTGTTCAACAACGTTTCATATTTATTGTTCAACGACTTTCTAAAGATAACTGACGTGAAAAATAAACATAGAAGTTAAAATTTGGAATACTTTTTTTTTCTTCACATCAGCGATCTCCAGAAAATCTTTTACCAATAATGATGAAACATTGATAAGAATATACATTTTTGGTGTTCTTTTATTGGATTAATAATTCCATTACTATGATCATTCTGTAGAATGTAGTCTGAATAATACAAATATATACATTTGATTTATGTCCCTAATTCCATCTAAGTTATTAGACATAGCTACAGACAACAAAAACAACTGCAGACAAATTCATTTTGTTGTACTATACTGTGCGAATATATTGCAACATGGTTTTCTGGAATTTTATCGACTAGTATTTAACCATGAAAAAACTCAAAAACACTTGTGAGTAGTGAGGGATTTGATTTGTAGCTTTAAACATCAACAGGATTCTTTTCATGGTCTTATGCACCTGGTATGCGAATAATAAGCTGATAGAATTAGCTAATCTAAGCACAAGCTGACAAAGACAACACACATGCCCGGGCAGATTAGACAGGGTGGGGCAATTCATACATGCAATTAAACAGTATTTACCTCTTTAAAGACAAAAATATCACATTTAAATATACTAAAAAAAAAAAAAAAATAAAAATAATAATATATATATATATATATATATATATATATATATTTGGTAAAACTGGTAATTAGTAAAAACCCGAAGAGAGTGCTCAATACTATTGTGTATATATATATATATATATATATATATATATATATATATACTAGCTGGCAGTCCAGCATTGGCCAGTTGTATAATACGCTTAAATAGGATATTTCAATTTATGCAAATTGTATATATATTATTATAGATAGAATCACTCCTCTATTGATTATTATATATTACATATATCTTAATTTGCAAATAAAAAACAAAAAAATAATGATAATGTCGTTCATCAAATTTCATTTGTATTTGTTTACAATATCACGTCAGCTGATATTTGTGCTTGACGATGAATGCCCTGGAAATGTCATTTTTGACTAATGTTTAGTTTTAAAATATGCAAACAAGATTTTCAATGGTACCTCTTCTTTTATCAGAAGTTGAACTCATAAAGAGAAAAAAATTAAAATAAAATAGTGAAGTACACCCGCGCTTGAACAGAGGATCATTCGATCTGTAGTCAAATGCTTTACCATAAAGCTATATGTGTTTTTGTAAGAAATAAATTGCTAAAATTTTATGATCTCCCTTGGTCGGTGTAATGTAAAATATTCCCCTGTATAAATTATTATTTTTATCTATAAAAGAGAAAAGCTATTTTTAAGATTGTATTTTTTAATTTTTGATACTTAACGGGTGAATTTTTGTAAAAACATATCTAAGAGCACTGGCAGATATATAAATTACCTTTGTATGAAATTTGCAAAAGATAGGCTCAGAATTTAGTCCACACACATGCTTCCCCATAAATGAAGGACTAGCAGAAGAAATAGTTTTCATTCAAACCTAAATCAAGATTCTTCTGAAAAAAGAAATTGAATACTCTGTTGGTGCTATTTGGACTACTGTTCTTGTCTTGAATGTTATTCTTTACGTTTTGGCCGATGTAACCTCAAACTTTTTTCATGTGCTTGTCAAATTTGTGAATGTGTACAAAATTTTGAATGGAATCAGTTATTCAATCGCTTGTTTGTTTTTTGTTTTTTAGTATTTTAAAAGGGTTTTTAGAGGACATATGAATTAAACTTCTCATTTGAAAATCCAATATTTCATTAAATCTGATTGATAATCATTAGACACCATTTAAGATTAGCATTATATTTGCATTTTAATTATGTACGAGAACATAACTGTTCTATTCTGGGGAATTCATTTTGTCCATACTAGGTAGGGTACTTTTTTTTTTTTCAATTTTATTTTGTTTGTGTTGGGGACAGGGCAAACTACTACATTCACTCCACTATCTTAGACAATCTAATTGAGAGCTCTTTATAAGATTCTAATCATCACTTTAATTGCAATTGTTTGTATTTCTCTTGAACTTAGTTCATTAGGTATATCCACCAGATAGAAATTCTTTTGCAGGAGTCTGGTTGCTCCTATAATTACTGGAACAATGGAGATCTTAAGGTTGCAGTTTCTTTTCATGAGTGTGTATGTTATAAAATGCACTTAGCTTTAGTACTTTACTGCAGTTTTACGATTTCTACTGATCATCAAAAGTATTTCATTGATTCCAAACAAGATGAGATTTTCACAAGATTGACAAAAAAAAAAAAAAAAAGCTTCAACAACAAACAAAAAGAAAAAAATTTATTTCAAGACAAATTTTTACTAAATGAATGGAAAGACAAAACACAGGTGTGCATGTGTATTGCATACACATGTTTGTGCTTGGAAAAATTTGCTCCTTCCTTTCTTGAATATGGAATGCATCCTAAACCGATTTCAAGGAAACATGTTTAAGGAACGGTTCAAGAAAAATAAAAATTGAATCGATTGTATGAAGAAAATAAAAACTACAGAAAGAAATTAAAGGATTAAATTTAAAAATTCTTCATAAATTTCTGTGAAAGGATAAAAACTAGCAAATAATCTTCAAGATTATCCCCTTGCTTAGTAATTTCCAAAAAAACTTGAATAGAGCCTCGAAGGCATTCCACTTATTCTCAAAAGGAATTGCTGAAAATTGCCTAAAAACATTTGGTTGTACAGACATTTTATATGTTGCACACTGAACATTTCAAACACATCGTTCGATACTTAAATTGGCTACAAGCCAGAACTTTTGATTGAAGCATTCAGATCTGCAGGTGCTCTGCAGTTTTTTTTAAACGCCAACAAAGACAGTAATAACATTTGCGGTTTCTTTTCAACAGAAAAACAAACCAAGAAGTCTAAAGTGTTATCTGTTAATAAGTCAGAGAAGCAAGAGAAGTTACTAAAAATAATATGTGAAAGTCAAGCTTTAAAAGTTAATCTTTTTTAGATTAACTTTTAAAGCTTGACTTTAAAGTCTGATAATAAAGAAATTTTCATCTATTTGACTTTTAAGCCACCTTTAAAAGGTTATATTTTTAGCACACACACACACACACACACACTAGTGATGGTACGATTCCAAAGTTTTTCCCGATTCCGATACAATTACCGATTCCAATTCCTTTTAAATTTCTAAATATATGATTAAAGAGTTGCTTTTTCTGTTTTGAATTGCTATAAACCTCCTGTGGAATGTCCGCATATATTACAGGAGTAAATCTTTCTAAATATTCCTTGTATATGATGGAAAATAGTGAAGCAACTACAGGTTTATTTTTCTTTTAAAACAAAGCCAATTTGCATTTGTTTGTCATTAGTTGACAAAATGTTAATTGAATTTTTTCATAAACAATTGAACAGAGTTGTTGATTAAAATGGTGTAGACACAAAATAGTTAAAAAGCTCTGCATGTTAAAAGTGAGTTTCTAAATAGGGTTACTATTTAGAAAACCATTCTTAACATGAGGGCGGGACAGACTTTCTTTATTAACTATTCTTTCCTATACCAAACAATATTCATGGTTTTGGTTTTACTGATACTTTACAAACAATAAATATTTTTATCATTAGTACAAGCAATGGAAAATTGAGCATAAAAAAATTAAAAGAATCGTTTTTAGAATCAGAAATCATGCTCAAACTTTCTGATTCCAATTAATCATCCCAACACACACACACACACACATATATATATATATATAACTTGAATGCCTACTAAACACTATTCTCAAGTGCCTAAGGTCTACCTGTACAGGGGTTTGTCAAAACAACGTGGCATGAGGATGCTTTTCCCTAGAAATAAACCTTAACCAAATATTCAAAATCACATAGTATTCGCAACCCTAATGCAATCTCCTTACTATGGCTAACCTACATTAGCTTTTGTGAGGAATGGCGTACCTTCTCCAAGTGATGTTACCTTAAGTAATAGCACAAAGCTAGATACTCTACTAGACTAGATAAATTCTTGTCCTGGAATCCAGTAAAACCAAGTGACCAAAACGAAAGATATACAACATATGAAAATGGTTAATTGGGAGGAGGAAATTATGTTCTCAATTTCTTTACTAACTCAGTGTTTGAGAGATAAAGAACTTTCAGATATCTATATGTATCTCATATACGAGTTCAAGTGTTAGCCACAGGTAGTGGGGCCCCTTGATTTCTGAAAACTTCAACTGAAGTAAAATAATATATATATATATATATATATATATATATATATATATATACCCTTACGTAAATTGTGAGTACAACATTTGTTTAAAAATGCAAATAAGTATATAAAATATTCAACTAATGATCATACGTAAATGACATGCTTTTTAGACATTCAAAAATTTTAGAGACAAAAACTGCTGATTTGGATTATTTAGATTACTATTAATCATCATATTTGATTTAAAGTCCATTTTATATGCAGGCAGGTATTGAACAATGTTATTTGTCATATTCAAGATTTAGATCTATGTAATCTCGGATATTCTTCCAGTGCACCTCACCGAATTAAAGAATCTGAATGGAAATTCTGCATTGAAGCCTTTTAGTTAATATCTTTAAAAGAAAATAACTGTACTAGTTATGACTAGTAGAATAAAAGATGAACTTAGTCAAGGCATAGTGACTATAACTAAGATAAGAATCAAACACAGTTTTAGATACACACACAATCGTTTTATTAATAAAATTCTTTTGATATAAAATAGATATTTCTTTTTTTACGTCACCATAATATTTTGTATAAATTGAAGATGATTACAAAATCGATTGAAAATATTCCTAAAAAACAAGATGCACCTGCTAAATCAGCATGATTAACGTTGAAATGATATTTTAAACTTAAATGTTACAGATCAATGTCTGGTGCAGCATTTATCATGGGTAGATGAAGCTGGTCTTCGTTGAAGAAAACTTTCAGGGAATATTAATTTGGTCCCCAATCGCAGTTATGATCGACAGATGCACCTAAATAGAAAAACTTAGTGTTTATATGAATCTGGGCCTTTCAAGCAGATTTCTTCAGGGATTTGATTCCACAAAACTGAAAACAAATTAAACCTTTAGCAGTGATAAACAGTAATATTGTAGACCCGTAAACTGGAGGTAGGTTCAACGTCAGCTTTGATAGTGCGTAATTTTGGAGCTATTGCTTTGTGAATGAACTCTCCTGGGTTGCTGCATGCAGAATGGCGAAACAAAGGAAGTCTATTCTCTAAAATAGATTGCTTGAGAGGGATGATCTTGTATTAGTTCTGATTTAGGCATTAGAGACAAAATGATGCCGGTGGACCTGTAAAATTCAGCGGAGGCAATATAGGTCAAACACTTCCGTTTTTTTTTAGATCTGCAGCTATCATCGGTCAGGTTTTGCAGTCTTATTTTCTACGACTGCAAAACCTGGCCGATTGTGCAAAAGAGCACTCAATAGATATGAACTTTTGTGCCTATTGTGATCTTGGGTTGAAACCACAGATGGGATTGTAGATGATTGAAAGCATGCCAAGTGTTTTTGATTCGGACATCAGTGATCTATGAACATGTTAATCTTATATGGATGACAGTCATCACCAGAGGTTGTGTGCAATTTGTTTTGTGTATCATCTCCACTCCATTATGTTTACAGCTTTGTGATGCATAAGATGTTGTCTAGTTCTGTTAAATCTAGGCAAAGTAAATCATATAAAACGAAAAATAAAAACCAGAAAGAGTCGGTAGTTTTCTGAAGGATTGATCATGAAATGGATGAAATGTTAATGAAGAGAGAAATAGTTTGACATGCAAATAAAGTTAGTTTTGTTTTTCCAAAAGATTTTGCAACCATCAAGCATAAATGAGGAAAGGAAAAAGCAAGATTAAAATGCGACAAAGACACGTGCGGAGAATGAGGTTTTAATGATACGGCACATTTAAAAGCCGATTAGAATTATGTTCAAATTAGAAGGCATAAACTAGTTTTTGCCTTTCATCATTAAAATTGAAGACCAAACGAAGCAGAAAAGAAGAGTTCCTAATTTGGCACAATCAATCTTAAAATGGCATGAAGAAAATTTGAAAGAGAAGAAAACCATTGTCTATGAAAGGCATCACGAGTGAATAAGAAAATTTGGAAAGAATTGATCAAACAATGAATGAACCTGAATTTTGTTTCTCTCATAGAAACACACAAATATATACCAATGACAAACTATTTTGCTGTATCACAGTTTTATGGTATCGTTAGAAATTTGAATGTTTCAAGCTAAGATTGAAACCTGATTATTGTTTGTTTTTTTGTGTTTTTTTTACGTCTGAGCTTTTATCTATTTTAACAACTGCACAAAAAAGAAACGGAAATCTTTGCAGTCAGAAAGCGCTCTATTCATTTGCATGAAAGGCATTGCATTATTACTATTATAGGCTGGCAATTTCACTTAGTGCTCAAACAATATATATATATATATATATATATATATATATATATATATATGAGAAAAAGAAAGAGGGATCCACAAACTTGTTGTATCACAGCTGTTCCAGACAGACGAACAAATGCTTCTGACAGAGTGAAAAAAAAAAAAAAATACTGACAAGCCAAAAAAATGTTACTGCTTATATATAAACTGTTGATTATTCAGTGTGAAAACACTCGTCGTATCTAACCACACTGAAAAACTATAATATGGTGAAACAGTCACCTGGATGACTACATTTACTCCCCAATCATGGGTTAAGCTATCAAAGAAAATAAATGGTGGCCACTTAGCATACATCATAATACTTTGTTATAAAACAAAGCATTTTTAGGGGTCAGTAATGGAAATGTAAAAATATAAAAATGATAAATTTCCTTACTTTAATGCAATAGCGTAGGGACAAAATTATTCTCTTTTAGTGCAAGAAAATTGATGAGAGTTAATAAGGGGGGAGAATGAGAAAGTTGCAAGATGATAGACAATACACAAAATACATCTTTCAATATTTTGCTTATTTCTAACGATTATGCAAGGCAAATCAAACTAATCACAATAATAAATTGTTAACAGGGTTCCAGAATAGAAAGATAATGGTCCAACATCAAACTCCTACAATTCTGATTCAGACTCTTCCAATATTTGAATTGTCTGTTAATTCATGTTATGTAGATTCTTTGGACTCCCGTTCTCATCTTGGGTGTTATTTTCACAACACTTCAGTTGATGTAATTTCCATCCTTCTTCAGATGTATCTTGTTAAAACTCCAGAATCTTTCTAATGTCATGATCATAGGTTGAACTATCAAATAAAGAATCTGCATAGAATTTCAAACAGAACCTTTTATTTAATCTGTACGTATAGGATGCTCTCGTCTCATCAGCCATGACGGAGTAGAAGTCCTAAGTAATTCGCAATTGTATTTCCGAATCTCACCTGCACTGAGGATTGAACTTTCAACCTCCAGAAGAGATGCACTTTACAACTTAATTTTACCAAGAACTTTATCCGATGTGCCACAAATCCTTGTCTGTTGATTATCTGGAGATTAAAAAATTAGACTTTGAACATTATATAAGTCCAACCTTGACTTCTTGCAAAACCTTCAAGTCCATAATCCTGATTGTCATGACAATGGAAGTAAATTTTTTGAAAAATACATTCTCTTTGTTACAACGCATGAATGATAATTTATTATTGTCCAAATAATTAGTATCTGCATTCCATAAATGTATCAGATGCATTCCAAGTAAAGCAAGCAACCTTGTCTCCTCTTCTTCCCGCCTAGTTCAATGTTACTATGAGATATTATTTAAGCAGCCAGAGATTTTGTCTCCGTATCTTTATATTTTCATGCCAGGAGGAACTCTACCATATCCCATCTAAACCTTCATACTTGAATCATTTTTAAAACAAATATTTCAAGATTTGTGCCAAGAAAATAAGTTAAAATAAATGCAAACAACTATTAAAAAGAAAAAGATGAGCATCAATAAATCTTCAATGGTTTCACTAAAAGGTTACTTTTTGGATTAGTGAAAATCAATAACTGCTGCTGAGATTATGTCACAGAGTACAAGAATTGTAGCATTATAAAAACTAAAAGAAAATGTCAACATTCTTGAAACCAATGAGTGGAGAAAGTCAGATTTGAAATAACCACATAAAGGACATATTTGCTGAAATTAAGACATGAAATTAAAAATAAAAGAGGATGATTAATTAAAAGTAATAATTAGGGAAAATAAAATGACAGTCCAATTACAAAGGAATGTGATAGCCATTTTGAATGTGTGTAAACAGATGAGGACTCTACATGCTAAGGTTTTGACCAGAGTTGCAGAATCAGGTTTTGAAAAGAGTCACAGTCAGACTTGTAAAAATGTGTTGAGTTAGAGTCAAATTTTTAATCTCTGAAAAATCAACAGTCTGAATATTGGAATAAGGAGTTGCATCTGAATTTTGAGATGAGGATTGATTATTTGAATTATTTGAATTCTTCAGACTACTGTTCTCGTCTTAGGCATATTGGTCAATGTAACCTCCGGTGTATCTTGTTAAACTTGAGAATCTTTCTGTCGAACTTGGGAATCTGCACAGAATTCCAAACGAAACCCAGCTCTCGTTCCATCAGCCATGACCGAGTAGAAGTCCCAAGTAATTCACAATTGTATTTCTGAGTGTCGCCCGCACTGAGGATTGAACCTTCAATCTCCAAGAGTAACCGTTATAACTGAATTTTACCAAATACTCTACCCATTGTGCCACAGGTCCTTTTTTACTTACCAAAGAGTAAAATTAAGATTGTAAAGAATAGATGTTTCTGTTAAATTATCTCTTATTTTGTTTTTGGATTCAGTAAACATTCATTTAATAATGTGCATTTATCCAAGTTACATATAGGTGAGAGATATATACATTTGTCTGATAGTTTTATCACTACAAAGATTAATAAATAAAAATGCTCAACACTTATGTTTCAAAACAGGCTTTAAAACCTTTAAACTGTTAGTTTTAGGTAAAATAAATTGGTAGAACTAGCAGGACATGTGCACAGGAAAATTGAAGAAACCAAGAAACTCGTGCTTCCAAAGATGAAGCCCAGAAAAGTATTTTTATTTTATTGTATTTTGTTTTTAACTAAGTATTAATTGTAGTGTTATGAAATTAATTTTCGAAATAAACATGTAAATGTTTGTATTATTTCATAACTATGAAAGAACAACCTCACACAAACACACCGGCAAAGATTAAAAAAAAAAAAAAATGCAGAGGAGTAAAATCTAAACTAACAGTGTCTATACACAAACACTGTAAGGGAAATGCTATTTGATAGGAATAAGAATATTTCTAAATGAAGTAATTTTTGCTGAATATTTTTTAAGATTAATGTTTAACGAAAAGATTAAATAGATATTTTGTTTAAAAACTGGCTTTGGATTCGACAATAAGTGAAATTTAAATAAAACAAGGTGAACCATAAATCCAAACTACAACACGTAGGCTGGATCTTATAAGAATAACAGGTTTTATTTGTTGACAACTATACTCAGCAGATATAGTAAGTGAAACCTTAACATTTTTAATTTGTTAACATGAATATTTTTCTGAAAATTATTTCTTATTCTATTTAAATCCAAAAAAGTGATTTTCTCTAGTTAATAAAAATGTGAAACATAACCTTTCAAATTGTAAACACACTTTGTGTTAAGTACTTTCGGTTGTCACCATTAGACATAGAAATTATGGTTTGATCATGACCTTTTCAAATTTCTTTTATTTGATAATCAAAAAATGATGTTTTTGGTTGTCACTCAAATGCAAAGAATATAAAAATTTGTATTAATCTGTGAAAATAAAATTTCGCAATATTTGTTGCCTAAAATATGTTGATTCCAATTTTTTTCATTAATGATTCCATAACTTAAATTATTATTCCACCTACAAACCTCTCATTGTGTCACATTAAATGCTTACTGTTTAATCATTTGTGTGTTTAGTTAACCTAATTTTAAATACTTTGTACAAATCAATGTCAAATATGCAATGCTTTGTGTTGGCAGAGTTTACTATAGAAGACAAACAAAAAAAAAAAAAAAAAAAAGAAATTATGATGTTTCTGAATTTTTGAGATGAGGATTGTTTATTCATATTATTTGGATTCATCAGACTACTGTTCTCATTTTTAGTGCCATCACTCAAGATGAGAACAGTAGTTCGATGAATCCAAATAATACGAAAAAAAAAAACTTTATTACTGAAATGTACCTACATTTTAAAAGCCTATGACTCTTGGAATAGTTATGTCAAAAAATGTCCTTTTTAAAAAGAGACTGTTTTAATGGAAATGTGATCGTCAAGGAAAGAAGAAATCCTCCACAAATTAAATGGTTTTCTTTTCTCAAGTCCATCAACAGGAGAGAGATTGTAACCTTGTCATGAATGAAGAGATCCATTTTTTGGATAAACTTTGGTTGTCAGAAACATGTAACAGCTTGCGAGGAGGTGAAGAGGACCATATGCAATCACTGCTTGGTTGCCATGACAGCACAAATACCAAGCATTGTTGTCAAGCATCCTCTCCAAATTCACTGATAACAATCCACAGCCGCGACTGAGCAGTTCCCATTGATATGCCACTGTATTCCCATGAGGATATAGGGGGGGGGAGAAAGAGAGAGAAAGCAGCATGAAACATATACAGCTGGAAAAAAAGCTGTTTCTTTAGAAGTTATGGCTGGTGCAGACAGCATCAATAAGATCAAGGTTTCTATGTTATTTGTTGAGGCAAGTTGAAGGTATGTTTTTCCTCAGCTTTTCGGTTGATTTTAGATAAAAATGACAACCATGTAAAATGAGCCATTTCTTCTTAGTCATCACAATGCTATTTCAATACACATTACCGGAAATCCAAGAAAATTTAAAAGGAAAGAAAAAAATTAGTCTGGCATGTCTATTTTACGACATATCAACCTTTGTTTTATTATTTAATCGTGAAATTCTAATCAACCTCAAAGAAAAATCGTCTGCAACGTAAGAGCATGTACTGTGTACAAGCAATGCCATTGATCCAAAATCAAAGCCCTCAGTAAAAGATTAAGAGGATGATTGCAACAAAGGTGGTTAGATACCCTACACCAAGATTATCATCTCAATAAAACCTTTGGCTGTATGAGGTAGAGAGAAATCCAATTTAGAGTTTGCTGTGCATATAAAACATGAAAGAAAATAATAATGAATGCTGAAACATTAATTATGCTAAATGCATTTATTTGTACTTGTGACAACATTCAACCTGGGTCAGTTGAACCGACTCCTTCCAATGAATTCAGTGTCCCGAATAAAGGCTGACCAAGCACAGAGGGCTTATTGCCAAGGTTAAAATAAGGAACAGATAGTTTTTATTTGACCTGCGAACACTAGACTTGTAGACTGGTAATCAAGTCTGCATCCTGCTTCATCATTCTCACTCATGTTTTGAGCTCATTCTTTTTAATCATTGTACTAATGAATCATTAAATTATCAAGGCCCAAAAGCCACTCAAGAATAAGGATTATTAACAAGTTTCTCAGGTGGATGGTGAGACAACACCGTCGGATTTGGAATCGATTATTTAAGATGTCTCAACAAGAATTTGTTAACACTGGGTTTAAAAACTACTATGTTGTAGTCAACTGGGAAGTAACCCTGCAGTATTGAGCTCCACAAATGGGCAGTTCTTTGAAAAAAAACTTTACTTATATAATTTCCATTTAGTTTTAGGTATACAAAGGAAGGAAAATTATCTATAGTGGTTTTAGTTAGAGGAGTTTTTGTTGTGAAGATTGGAGTTCAGCCAAGCACTTACCATTACGTTGCTACCAAACTGAAGTAGAACTAAATTGATGGCTTTTCTGTTGAAGATTCCTTGTGATAAGAGCTTAATGAGGGGAAGACATGCAACATCACACAAAAATCATTGCATACGATTAAACACAAGTTATTATTAAAATGAATACAACAGATAAAAAAGCAGGATTTGAACACGACATCGCCAATTATGTAATGTGCGATAATGTCTATTACATCAATCATGTTGTTGCCCATATGATTAAATTTTGAATAAGTTCAAATAACGTCTGCAATTAATAATGAGCAGAGTTATTAGTGATGACCAAAAAGAGTTTATCAGGAATGTGTACATAGCGAGAGTATAGGAGCTGCATAGTATGGAAAGAAATGGTATGAGAATACAATGGATTTTTAATGTGACTCAAAGTCACATTACAATTCCATATTAGGTTTAGATCTGATGACCTCAGAGGAAAATTAGATTTGAACAGTATAGGGAGATGGATGTAGAAGAGTAGACCTTGATTGTATGTCCATGTTGAAAGAATGGATGAGAGTTTGTGGATGTAGAACAGTTGAGGCAGCAGGTTCAGTTCACAGGGGAAGGCCAAGGAAAACATGAAGGGAAGTAATAATGGACCGAGAGAAAAAGGGATGAATAAAGACCTGGCCAGAGAGAGGTCACTTTGAAAGTCAATTTCTTAGAACTGTTAAAAACATGCCAGCATGTAAAAAAAAAAAAAATGAATATTAAACGATGAGCGAAATCTAATTTTAAAGAAAAACGCCACCTTTACACAATGGCATCCCTTCTTTCAGTCGGTGGGTAGGGTGCATGTTTTATGGCATATCAGCCTTTTCCAGGTTATCTAATGTTGAAGTCATTTTTAGAAAAAGGTTTAGTTTTTAATATTCTTAAATATTTATTCATCGCCTGGTTTAACGTGTTATGATATAAATTATATTTCGCGGTGAAGTTTCATGCCATACCTAGGATTGATTCTATTTAAACGGTAAATGGTATCCTAACAGATACTACAACTTATTGTATGCCCGACCGTGATGATGCAAGAAGTTAAATTTGTTTGAACTGATCTTCTCATGTCTTCATATGACAGAGGCGCAGTCGAAAAGTCATGTTCAGCATTCATTTAAGGGACACAACTATACCATAATACTTGTTTATCTTTAAACTTTTAATCCATAAATTTTTAACATTTCACAATTAACTGAATCAAAAAAAAAAAAAAAAAAAAAAAAATGGTTGGATAATTTTTTAAATCTTTTATATTAGATTAGCGAGGGTGCCCGGCAATGGTGTTTGTAGGTGTGTGGTGTTAAATAAAAGAGAAACTCGGGGGGGGGGGGGAAGTTGGTAGGATCGAACCCGAAGCCCTAAGGCGAAGTTTAAAAATAAAATCAGCCAGCCAGAATGAGTTACTGAAAGATGTTTGAATTTATTTAAGTAAGAACCAAATTGACAGGTGCGCGCACAGAAGTCGTCGAGCGTTACGATGACGACAACGACGTCAATGACCAGGTTTGTTTGTTATAAGCGAAGTAAAAAAGAAAACGTTAAAACTTAAGGGGGGGTAATCAAAACATCGAAAAAAAAAAAAACACAAAAAACTAACGTAAGGCAAATGAACGATGAAAACAGAACGAACACGTGAAAAATGGCTTAAATAAGCCTGTTTCGATATTAAAATTTAAAAAATCGGTGGGTACCCGGGTGTTTTTGAGTGTGTGGTAGGGGTGGATAAGCAAAATAAAAAAAAAAATAAAAAAATAAAAAAAAAAACGATTGTTATGTGAAAAATGGCTTACATAATACTGGTTCAATATTTAAATTTAAAAAGTCGAAAAAAAAGACATCTCACACCACGATTCGAACCCAAAACGTTTAGGTAACGAACCAACGTGCTAATCAACTGACCTAACGCGACATACATGAAATTTAGTCAGTTTTTCAACTATTTAAAGTAAATCAGGTCATGACATCATCTGGCACATGCATAGAACTGGTCGTCGTCACGAGAGGACCATTTTTGTTGACTTCCCCCCCTCCCCTGTCGAAAATTGTTTGAGTGAAAAAAAGTAACGTTTTTGGCCAATTTTTCGATATTTTTCGAGCAAAGGATGGAGCTTCAATATGATACCAAGTTTGTGAATTTTTGTTCTGTCTGTCGAAAGTTTTAGCAGACACACAAACATACACAGATACATTTTCGCTTTTATATATATAGATTAAAATGGTATATTATGCAGACACTGTGTCTTTTTGAAATTCAGGAGTAATTTTAAAGCCTTTAAAGAGGAAAGTCAAAACAGTTGTTGATTTGAAAAAAAGTTTAAAAAGCAAGCCATATTTACTGTTCAGTTCTGCTTATAAACCTGATGAAAAATTTTCAATGGCTCACTAAAAATTCACCTAAAAACTACGATAGATACTTTTAATAAAACAATTTGAAAATTTACAAGAAAGACATAATTACTGCAAAAATAAGGAGGGAAAATATGTATATGGAAGCATACAAATCATAGACAAGTATTAAATAGATCTAAACCTCTCCCTCAATCATTTTATGTAGGAGAGAAATTTAAAAAGAATATGTGATAGGCATGCTTAACAGACCATATAAAACATGCATAAATACGGCAAACATTCCTCCTAGAATTTTACCATTGATAAATATATCTGAACACATTTCTTTTTTTAGTGAATTTATGAATAGGGAACCCGATAGATTTTTAATACTAGTTAAGCCCTATCATGAGAGACAGAGAGAGATCAATTTCTTTTAACTGATTGACTGGATTCTTCCTGACCCAAGAGACAATGGAGACTTTCTGAAAGGGTGTCTGTGCTATTAGAAATTTATTATGAAAAAGTAGCTTATTTCCTTTGAAATGTGATAAAATAGAAAGTATTCACTTCGTTGTAGCCGTCGTGTCTAAGGACAGAAGTTGTAAACCGATGTTAGGGGAGAAAAAAAAAGTTCATATAACAACGAACTTGTGTTTAATTTGGCCACGCAGAGACAATAAAAAGAAAGGTGTAAACCTAAGAAGAGCCAAGAATTAAGTGAAAAATGAATTTACATTTTTCTTCACTCTCAAAACTTACATGAAGACATTTTTTTTAAGAGGAGCGAAATTTAATTGGAAAAATATGAGTTCATCATGGTTATTATAACGAATCTAGAATATTGGAGCGAAAGATATGCTTTTTCCTTCCTATCACAATTTGTTTGGTTTGTCCGTTTTACTCCATATAATTCTCCCCCCTCTTCTCAGCGAATTTTAAGCAGTAATACAATAACCTAAATAATGCAATTAACTATTTTAGAAGACTGGAAGAAATTCAGGAGTTCATACCTAAACGTTATTAGTACATGCAATAGATTTGACTAAAAATCTATATAAAATTATGTGCATAACACGGTGAGTAACATGGCATATTTATTTTTTTGTAAAATAACATTTAGGGGTGCAAATGTATATATTCCTATGTATATGATTCGCTCCTAAACTAATTTACCGATCATTATGAATTTTAGAACACAGCTGCTAGACGGTAGAGTGGGTAATGTGGGCTATATTTAATTTATGCAAAGAAGGGGGAAAAAAAAAACAAAAAAAACGAGTGTCGAAGCTTTCAGTGAAAATTCGGATACTTACATTTTTTGTGAAATAGATTCCTCGAATTTTAGTTTTCTTGGTGTATTTTAAAGATTGCTTAAGCTTAAAGTTTTAGACATTGTTCTAGAATAGACATCATGTAATGGATTGTGATCAAAACTGGAACACAGATTCCAAACATACGATTTGGTAACATATTGTGATTTATAAGGGGACATAGAAATGGTGCAAACTGTTCCTATATTCTTCTAGTATATGAGGCACCAGTTATCAAGGCTGAAAGCCATTCGAGGATATGAGTTAAAGAGAGGAGTACATCAATAGTTCAATGACGATAAATATCATGAGAGGATTGAAAATAATTGAGTGAATAAGTTATTCACTCAATTCATTATTTTCCATTCAATAACTGATCACTTGTGAGTTTCTGACAAGTGTTCACAGGCCTTAGATTGGAAGATTACCATGTTATAGTTCTCATGGAAATAATACCGTGGCAATGTGTTCATTGAAATTTTGTTTCATGAAGGTCTTTGCTAATAAGACAATATGAACTCTGGTTGACAATTCAAGACCCACATCAATAACTATTAGATCACTAAAAGGACGCGTATTCTTAAGATACGTCCATTTAATCTGTGCGTTTAGCAATGAAAACAGTATTTTAAAACTTCAGCGAGACTGACTGACAATTGCTTGGGAGCATCTGTAAAATAAAAGAGCATTTAATTTGCCATGTCAAGCAATGAAAGCGTGATAGACAAACAAAATACTATTTTAAACCGAAGTGTGACAGATCAACGAAATGATATTTTAAACTGAAGCGTGACAGACCAACGAAATGCTATTTCAAACCAAAACGTGACAGACCAACGAAATGCTATTTCAAACCAAAACGTGACAGACTAACGGAAGAAACGATCAAAGACCATTCTGTTAAAAAAAGCGTGTATTCAAAATTAAAAACATATTTAAACTTTTCTTTTTTAAACTAACAAAAATTATTTCACGATAGTCTCTATACTTTTTTTTTTAATTGAGCGATTTATGCGCGCTTTCCGCCTCTCCATGATTTATTTTATTTATTAATATTTTATTGAAGTAAAAAAATACAATAGCATAAAATACTAAAACACACCTAATTTAAAAATATAATTTAATTACGAAATTAAATACAATGATATAACATGATGTATTTCGGTTTATTTGTAAAGAAATCATTTGTATTAATAGTTTATTGTTCGAAAATAAATGAATTATTTCGTGAACCTTCAAATTTTGGAAAAAAAAAAAAAAAAACGAAAAGAAAAAAAAAATTATCGGGTAACATCGACTTGATTACGGGTAATAATATACTATAATTGCGTTGCTCGTTCGTCCATGAGAATGTTATATCTTCTAATTAGTATTTAGTTAATATTAATCTGGAGTTAGGATTTACTTAATCTTGTTATATGCAAGGTTATTGTTAATGTTAATACAACTTTACTTGTCAAAGGACTTTGAAAACGTTAATCTGATCGGATAATCCACATCAATCCAACCTTCAAATAAACTACAAATATTTTCATCCATTCTTCACACACGCAACACTCGAGGAAATTTTTTACTAGATCTCGGCTTAATATCAGCGGATTATTATTCTGTTTGGTCCAAGAAGGCAATCCTCTCAGGCAGGGAAAAGGGGGTGTATTTACTGCCGGTCGCCAGATATAACTCATTCCCACCGGTGAATGCCGGCAGGTCTGATTACGATAAATTTTACAACTATATGCTCTTCGAGAAATCCACTCTACTTAACACCTACTCTCCGTGGAAAGAACTTAAATATATTCAATTGCCTGCCACAAGGTCAATCCATGGTGGTGATTCCAGCTCCCCTTGGAAGGAGACACTTTGAATGATTAAAAAAGTTGCCGTGGTTGGATCAGTCAACATTCCCCGATCGGTGCGCATAAAATAACCAATTTACATCCATGAATAAGGAGGTAATACCTGAGAGGATGGTTAACCGAACAGAAACCCCGGTTTTATATATGACAGGGTTGTTTTAAAAGATAAAAATTGTGACGGTTTCAAATTGACTCTACGATATCATCGTGTCAATTTCGATGAGCAACTGATCATATTGAAACAAAATCTGCCCAACTTAATGAAGAAACTTATGAGTGAATGACTTTTAAAGTTGTGCACATTCCAATGTTGCGCGTCACTTGTAACAGCAACGTGTAAAACACACACACTTGATTAATCTCATTTCGTATAATTAGATGCATATAGTTTTTATATCTGAATTGAGGTTGTAGCTTTAGCAAAGATTTATTAAAAACTGTACCTAGCATTGCCCAGACACCTTTTTTTCTTTTTTACTTTCACTTTTGTTTCGCTTATTTTTTCTCATAGAAATGTTTTAAACACACACAAGCACATAAAATGACGCTAGTGTGTGTGTGTGTGTGTTAGTTATAGTAGTCTTCAGTTAAATCAGGTCGACTACTTATTTGAGCGTATACGATATATTCCCAACTTAAAAAAAAGCCTATTAAAAAATAATTTTCTGATTAATTTCGATTAAACAGAAAATCTTCAGGTTTTATAAATAAAATACCTGGAAAAAAAGTTCAGTTTTTAGCAGAGTTCATTGCTGGTTTAACGTGCTCCATTTCGATTGGACAAAAGTAAAAAAAAAAAAAAAAAAAAATCTACTCCAGTAAATAAAATAAAGTCAGTTCAAAATTCTGCTCTGGTTCAGAATTTGATTAGAATCTAAATTATAAAAGAAGTACTGAAAGAGGTTGAAGATTACATCGGCATAAACGTTGATGAGAATAGTAATTAGGCCGAATAATATCAAAAATTCCGTGCATTTTTATGACAAAACCTTTTGGTTTCTTTTATCTTTAGTAAACATTTTAGATGAATAAAAATCTTGCATCAAGGAAATCACTTAACACTGTTCGTCTCTTTTTAAGATCACTTAAACATTTAGCAAAAAGAGGGGGTAAACTTTCGAACATTCTAGTAGAAGACTTTGGTTTGATTAGAGGTCTAACCGTTGAATCAAAATGCGGTATAGTTCTGTCTGGTCAGCTAGGAATTCTTCGGCAAGGAGGGAAAATTGGTTTAGCAATGCCTATTGAAAAGTGTCGACGCGTGTCCGATGACGACTATTATTATCATAACATTACAGAATTTCCCTCAGGAGTTTGACCCCCCCCCCCATACACACGTTAGACTGACTTTATGTCTTATCTTTTATTTTTTCAGTTATATATATATATATATTACTGGGGTTTTTTTTCCAACAAAGCCACAATGCTACTTGGACATAATGGGCTATCATTTGGGATCAAATTAATAGCGACATTATGTAGGAAGTTGAGCAGTGATGTCTGTTCATAGTACTCTGAGATTTCTGCACGTCAGTACAATCAAGCAAGCGGGGATCCAGGAGAGAATTCCGAAGTCTAGCAGTTCAATGGAAGAAATTATTAGAGTAGGAGGCTTTCTGGTATCTAGGATCTCTACAATGTAGGGGTGGGATTTTGTTACTTATCAGATTAGTCAGGAGTATTCATGCCGAGGGGTACAAATATTTTAAGTTCGGAGGACATTCCATTAAAATACTTGTAAAACAGGCACAAGGATGCAACATTTTGGCAATGGGGCAGCAGTTGGAGTTTGGTTGATAGTGCTGTATTTACTAGGTTGCAGAATCTTTTTGGACCCTATCTAAAAGCCAGAGACTAGTCGCACATGCAACAGCCCAAATGTGATAATACTCCTTGCATGGGGGAATGGTGGCTTTGTAGAGACAGAGGATACTATTAGGTGTGAATAGGTTGTTAGCACAGAAGAGAGAACCTGCCTTCTTCACAACAACCTTGGTAATATCCACAATATATTGGTTTCAATTCATGTTGGCGAGGAGTTTGAATGTAAAGGTTTCAGGTAGCATAATATTAGTCATGGTAATCAGTGACAGAGAAGGTTTCATTTAATTGTTAAAGGAAAGAAGTTTAATCTTAGCAGCACTGAATGTTACCATCCAAGTTCCCATTCCATTTGGCTTAGATATGTGCTCATTCGTTTCCACTTCCTGCCTGCTATAGAGCGTGCTGTCATTAGCAAGTATACCCATCTCGGAAACAATTTTATCAGAGAGGTAAATTATGAATTATCAGGAATAATAAAGATCAAAGGATCGATACCTGTGGCACACCCACATTTATATCATGTTGTTCTGACGTACAAGCATCAAAGAAAGTCTTGATTTTTCTTTTCTCTAAGAAGGATTTGATTTTATTGAGTATTCATCTAGTAATGTCATAATTTTCATAAGACCTTCATGTCAGACCATATCAAAGACCTTAGGACTACTGCTCTTGCCTACCCTGTCTTATGTGTGGTATATATGTAGTAGTACTAAATTTGTATTTTTCTTTCTTATTTTTTTTAAACTAAAGGAAGACCAGGAGACCACTCAAGGATAAGGGTTAATAAGAACCAGGTGAGGCAACACTGTGATGGTCGATGATTGTAGAAATTATTTATTTAAAAGGGCAGCTCAATAAGAAATTGTTTACGTTAGACTTAAAAACGACCATGTTATAGTCACCTGGAAAGCAGTTTCGTGGTATTGTGTTACACAGATTGACAGTTCTGGGGGAAAAAGCTTTGCTCATAGAATTTTCGTTTAGTTTTTAGAACAGATAGAAAGTAAGGGAAATTGCTGATAATAGTTGTAGCTAGGCGAGTGTTTGCTGTGAATGTTTTACATGAAATTTCTGTAGCTCGTATTAAAAAACTAATCATGTGCACGAAGAAAGCAAAGGAAAGCGAGGGGTTTGAGACCATTTTTCGATTGTGGCCGTTACACCGTCTTAAATTAGTCTTGGTACCGCTCTACTACATTAGCACCATAATTTAATTTGCCCAGACTTTAAAGTAAAAATGACTTTTCCAATCGTAATAACAATACCAGATTCTGCTTAAAGAATCAACAACAACAACAACAGTACCACGCCATTATAACATTTTCCCCTAAATCCCCCACGTATAACGCAATGTATATTATCAGAAACCACTTAGGTATGCATTTGTTTTTCAAGTGAAAAAAAAAAAAAAAAAAAAAAAAAAAATTTAAATGAAGGTTTTCAGGCTATGCCTTCTTGTCTCCATTTACAAATGGATTGCTTAAAATACATATTTAATTAGAATACATTTGATAAGGAGATATATTTCCAAACGAAATAAACACTTTAAATGCACACTTTTCATGACCATGTGTTAAATTAAACAGATTAAATAATGAAAATACAACTTTTATCTTTAAAATAAATTTGATGAGTTTTATTTGCTTGTTTGCTTTTTTTTTTTTTTTTGCGCATGCGAAATTAATTTGGGATTTTTTTTTTCAGTCATATTTTAAATAAACGAATTTTTAACCACCAAACTGCAATCTCTATATAAATAATTGTTTAGTACATATGGGACTCTGTATGGATGTTTCTCGCATCTACGTGACTTACACCTTTCTATTGAAATAAAATGCAATAGAATCAAGTATTAAAAAATTCTATTAAAAATAATTCCAAAATTAAATCCATCAGAAAGCATTTCTGTTTCTTCGTTCGTTCTAATCTTTTGTTGAAATCGACTTTGGAATCCTTCAATAATTTTATCACAATTTGGTTCAATAAAAAAGAAATGCAATAAAAAAGAGCAGAACAAAAACAAACGTAAAATGACTCCCGGGTAACACCTGACAGTACACCTTGTTTATAATAAACTAGCGAGGGGTGAGAGCAGCCTTGTCCGATCGTAAAATACGCTTAAATATAATTTAATTTATGCAGATTTCATATTATTACAAAGCCAATTTTTGGTGCTAGTGCACTTACTGATCCGCGCTATTCTTTAAATCGTATTTCCAGTTTAAAGTTTTATGATTTTTTATTCAATTGTAAGGTTAAAGTATAGAATAGTTACAAAACACCTTCCCCTCCTAATGTTAAGAATGTTGTTTTTTTTTGTTTTTTTTTTTTTAAATAATAACGTTATTTCAACACGGATCAATAAGTGAAAGTGCACTAGTACCCAATTTTCTAATGAATCTTTAATTGTACCTAATATATAGTACTGATTTCAAAAGTTAAAAAAACGATTTGAATGCCATCAGCTAGAATCGAAACCAAAACATTCAGATTTCAGCGCTCTCCAGACGCGTTTCCCACCGTTTGAACTAGATATTAGATAGATTAAAGTTTAAAATTAAACTTCAAGCTATGAATGAATTTGCGATTGCGCAAAAGTAATGTTGGCAAGCTGAAATGAACATTTTGCATTTGAATTTGCTGCGTTATTCATCCATCCAAACAAAGATTTTACTAGTTATTGTAAACCATCCTTGGTATATAATTAGTATTTCCTGTTAAGGTCAGCGTTGTGATTTCAGAGTTTATCAGTTAAATATTTTCATACCCATACATCTGTTTTATTTATATAGATTAAATGTTGATTTTAACTTTAATTTTTTTAGTCATTTTTTTTTCTTTTTGGTGAAAGAAATTCTTGGCAATAATATATCAATTTAATTTAATATTTTGCAAATTATTTACAATTAAAAATTTTTTTTTTCAAAAACTCAAATCAATTTCTAAAGGAAAATAAAACATCAGAATTGAAGAAATTGATTTTAAAATAAAATCGTGTTCCGATTTCAGAAAACTGTTCCCTTTAAAACTCATAAAACCTACGCCTACCTTACAAAAAAAAAAAAAAAAAAAGGCACACACATGACATATATAAATCGATCGCATGTCTGCCTAAGCACCTTTTTTTAGATTTGCATAATTGTAGCGAAAATAAAATGAAATTCACTATATCACGATCACGACAACGTTAATATTAACGTTAAAAAAGGCGGGAAAGGCGCACATTTGAAACCGTTACAATTTAAAAAAACTTAATGCGTGTGTGGAAATAAACCATTTGACGATTATGTCTTGTTATTAATTTATGTTTTTATGCTAAATCAAGACCCAGCATTGACCGGGATTATGTCGCTATGAGGTCATATTTTGTACATTTTTTTTTTTTAACATTTTATACAATATTCAATAAATTGGAATGTACTAATTCGATGGGGGACTATGTCAGTAGAATGAGACTTATTACTAATGGAGATTTGGTATCTGTTTGTCTAAAAACGAAACTATTATTTTATGTTCAATACAAGGGCTGGAGTAGTTTATTTGAAAGATGCGACGCAACGATCGGAGCGTGGGGTTTAAGGGCAAGGGCCTTGAGGATGAGCACTCTGGCCTGCAAAAAAAATGCATGGACAGCCCCCGATAGAAATGCCTCATACTAGTCAACAGGGAAAAGGCTATTTCAGAAATCGAGTCACTTTGGATCCGAAGGAAAAAAAAAAATCCTCGACTGAGGTGAGGTAGTACCTGTTCTGTCATTATGAGCCTACCCCCACCCCCAGACATCTATGTTGTCATAAGATTATCCTCCCACGCATATATTCCTCCTTTAACGGTGGCCAATGTAGTATGCTTGTCTTATGCCAGCAATATTTTTGATAGTTGAAAAATTATTTTCGGTATTTATAATCGTTACCCCCCCCCTCTCTCTCTCTCTTTCTCTCTCTGCAGGCACACCTGGCGAGAATGAATATAAAATACTTAAAGCTTATTATTACAATTTCACTTTTTTTTTTTTAATTTCTATAATTTGGAAGTCATAAATCAAATTAACAAAAAATAAAAAAGTCGAATTTTGTCCGTATTTCAAAGAAAGGAGCATAATACCTTTAAATACGACATTTTGCTGATCATACTCATACAGGCCTAGAAAAACTACTAATATTATTAATGAACTACAAAATTGTTTTATGTACCATGATCCAAGTACTTATTCATCCAAATCTTCGTGCGCAATAAAAATGGCACCGAATTAAAAACAAAACAAAAAAAAAGCACAAGTGAATAAATAGGGGGAGAAGGACGCTCTCACATAGATCTCGTTTAAAACAGGGCTACCCCCCCCCCTAATCCGGGGGAGGAGGTGGTTAGGTTTTCCGGCCATAAACTGATTTTTTTTATTCAAGTTTTTTGTAGTGGGTAGGGAGGATGAACATAAATAAGTGGGTTTATTTAATCGCCACGCTGAGAAATGAAGGAGGGGCGGAGGGCTATATTATTGGAGAAAAATTCAACAGGTTTCCGCTTTTCTAAAAAATCTACTTCCTCGACCACAAGTTGCAATTCAGTACCTGAAATTTATATAGTTCTGTTAGTTGTGTGTCTGTGTGTCCGCGAACTACTTTTAGCCTATGAAAGCTCAAGATGTGGAAATAATCGCTGACTTGTAAGACTCCTCTCTCTCTCGGTTTTGTTTTAGGGCAATTTAACATGAAAAATACCCGCCAAAAATATTTTATCCCCGATTATAACGAGATTCGAACCATAAGCACGATTAAATTATACAATTCTTGGTACTTATGCAGATTACGGACCGTACTGTTTTTGTTTTATATAGGATTTTAAAGTTTTACTGTATCTTTTTATTTAAAGTTAGGTGCCCCCCCCCGCATTCCAGTATTAAGAATGGGTTTCTAAATAACATTGTTTCAGCATGGACAGTGCCCAATTCTTTCAGAAAATGTTTCATTTCACGAATCTACTGGAAGTTTAACTGCACAAAAATAATTCCTTTATACACACACACACACACACACACACACATATAAGAACTTCAATTTCTATTCACTTAGCTCCCTACGAGGGCAGAGTAAGACACATGTTATGTAGGAAAAATCTCACTCCACAAAAAGAGACACACTAGATTGAGACAAAAATTAGAATTGACTCAGTCACTGACAGAGGAGAAAATCAAAAGGAAATATACAAATGTTGATTAATATTTCAGAATACATATAGTTCAGCTGTTGGTGGGGATCATTCTAAGAGGTCGTGAACTAACTACAACTTTATATTGTGGCTTAACCATTTATTTACTAGTACTTCATAATATTGGAAATTATTTCCGATAGTAAAAATCTAAACACTAACAATTCCCTATTTACTTGCTTCTCTCCACGATGGCAAAGTCGGACAAAAGGTCGGTTTCTTAATGCGGGGCAAGTTCAGCTCCTCCCCCCAAAGTGGCACTCTAAATTCATACTAATCTCCCCTCCTGCGAGAGAACAGAACATATAAGATGTTCACAGTAGATTGACCGTCAGATAGAAAATTTAATTTAAAAAATAGCCTACAACGAGTCAATTAGTTAATATTTCCATAACTCGTTAATATTTCCTTAACACGTTCGATACTCTTCGGTTAAGAAAAAAAAATCGATGTTTAAATAGTAAAGTACACTACCATATCAGTGTTAGTATCAAAGTTAAAGTAACGTAGGTAGGTAGGTGTGTAGGTAGGTACGTAGAACAATATAATCGTTCTTTGACTGACGACTTGCAAATATTTTCGATTTTTAGTTATCAAAGTTAAACTGATCAAATTTTGAAAATCTAGATTGATTGGTCTGTGGTTTGATTGGAAGAGGCGAAAGTAGATATTTTTTCAAGTCAGAGTTTATAGCAAGACAATAACCATAGACTAAATTAGCTGTAACAACCTAACGTTATCTGGAATTTAAAAAAATTAACTTTCGTGTTTATTTCGAGTTCTAAAAGTACGCAGTTTGTTTTGTTTCATTATTTTAATAAGATTTTAAAAATTAAATTTAAAATTATTACAGTATTTCGTCACCAAATTATGAGTTGAAGGCAATTGCTATAATTAACTATTTTGTGGTAATAATGCGTTAATCTATAAAATTACTAAATGTAAAAAATAGTACAAAATTAATTGATTTCAATTGATTTATAGTAAACTATCGGGGGAGGGCCTTTAATACGCCTCAATATATTTTAATTCATGCAGATTTCGTATTTATTATTACAGAGCCAATTCTTTATTCAATATTATATTGTACCGAATATATAAGTACTGATTACAAAAGTTAAAAATTGGATGCCATCAGCTAGATTCGAAGCCAAAACATTTAGCGCTCCAGCAGTGTTCCCTAGCGCTGTCTGTACTACAGTAGATATCGACAGATTAAGAAGAAATTTTTTTAATTAAACCACTACATGCTATGAATTTGCGCATAGCAAAAGTAATAAGAGTATGTCGGCAACTTGCCGATATGAACCATCCTTGGTGTATGATTATTATTTCCTGTTAATTTTAGTGTTATGCGAACAGAACAGTAGTTTATAGGTTTATCGGTTAAATAGTTTCACACACACATATACTGTTTTATTTATATAAATAAAATAATTTATAAACTACATATACAAGAGAGAGATATCAATACATGAGAAGTTGACTTATAATTCTATTCATATAGATGAGCTGCCGAGCACACATAATCATGAATGTGTGAGAACCCGTCAAGTGAGTGAATAATTATCCGGTCGACCGTTTCCTTTTTGGGGCGTATACGACATATTCCCCAATAACTTTATTTAATTTTCTATTTTTCTGATTATTTTCGATTAAACACATTTTTTTGAATTACATGAAAAAAATAAAATAAAAATAAATTTTAAAAGATATTTATTAGCATTGTGTTCAGTTTTATGAGTTTAATGTAAAATAAATGCGCTCCTCCAATTTTACGACTGGCCTCGTTTAAAAAAGGGGAGGTATACTAAACTTGAATTAAAAAAAAATAACTTCTAGAATTAAAAAAATAAAAAGTTTAATATTAAGATAAAACAAAAGTACATCTAATATGAAAATGTAATTTTTAAAGGCAAATAATTAAATGCTAATATATTAATTAGAAACATATTTAAAATGAAAGTTTGAAAATGGTGGAACGGCCATATACTATATTAGAATAATGCAAATAACACTATTGTAATTGACACTATATGGCATATAGTGTCAATTACAATAGTGTTATTTGCATTATTCTAATATTCATAACGTTTCGGCCAATGTGATCCCCAACCTTCTCCGGGTGAATCTTTCCTAACCGAAAAGTTATTGCTGAATGTTGCAATTTGGGTAGAATTTCGAACTGAAACCTTTATGCATCTGAAGAAAAACGGCTGTTACATCGACGGAAACGTAGTAAATATAGCAACCCAAACGAGAATAGTAGTCCGAATAACCCAATTTATCAATCTTCATTTAAACATTTTCGAAAGAAAATTGAAACTAATCAGAAAGATCGAACAATCCATAAGAATGGTTAAATCAGTGGCCAAATTTCGCACAGAATCAACCAGTACTAACAAGGATCGAACCTGACAACATTAAAATCTCTGGTAGTAGTAGGAAGACATTTGTTGAAAATTACTACTACTACTACTACTACAAAGATTTCTTCAAAAACCCACCATAATCAGCTCTAACCTTAGAATGTACTGTTTTTGCTAAAGAAGATATTTCCCCGGCGTTGCCTTCTTTCTCAGTGGGGCGAGGAGGGGTAGGTTTATTGTTTGTCGCATAAGGTACAAGGGAATGCGACGGTTTGGACATTGTGGACACGTTCGCGTTCATAAATGGGCCTTTTGGTGGAGGAATCTGGACGACACATTCATTTGTGGGATTTGAGTAAATATTAGATAGAAGCAATTCTTTGTAGTTTGCGCAATCTCAAGAGACAAACAATGAAAGTGAAAGTAACTTGTTAAAAAAATACAAAAAATTTGATTATTTCTAGATTAGAAAAAAAAAACAAAACAAAAAAAAACAAAACAAAAAAAATCAGTGTAATATCCAATCTATTTCTGTATCAATTTAATAAATTTTAGTAAGTATTCATTTATTTTTATTTTAACACATGAATGCTTTTGTGACTTTTTACTGACTCTGAAAATCCGACAGGATAACTTTATATGTTAAATGTGTGTTGTCATCCATAAACTGAAACTACATGTAAACGAGGGTGTTACCACAGAGATCGAAACCAGCATGTCAGTTCAAAAGTGATTCGTGGTATTAAATGTTTTACCACCTAAGTTAAGGCGAAACCCCAACTTATTCGCTTGTATTACTGTTTTTTTTTTAATTTGTTTAATGTTTACAGATTTAAGATTTTAGTGATCAAGAGAATTTAATTTTGGGGTGGAAATATCACGCTAAAATGTAAACAACCATTTATCAGAGTAGTTAGTTCACTCATAGTGTGTGTGCGTGCGTGTGTGTGTGGTCATCCAGACAGACGTTTCATCGTTATAAACTTCAACCTCCGAAATTCGAAACTGAAGACAGAGGGGGGGGTCTCTTCCTCAGCCGGTGGTGCCACCGATTTACGAGGGGTGATGTGATTTACGAGGGGTGATGTATGTGAATGATAAATGTACGAGCATGACTCGTTGCTTAAAAGCCAATATGAATAACAATTTTAAGTCCCAAAATGTTTTTGTTACTTTTGCATTATTTTTTTTTCCAGTATCACCTCCCACCCACCCCCTTAAAATAGGGATAAAGTAATCCCTGGGAGACTACACTACTTCACAAAGGAGAATGTAATTCTTAGAGAGTATCATAACAAAACTATTACACT
Source organism: Euprymna scolopes (assembly GCF_053919585.1). NCBI lineage: Eukaryota > Metazoa > Mollusca > Cephalopoda > Sepiida > Sepiolidae > Euprymna > Euprymna scolopes. Next base: position 51,121,148 of record NC_136487.1, read on the forward strand.
ATTTTCAATTGAGCACTGAAATATTGTCCATTATAGTACATTCATAGAAATAGTTTCGATTTCAAACAGAAAGATACCAAATCTCCGTTAGTAATAAATTATTGGTATTCACTCGAGGATCGGCGGATGGACTATTTTGTCATTTATCAAGGTGAAAAACCACTGGAGGATAAAGGTTAATGAGATGGTTGCCGATTAAAAATGATGAAGTCATTTATTCCCCACCGACAGCGGGAAGATGTTACACAAGGGTTAGAAAATAGGATTGAAGAGACAGCGCCCCAGAGGAAGAGCACTCTAACCAGCAAAAAACTCAGGCAGCCTCGTCAGCATTCCCCGGTATGGGACGCTCAGGCAATTAGTAATGAGTTAACCTCTTTTTCAAAGAGATACGACAAAGCCTGGTCGGGTGGACCTCCCAGAAGTGCACAGAACCAGAAACGCACCGCAACCGCACAGTGGCGCACAGTCAACAGGGAAAATATCATTTCAGAAATGGTCTAGACTGATTGATTTGGGTGTTGAGAAAAAAAAAAAATCCTTGATTTGGAATTTTTATGGAAAAGAATGGTTTATGACAAATACTGTGCGAACAGTTTCAAAACCCTTTATGTTATCGCAAAAGCAGTTTCATTATTTATTATGATTATTTACTTCCTGAAGCTAAAGTATATTTGGCGGTGGGTGCAATATCAATGTCTAAACAGCTACCCAGAAGTAAGTTTGTCAAAGTGTATGATGAGCATTATAGAGACAGATAAGCAGACGCAGCTTATTAGGGATGGGATCGAGAAAAGAGAAAGGCTGTTATAGTAGGGAATAGGATTACCCCTTGGTGGGTGGGGGTAGAACTTATAGATTCTTTTTCACCCTATAACCATTTCCAAAAGATATTTGTGGGAAGAAAATGGAATGCGTGTGTACAACTACAGCACATACCTAGAAGATACAAGATTCTTTTAATAGCTGCATTTCTTGCAAGAAAATAAAAACGGCGGACAATAAAAAAAATTACAATTTCATTTCAATAAAATCAAAATTGCGAAACTTGTTCTTTTGAAAACAAAAATCTTAATATCAATTTTGCTGTAAAAAATACAATTTCCTTGCAAAAACATTGTTTGAATACTAAAAGTTAATCTTGGTGATTCGGTTTCGAATAAGGGATGGTGAGAGGGCATTTAAAAAAAAATTTCTTGCAAATGACTGTTCTAATTTTTTAATATTATTTCAAAAAGTTAGATAAAATGAATGAGGATGATTAATTGTAAAGAATGAAATAAACAGATTTTGTGACCGACTAATAATTCTTCAACATGAGGATGAATTGAAGTCGTGTGGGATGGGGGGTGGGTGATAGAATTGTTGATGGGTGGGGGTACTGGTTTGTTGAAAAGTTGGCGATCATCAGGGGTTCCCTTTATATCCTTTCTAAATAAAACTTAATAACAGAGACATGGAAAAGAGAGAGATGCGAGAGATAGGAAAAGAAAGAGGAGGAGAAAAGCAAAAGAAAGGAGAGTGAGGGGGAGAAAGAGCATCTTAAAGAGAGAGAGAGAGAGGGGGGTGAAAGAGCACCGAAAAAGAGAGGGGGGGAGAGAAGGGGGATAAAGGGGGTGAAAAAGAGTATAGAAAAAGTGAGAGAGCGAGTATAGGCAATGTGCGAGAGAGAGTATAGACAATGTGAGACAGGGAGACAGAGAGTATAGAAAAAGTGAGAGAGAGTGTATAGAAAAAGTGAGAGGGAGAGAGAGAGTGTATAGAAAAAGTGAGAGGGAGAGAGAGAGAGTGTATAGAAAAAGTGAGAGGGAGAGAGAGAGTGTATAGAAAAAGGGAGAGAGAGAGAGTATAGAAAAAGTGAGAGGGAGAGAGAGAGAGTATAGAAAAAGTGAGAGGGAGAGAGAGAGAGTATAGAAAAAGTGAGAGGGAGAGAGAGAGAGAGTATAGAAAAAGTGAGAGAGGGAAGAAAGAAAACATGAAAAGTGGAGAGAATGAGAATATACGAAGAGAGACAGAAAGAGAACATGGGAGAAGAGAGACGAGGGGGAGATCGAAAGGGGGAAGAGAGACGGGGGGGAGAGATCGAAAGGGGGAAGAGAGATCGAAAGGGGGAAGAGAGATCGAAAGGGGGAAGAGAGACGGGGGGGGGAGATCGAAAGGGGGAAGAGAGACGGGGGGGGAGAGATCGAAAGGGGGAAGAGAGACGGGGGGAGATGGAAAGGAGGAAGAGAGACGGGGGGGAGATCGAAAGGGGGAAGAGAGACGGGGGGGAGATGGAAAGGGGGAAGAGACGGGGGGGGAGATGGAAAGGGGGAAGAGAGACGGGGGGGAGATGGAAAGGGGGAAGAGAGACGGGGGGGGAGATGGAAAGGGGGAAGAGAGACGGGGGGGGGGAGATAGAAAGGGGGAAGAGAGACGGGGGGGGGAGATCGAAAAGGGGAAGAGAGACGGGGGGGGGAGATCGAAAGGGGGAAGAGAGACGGTGGAGAGATCGAAAGGGGAAAGAGAGACGGGGGGTGGAGAGATCGAAAGGGGAAAGAGAGACGGGGGGTGGAGAGATCGAAAGGGGGGAGAGATCGAAAGGGGGGAGAGAGACGGGGGGGGAGAGAGACGGGGGGGGAGAGATCGAAAGGGGGAAGAGAGACGGGGGGGAGAGATCGAAAGGGGGAAGAGAGACGGGGGGGAGAGATCGAAAGGGGGAAGAGAGACGGGGGGGAGATGGAAAGGGGGAAGAGAGACGGGGGGGAGATGGAAAGGGGGAAGAGAGACGGGGGGGGAAGATCGAAAGGGGGAAGAGAGACGGGGGGGGAGATGGAAAGGGGGAAGAGAGACGGGGGGGAGATGGAAAGGGGGAAGAGAGACGGGGGGGGAGATAGAAAGGGGGAAGAGAGACGGGGGGGAGATCGAAAGGGGGAAGAGAGACGGGGGGGAGATCGAAAGGGGGAAGAGAGACGGGGGGGAGATCGAAAGGGGGAAGAGAGACGGGGGGGAGATCGAAAGGGGGAAGAGAGACGGGGGGGAGATCGAAAGGGGGAAGAGAGACGGGGGGGAGATCGAAAGGGGGAAGAGAGACGGGGGGGGGGAAGATCGAAAGGGGGAAGAGAGACGGGGGGAGAGATCGAAAGGGGAAAGAGAGACGGGGGGTGGAGAGATCGAAAAGGGGGAGAGAGACGGGGGGCGAGAGATCGAAAGGGGGAAGAGAGACGGGGGGGGGAGGTCGAAAGGGGGAAGAGAGACGGGGGGGGAGGTCGAAAGGGGGAAGAGAGACGGGGGGGGAGGTCGAAAGGGGGAAGAGAGACGGGGGTGAGGTCGAAAGGGGGAAGAGAGACGGGGGTGAGGTCGAAAGGGGGAAGAGAGACGGGGGGGGAGATCGAAAGGGGGAAGAGAGACGGGGAGGGGGAGATCGAAAGGGAGAAGAGAGACGGGGAGGTGGAGATAGAAAGGAAGAAGAGGTACAGAGGGGGAGATAGAAAGGGAGAAGAGGTACAGAGGGGGAGATAGAAAGGGAGAAGAGGTACAGAGGGGGAGATAGAAAGGGAGAAGAGGTACAGAGGGGGAGATAGAAAGGGAGAAGAGGTACAGAGGGGGAGATAGAAAGGGAGAAGAGGTACAGAGGGGGAGATAGAAAGGGAGAAGAGGTACAGAGGGGGAGATAGAAAGGGAAAAGAGGTACAGAGGGGGAGATAGAAAGGGAAAAGAGGTACAGAGGGGGAGATAGAAAGGGAAAAGAGGTACAGAGGGGGAGATAGGAAGGAAGAAGAGGTAGAGAGGTTGAGATAGGAAGGGTAGAGAGGGGGAGATAGGAAGGGAGAAGAGGGAGAATAGAGATAGAGGAGGGAAATAGAAAGGGAGAATACAGGAAGGGGGAGATAGGAAGGGTAAATATATAGAGAGAGGGGGGATAGGAAGGGAGAGAGAAGAGGTTGGATATGAAGGGGGAAGGGGGGACAGGAAGAGAGAAGAGGAGGAGGAAGTAGAAAGGGAGAAAAAGGAGAGGGAGAAAGAGGGGGGAGAAAGGAAAGTGAGGGAGAATAAGGAAAGTGAGGGAGAATAAGGAAAGAGAAAGGAAAGAGAGGGAGAATAAGAAAAGAGAGGAAGATGGAAGAGAACGCGTGAAAGAGGATGGGGGAAAAGGAGGAGAAGAAGAAGGGAGAGGATGGAAGATAGAGAGTGGGGTGGCAAAGTTGGCGAGAAAAGGGTAAAGCGATATCTACAAAATAAAAAAAAAACTACTTTTTCATTTGAATAGCACAGTCTTGGAAAAGGTAGGGGATTCATTAATATACAGATGGTTGGGAATAACAACGGACGCACTACTCCCCTCCTTAAACCATAGTTGAAATAAAACGAGGTGGAAGGATTATGATCATTCATTAACCCCTTTCCTGGAGCTGGTGGGAAGGTGCAAGCAAACAAAGAACTGGGACAACTGTTACCCCGACCTTATTATTTATTTAAAAAGGTATCTTATAACGTTAAATAAAAATTAACTTTTCCACAATATTTGTGGAGATGGGAGCAAATTTTGTTTTCAATAGCTGTGTGTGTGTGTGCGTGTGTGTGTGTGTGTGTGTGTGTTAGAAACAATTCTTTACGCAAAGTATTGGAATATAAATTATCAGAAAAAATCATCGTGATCACATGTCGACTATTTCAATTTTTAACTGAAGATTTTCAATTTAAAACATGATAGAGGGGGAGGGGAAGTGATTTATTCTTACTTTTATAATTTCTTATTCACTAGAAGTTTCCAGGCAAATTTTATTACCAGTGATCGCTCACCTGAAAAATCAGGTGGTTTCTCTGGAATCTGAATGATAAGTCCAGCAGGATTCCCATATTTCTGCTTGCTGCACTGCCACTGCACATCGTTTTGCGTTCTGGTGACAGTCATTCTTACCAAAGAATTGTTGCTATCATCATCATCATCATCAGTAATATTAAAGAAGTATTTTTTGACTAATGATAGCATTTCCTTTTCAGGACTTCAAATTTATCCGTGCTTATCAAAATTTATTCACACTCTTTGGAGATCTTGTTTTATTTAAACAGTAATCTAAACTTTGATATGAATATATACAGATGAAATTATAAATATTTCATCAATGTATACCCTAAAAAAGTGTATGAAGCGTTCGGAATGATTCAGACGACAGAGAGTCCTTTTTACATGGGAAAAAATGGAAAACGTTCGTCGTTGTTTTTAATGTCAAATCAAATGGGAGCGGATTGTGGCTGCAAATTTAGTTTCCCAATCTGCGAATGTTGCTTATTTGGCTGGATTGTCACCGTTCACACGTCACTTGTACATGGTGGTTGAAGGTAGGAGGAAGGGCGACTGATAAGAGAAACGGCGAGAATATAGAATCAATATGTAAATTAAAAGAGGGAGGGGAGAGAGAAAAATGGGGAAGAGAAGAAGAGATGGATCGGAGAGAGATAAAAGGGAATCGGGAGATAGAAGAGGGATGATCTATTATACATCAGTGACCCCGTATTTCCAGGAATCCTATTCACTTTGTGAAATTATACATAACAAATATTTATTTTCTCTCAAGGGAGTTAGACACATGGTAGGTGTTAAGTTGAAAAGTCGGTGAACTAATATTCTGGCCTACAAGAAATATCTGAGCAGTCCGTCAGTATTCAAGGGATTAGCAATAAAGTAACCCTTTCTCAAAGAGAAGGTAAAGCCTAGGATGGACAGTTACTGTCGAAGACGTATCCCCGACTAGTTACCGACCCAACAGTTTACTGATGAACTAGTTCATAATTAAATATTGGGTAATACTACTGATAATACGTGAAATATTTGTAAAATACTTTTAATTTAAAGTGAAATTGTTAATTGCGTAGATTAATAGTTTGCCGCATTTTTTTTTTTTTTTTTGACAAATCGAATGTCTGAAGTTGAGATCAACAAGTAAACATTTTTTGTTTGGCAAAAATTTAAAAAGTAAAAGTAGAATAAGAAAATTACAAAAATAACATTTATTTAAAATTACACTTGTACTTACCCGGCGTTGGCCGGGAATCTTTGTACTTTCATTTTTGTCCTCGATCTTCGTCCTCTCTCTCTCTCTCTCTCATTATATATATATATATATATATATATATATATATATATATATATAATTTTGAGTGTTACGTTTAATTATTATGGTATCGTTTAGTTTAGTTATTAAATTGAATGTGAAGAAGCGCCCTAAAATTTGTAAAGTCGAAAACTAATTTCTATTCAACAGAATAAATGATTCAAAATTCCTTTCAAATTCCGAAGAGTGATTAAGTAAATTTTCTTTTTTAAAACGGTTCAAAGGTTTAAAATGGTTTGTTTAAAACCAAAATACATTCTAGTAAATTTAAATTTCGTAATTTTTGCTCTAAGTTAACTTTACACCATTGTATTTTCGATTTCAACGAACACGTAGAGGCGAGAAAGCGCACACGCAAATACATCCGAATTCGATTTGATAAAATCAATGAACTTCCGATGGATCGTCTTTCTCTTTAATTATTCATTAGAGAATTACTTAAAATTATTTTTACTTTACCATCAAGTTGACGACGATAACAAAATGTAAAAATAAACATCTTTTTTTGTTTTCCTTATTTTCCTATCATCATTGAAAACTTTAAGGTTAACCCTTAGTTGAACATAAGTGGTCAGTAAAGGAGAAATCCTTTTAGATTGAGGCAGATTTTATATCAATTCAGAGTGCACCTTTTTCCTACATTAAAAACTGACAATTTAACTAACTCTGGTTATCACCTTCTAGTTTAGTCACCCTGTGTTTACAAAGGCTTTGTGTGGAGTTAAGCTGTCAAATGCAAAATGAAACGAGGTCTTCTTTTTTCAATTGTACTTTATAAAATCACCAAACGAACAAAAAACAAATTGAGTTATCAATTTTTTGTTAGTTATTTTTATTTTATATCCGACAACTCCGCACAAAGTCTTTGCAAACACAGGGTGGCTAAACTTGAAGATTACCCAACTCTGTACTCACGGGAATGCATAGATACATGTGAGCGTTTTTTTTTTATTGGTTTTCTCTATTTCAGATTAATGAATAAGCTAAGTGATCGGATCGACTATCGTCGGGGGCTACCCGAAAGCTCTCCTTTCATTAAGTGATATACAGATGTAGGGGAGGGCGCCACTATTTTTAAGATTACTTGACTTGCTTTTAATCCTCCTCCTATAATGCTCAATGTTTAGCAAGGGGGGGTATCATTTTTTAAGTTTTTGATATGACTCGAACGAGTATTGAACTCCGGTTTTTTGGCTCATTTTGCCATTTTTTTTTTTTTTTTACAGCAAATCAAATCGTCTTCACGGTCACTAAGTATTACGTATCATTTTACGAGGTTGAAATAACTGAAAACGTTCTTTGGGGGGGGGGGGGAGTTGGGCGTGGTGGTCGATAATCATGAACTTTGATGTATTCAATATCGATAAAGAAAAGTGAAAACATTTTGAAAGATCGAGTGATTAAATCGAATTTTTTTTCTGCCAAAGAAGGAGAGAAAAAGGTGCGTATTTCGTCCGCATTGCAACAAAACGCATTTTTTTTTGTTGTATCCCGCGAAGAAATCTTCCCGCAATGAAAAAATAGCATTTTATTCTCATTAACCAGTTTTAAATATATTATTATTATTTACAAAGGAAATGAAATAATTTTCATTTTCCTGTCTTAAATAATTTGAATCGGCAGAAAATCCGTAAATAAAAATGTAAAATTTTACTCTGAGATAAATGAATTTCTGTATATTGTGAACCTGAAATCCTGTGAAATTTCATATATTTGTAAAAATAAATTTTAAAAATCTATCATCTTTCAAAAAATTAAAAAAAAAAAAAAGTTGATCAAAGCGTTCGTTTTTGACCAAACGTCCGTAATTCGCTCAAAAATAATCGCAACATTAAAAAAAAACTGATTTAAAAAAAATCAATCTAGAGTTTAAATTTTTAAGTTGAGAAAAAATGAGAGGAAGAATTCAACATATTCTAGGGGGGGGGGACAAGGATAAGGACAGAATTTGCAGGGAGGGAAAATCAGATTTGTATCAAAAGACTTCAAAAAATGCCCGCGTCTTATTCTCTTGTTGAACAAGTCATAATAAAGGATGAAATTATCAAATATTTTTCTTAATTTCATCAAAATGACCTTGAATTATGGAGGATCCGTTTTTAATTCAATTCGCGGACATTCGTTTTAATATTGCGGGTCATTTTAGTGTGAAGAAGAAAGAAAAACTGGTATTTAGGGATTTTTTGAGGCATTGGTGGTCAAGGATTAGGGTTTCATTCGAAAGAGAGAGGGGTGTAGAAATCCATTAACAAATATTTAAAACTCTTCATTTAAAAATGTATAGCATTATTTTATATATTGGCATTATAGGAGAGAGAGAGGGTTTAGGTTTTAAAATAAAGATTTCAAAAATTATATATTATAAAAAAAGAAATTATTTTAAAGGTTTTCAAAACGAACTGAGGAAAGGGTTAGCGACCCCCCCCCCCCCTCACGCCAATGTTTTGGCCTTTGTTGCAACTACAGTAGTCATTTTTTTGTTGTTTTTTTTGTTTTTTTTATAGGAGTTTTCCTGGGACAATTCCCAATCCCTTGTAAAAAAAGGTTCGAGGGAAAGAAAAGATTTCCAACAGATACGGGGGGAGGGCAGATCCTAATTAAAATAAAAAGGTCGAAAACTTTGAATTAAGATCTGATCAAAAATTGTCGATACACGGAAAAAAGGAATTGTTATAAGCTTTTAGACGATAATAGAAAAAGATCGGCGTTATAAGCACTTAAAAAAAAACAAAAAAAAAAAACAGATTTTCAGAATTTATTTAGAAAAAGAAAAATATTTTCACCGATTTTAAAAGACATGCGATAGATTTTCGAAATCAGTTTTAGCCATCATTCTTGTTATAGAACGAAAAAAAACCCATTCCACCTACACTAATTAAAAATAGGCAATTAAGCAGGTAAATTGATTCATTTTTACATTAAAAATAAAACAGATAATCAGATATTTTAAGTGTTTCTTTAAATATTGAGGAGACTAAAACAGGGTCACTTGAAACAACGAAAAACAATATTGTTCATATAAAATCATTTTTGTATTTGCGATTTAAAAAGTCACGCATTTCATTTATAGATTTAAATTTTACCGGTTTTAAATTCAGTAAACTGAATTTCCGAATTTGAAAAGATTAGAATAACTTTAATTTTAAAACTAAATAATTTTTTTTATTCAAATTCTATATTTTTCAACGTTTTTTTTTTTGTGGTTCAGTTGTGCGTCTACAAGGAAAACAATCTTCGCACGCGTCCCTAATCGTAGCAAAGATTTTTTAAAAATTTGTAATTTAAAAAAAAAAAAAAAAAAAATGGTAAAATTGATGAGGATTTTAATAATTAGAAACTATTTAATCAAATCTTGATTTTTTTTAATAATTTTTTTACTAAATTTTCAAATTATATGTAAAAAAAAAAAATTCTTAAAACAAAATATTTAATTTTTTTTGGGGGGGGGCTCGAAATATTTATAGGATTTATAGTGATGAAACGAAGATTTTTTAAAATAAAATATAAAAACATAAAACGTTCATGATTAAACAACATTTTTGTTTTAACGATTTTTTTGCGGCCGTTCGTAAACACCTTGTTTTGAAAATTGTTAAAATTAAAAATAAGACTAACCTGAGAGAAATGAAGAGTTAATAATTGATTTAAGGTTAAAAATAAATGTTAATGGCGAATTGAAATTTTAGGTTTGTATTAATGTAAAAAATAAAATAAAAAACGATTGGGTCCCAACAAATGTTTTTTTACGTTACAGTGTCCCAAATTCTTTTAAAAACGTCACTTGTTTCCTTTTCATATCATATCTCAACATGTAGTGATTAAAAAAAATACTAGTAAAGGCTTTTATATCGATTCTTTCTTCGAAGAGAACTTAGACATTTTGTTTTGCTTACTTTAATATAAAAAATAAAAATAAACAATAACTCAATAATTGGGGAGCAAAAAAAAAAGGGATTAAGTCAGATGACGATTAAATCCAAATTTAATATTTTGTAGAAAAAATATCACTTAAATTATGGAAAAAAAAATCGATATTAAATAAAATCTTCATGAATTACGTTTTTTACGAGAATTAACGACGCAGAAAAGAATATAAATTAAAAAAAAAAACTACAAATCGAAACAGAATGGACGCCTTTGGAAAGGTGAATTTGGGACGCCGAAAACGTATAGTAAAAATCGAGAAATCAAATAAAATTACGCCTTTTGAAAAAGGAATTTAGGACGCTAAAACATGAACAACCGGTTGTTTGTTTTGTTTTTTTCGACAGAGGGTTTTTTTTTTTAGAGGGAAAACAAGAAATGGAGAAAAAAAACCCAATAAAACATGAAAATGTTGGTTGTAAATGGAGAAAAAAATCTGGAAAATAAATGAATAATGTTTATACAATATTTTTTTTTGTCGTTGGATTTGTTTGCTTACCTGAGGCATGGAAGAAGAAGATAGTCACGAAAAGAAAAACGTAAGAGAAAGCGCCATCCATTTTGAAAGGAAAAAACTGGGAACTTTTTTTTAAGGGAATTTTTTAAAAAAAAAATCCCTTATTTTTTGGAATTAAAAAAAAATGTTAAAAGAAAAGAGTAAGAATCATCCAATATATATTAATATATATATTCCTCCTTTGGGTTTGTATTTTTTTTTTTTTTTTTTTTTTTTGCAAGTCTAGTCGTCCGTTGTTTGGTAATTTCTCAAAAACTGCGGCTCAATTGGATTGACTTGGATATTCGCGTGACTTTTTTTTTCTTGATCTACATACATAAGCACATATATGTATGTATATCTACACACATACACACTGTGCTACACACACTCACGTGTGTTTTATTTATTATATGTGTTTTTTAAGTTAGACTGACCATCGACGATGGTGTTTCTCCTTTGAATAACAATCAATGGATGAAGAATAAGAATCAAGTCTAGTATCCGAAGCGAGCGGTCTACAATTCATACAAGTACCTACTTATTATCTATGTGTGTGTGTGTGTGTGTGTCTGAGAGAGAACGCTGCTACTACTACTACTACGATTTAGTAAAACTACTACTACTAACAATAACAAACTAGTGTTGTTATATTATATTATTATATTGGCGTTTGTTGTGATCACTCGAGGTGACAGTTGGTTAAGAACTGTTTGCTCAGGGTAGAGTAACAAAAAAAAAAAATTAATAAAAAAAACGAGGAGTAAAAAAAAGGTACTCCACTACTTTTTAAAGGGAAAATTGATTAGCTGTATATATAAACATAAATATATATATACATTCAATATACCGATCGTAATGTTATTCCTAGTTTAACCTCTGAAATTTTTTTTTTTTTTTTTACGTTTTGATTATTATATTTTTTTCTTTTTGTTAGTCTCTTGTATTCTTATTCTTCCGATAGAGACAAGGAAATAGCTTCTAATTTTCTCTTTCTCTCTCCTTTCCTTTTGGGTCGGCGTTATTTTCCCTTCTCCCTCGACAAGAAAAGCGCACACACACTCGTTCGCCTTTGCCGGTCGCAAAAGCAGAAGGATTTCTGAGGTGGTAGGAGGAGAGAGAGAGTGTATAAGAGGGAGAGAGGGAGGAACACGAGTAAACAAAAAAAGGGAGGACGGTAGTGGGAGATTAACAATGGAGAAAGGGAGTGATTGGGGGGGGGAGAATTGGGAATGGTGGCAGATGGTTGATAATTAGAGTAGTCGTTGGGAAGGGGAGAGACTTAAATAGAACGGGGAAAGGGGAAGAGGAAGACAACATTACAATGCAAAAAACGTAAAAACAACAACAACAAAAAAGACTTTAGTAATTGCAGTAGTAGTAGTTATAATAGTAGTCTGCTTATATTTTTGCAGTAGTAATACAATTAGTACTACTAGTTTTTTTCTTTAGTTCGGAGAGGAATTTATTCTCATTATTACTGCTATTGCTGTTGTTGTTGTTGTTATTATTTGACTCCTCACAAGGTCGATTTTTAATGTGGGTGAAAATCCAGCTCCCGCAAAAAGGGATACTCTGGAGAGAAACAAAAATAAAAATTACTTCAGTCTATAAGGATTTCTCCTGACCGAGGACAGAAAAGATGAAAGAACAGATACTACACTTTGCTCCTAGCCAAAAGGTCAAGCTACTATTTACTACTATTCGGTGTATTTATCCGACGTTGCTGGATGAAGATTTATTGCTTGAAGAAAATTTTTTTCCATATTCCATTTTTATTTCCCCTTGTTTTGTCATTTTACTGTAATAAATATTTTGATACCAATGCGGAATACAGGCCGTGCTGCAATAATAACGTTATTATTTATGAACGCATTCTTAACACAGTGTTTTGTAACTAGTCTGTACTTTCACCTAACAATTGGGAGGGAGGTGACGGTGGTAGTCAACGGACTGACAACATGGGTGTTCGAATCCAGTTCGTTCCACAAAAATCACTTACACTTAGGATGTTGGCAATCTTATTGTATAGTTGTACACGTTGTCTAGAATTCTGACCACAAAAATATCAGGGAAACCAATGGCAACAATATAATCTTCGAATTCACACGATATAACGATGATCTAACAATTTGATAAAAAGAAAGAAACTGAACCTAACTCGAAAATCCTATCTAAAAATAGCACGGCTTGTATTCTGCATAATTTCATAAATAGTATATATAACTTTAGTTTTCAATTAATAATAAATAAAATAAATCCGGGTGCGTTTGTCAAAGTTACGTATAGGCGGAAAACACACGCACAGGCACCCGGGATTTTGTCTGATCGCCTTGATCAATATGGATGTTGCTTTTTTTTTTTTTTTTTTTTTTTTTTTTACAAAGGAGTCACCATTTATCAAGACTCGTATACCACTCAAGGATAAGGGTTACAGAGTCAATGGGAAATTATCGTAGTAATCGTTAGTAGTGAAAATTTGGTAAATTGGATTACTTAAGGGGGCTCATCAAGAACTTGTTCACGTTAGAATTCAAGACCACCATAAGTTGGGAAGCAGAAAAACGGAACAGAGTTCCATAGGCGCGCAGTAAAGAATCTTTGTTCATGGTTAACCCCATTTTTATTTTAAAGTTATTGTCATTACCAAATTGTTGTTGCTGTTATTTTTAGGTAAATATTGTTAAACTAGCGAGGGCACCAGCACCACCGGGCCTTGCCTGTTGTAAAATACGCCTCAATATATTTTAATTCATGCTGATTTCGTATCTATTATTACAGGGTGATTGAATTTTATATTATACCTAATATATAGTAGTGATTTCAAAAGTTTTTAAAAAATGATCTAGTTGCTATCAGCTACAATCGAAACCAAAACATTTAGCGCTCCGCTCCGCAGCGCACAGCGCAGAGCTCCAGCCACGTTCCCTACCGTTTGAGCTATTGACAGATAGATAAAGTTAAAATTAAAATCTAAATTAAACCACTTCCAGCTTTTTTTTTTCTTCCTTTGAAGATTGTAATGCTGGGTATGGGGCAGCCAAACCAGCTGCCAACATTGCCCCGCTTTTTTATTGAAACCAACCGAGAGCTCTTTTTAGTATCCTCGCTGTTCCCTTAAGTGCAATTGTCTGAATCTCTTTTGCACTTGGTTCACCAGGAATATTAGTTAGGTAGGACTTCAGGTTCTTCTTCATAAGTCCTGTGGCACCTATGATAACTGGTATGATCGATATCCCCTTTAGGTTCCAGTTTCTTTTCATATCATACACTTCCAGCTATGAATGCATGCGCAAAAGTAATACAAATATGTCGGCAAGTTAAAATGAACATTTCGCAATACAACTTGCAAACATATTTCTGAACGCGTCTTCGATGTATTCATCCATCCAAAGATAAACTATCCTTTGTGCATCATGACTGCATAATGATTACTATTTCCTGTTAATTTTAGTGTTAGGTTACCAGTAGTTTAAAAGTTTATCGGTTAAATATTTTCGCACACACACACACACACACACACACACATAAATCTACTGCTGTAGTGCTGTATTTATATAGATAAAAATGAAAACGAACAGTAAAGTATACCAATATTTTATTGACGCGCTTGAATTTCAAAAAATTGTAATTTTATTTACATCTGAAGCTTAATGCATACCCCCATCCCCCCTCTCTCTCTCTCTCTCTCTCTCTCTCTCTCTCTCTCTCTCTCTCTCTCTGGCTAGGATCAAAGTGTAGTGTTTGTTTTGATGCTTTTTTTTTTTTTTTAAATCCCGTTGGCCGTTCGTTCACCCCAAACAAGACACATCGCCACTTGGACGTAAGGAGCTTCTATTTGGGACTATTTTGAGATGAGCAATATGTTTACGTTACGTTTAAACTGCGTATCGGTACAGTCAGGGAAATAGGTAGCAGGAAGGTAATTCCAAAGTCTAGCTGTTGTTCGCGTGAAGAAAGCAATAGAGTAGAAGGCTTTCCGGTATTTAGGGACCTCTAAAGTGAAGGGTGTGGTTTTGTTGCTAAGCAGCTGTCCTCTGTCAGTGAATAAAAAAATCCTTCACGACTGAGGCAATTTTTTATTTTTGTTCCAATTCAGGGGGAATTGGGTGAAGCTGGATTTTTCTCACAGGGAAAACCGAATGAAAAATTGCGACATTGCCCTTCTGAAAAACTTAAAGTTAACCTTTTTTTTTCTTTTTTTTTTCTTAATTTAAACTCAACCCTGTCGATTAAATATATCTTACATACCATTGGGTTAATTTAGGATTAGACCCATGACAATTATTAGTAAGAATTGTTGTTCTACCATTAAGGGTCTATGTCTGTCTGTCTGTCCGTCTGTCTCCATATTTTCAAACTCTATCTCTACCGAAACTAAAAGTCGCTAGGGGCTTCAAATGATTGGATTTTTTATGGACTATTCTTTTATGGATCTTGAACTGATTAAAATAGTTTTTAAGGGTTCAAAAAGGGGTTAAAATTGAAAATAATCGTTCTAGATTTTGTACATTCATCTTAGTTTATTTTTAATCAGTTCATATGCGTGTCTTGTTGGTACACTGTTAACGTCACCAGCTTTGAATGCTACAGTTTTGCTTTCGGTTTCGATTCTAACTGATGGCACCCAAATACTTTTTTTTTTATGTACTTTTGAAATCACGACTCTATAAAAATATATATGAAATCTGGCAGATTAAAATATCATATTTAAGCGTATTTTACGACCGAGCTCTCCGCTTATTTCGGCATTTGTTTCCAGACGTCATGAACATACACTTCACTTGCCACTGGTATTTGACAATATCGACTCAGGAGAGGCATGGCATGGCTGGAGATTGCGCACCTCCTGTCACAAAAATTTCACGCGTAGGCAGCCTTTCTTGGATATCCATAGTCTGCCAAAAAACTGGGCGCCCCCCACTCCCGTTAGTATTAATTAATTTTTTGTTTGAAATTTGGTAGTTTAAAATAACTGATAATATCATTGGGAAAGTTATGAATCAATATCTCGTCCCTCCAGTTATGAATTACGTAGTAGAATAGACTAGATTCTCTCGTCTTGGTTGTGCAACTAGTCTAGAAGAAGGAAAACTTCGAAATGACGTCAGTCCTTCTTTGCTTATTTCTGCATTGTTTGCAGTCGTCCTGGAATTATTACCATTTGTTTCAGGCAATGCTGGTTCAATAGAAGCGCAGTTTGGGATTGCGCAATCTTAGCTTTATTATAGACTCACGCATAGGCGTTCTTACGGGCTGTAACGCATTGTCTCCTGAGACTAAAGGATCTCCTTTCTAGAGTTTCTAGATTTATTACTACTGATAATCGCTGTGCATCAAACAAGATATTATGTGTGCGTGTATTTCTCGACTGTATGTAACTCTCTCCTCTCTTTCTCTCTCTCTTAGAGAAAGAGGAGAGAGTTACGTCTGTCTGTCTGTCTGTTTCTCTTAACCATTTCTCGACTGTACGTAACTCTCTCCTCTCTTTCTTAAGTTAAGTTTAGTTAAGAGAAACAGACAGACAGACAGACAGACAGACAGAGTGGGAGTAAACGCTTATTAAGGCCCAGATAAGGATTAATGGGTGTCAGGCGAGATATCATGATGATCGATGATAGTGAAAACTAGTAGAAAATAATTTATTTAATATGACGGTTCAACAAGAACTTGTTTACATTGGACTTGAAAACGACTATATTATAGTCAGTTGGGAAACAGTCCCACGGTATTGTGTACCAAAGATGAGCAGTTTTTGAAAAAAAAAAAAAAAACCTTAATCATGGAATTTTCGTTTAGTTTTGGGCACAGATAAAAAGTAAGGGAAATTGCTGAATGGTTGTAGCTAGCGAGTGTTTGTCGTGAATGTTATACGGGAGGGGGAGACGACAGTGAAGCTCAATCGAGCACCCGCCACGAAAATAACGATAGAGCAAGATAAGCTCGCAATGTCTTTTTTTTTTTTTTTTTTTTTGTGAGGAAGCGGTAATAAAGGCTGACGTTTCCCTGCAGGGACGAAACGTGGACGACTATGTATAATTTAATTGCCATAAATATTTTTTCATAATATTTTGTAAACGTTGTTATATTTTGAATTGTCTTTGTCTAAGCCGTCCAGTCCGTCCACCCGGGCAACGTCGGATGAATACAGTTTACATTAAAATACAATTATGTGTCTGTATATCTGGTAAACAGCCTGCGCGTGTGTGCAACAATCGACCTCCGTTCGATCCGTTCGGTTGGCTCACCTATCCCCCACGACACGCACACACTCAGCTGTTACGTCTAACCTCTCCTAATTCACCACATTTTTACGTATCTTAGCCTGTCGCTCATTTTCTCTCAGGGTCTCTCTTTTCACCCTCCTTCTATGCAGGTACTCGTATAACCCCCCTTCCCTCTTTCTTTTAAGTCTAAACGCGTTTCTCCCGTAAACCGAAAAAAAAAAAGACATTCGTCTTTAAATTCTTAACCCCCTCCCCCACTTTCACCTGTTTTCCCCTCCCTCTCCGTCTTTCTCAATTATATATACACATTTTCTTTCTACCCCCCTCCCTCTCTCTAATGTTGTTTAGTGCTTACCATTATCGTTTCGGGTCTCTTTTATTGCGTTCTTTCTTCCTATCATTCATTCAATGTACTTGCTTCGTGGCTTTCTTCTTCATCATCGCGTATTTGACGCAACTTGAAGGAATATACAACTTGCTTAACAAAACAACGCGCACACACGGACCCTTCCACTTTCTTTCCGTGCATACGTACGCGTGTATGTCTGTGACAACGATGTATCGACAAAATACGAACCCCCTCGCAATTTTCATATTTATTGTTTCAGATTCACAAACAGATTTTTTTTTCTTTTTCTAAAATTTCACTTAAAGAAAGTTAAATGTGCACGCACTGTCTTTTTTTTTTTTTTTTGCGTTACCTGTGTAAAATGTCACAAACAAACGCAACGAGTTTTATCTTACCTGTATTGAATACCCCGTTTTGATTTACATCTACTTTTGTATCTATACAATACTCTTACAAACGATGATAACTGGAGAGAAAAACATATTGATAAACCTTAAAAAAAGAAACCGTTTTATACAAAACAATATATTTTTTTTCAATTCAGGTGAGTTGATACCTTTTTTGTTCCTTTTATAAATTTCATACTGACAGATTTTTTTGTGTGTATTCTAGCTTAACCAAAATAATACCAGAAAAAAACTTTTATTTCTAAATTTTATATATATATATATATATATATATATATATATATATATATATATATATATATATATATATATATATAAGTTATTGCAAAGAAAACAAAAAATCCCCTGAAATTTTTAATCTGCAAGATTTACTTATTTTTTTTCTTTATAAAAGTAAGAAGTTCTTTTTCTTTCTTTCTTTTTGAAGTTCAAATATAAAGAAAGCCCTTATTTATTTACCCCGACCCTCTACGGAGGCAAAGTTTGACACAAGGTTGAGTTTTAATGTAAGAGAAAAATAGACACCCTTTGTGGGGAGAGTTTATTTATTTATTTATTTTTTATTGATAGAAGGATTTCTTTTACTAACCGAAGAGAGAAAAAATAAAGCGAAATATCAGAACAGGTGCTGCTGCTGCTGCTGCTGCATTTTCCTCCTAACCAAAAGACAAAGAAAAATGTCAACTTTTCTAAAGATTGGAAAATTGGAAGAAGGGATAAAAAATATTGATAAAAAATGAAAAAGTTTCGTTTTTTGTTTTTAGATGAGGATTTATCGTTTTTTTGTTGTTGTTTTTTTTTTTCGATTATTCTGAATATTATTCTCGTCTTGTAATTTTCACAACGTTTCGGTTGATAAAACCTCACCTTCTTCATATGCGTTTTTATAATTTGAGAGCCTTCTAGTCAAGCTCAGAAAGGTCGACGTAATTTCGAAGTGAACACTTGTTTAATATACCGAGGTGGATTGTTCTCATTCCGTTTTTAATACTTTTTACCCAGTTGAAAAACTTGCGTTAAACTCGTATATAAAACTGAATCCCCTACTAAAAACTAAATATGCATTTTTTAAAAAAAGATTTATACAGTGTAACACCCTCCTCTCTCTCTCTCTCTCTCTCTCTCTCTCTCTCTCTCTCTCACACACACACACACACACACACATATCGAGCCCATTCATCAAGTATTAGAAAAAAATTCCGCGAATCCGCATAGGTTCTTCCTAATGTTTATATGATTTTATTTATAAGGTTCTACTCGCATATTGAGCACTTTTGAAAAATATTGATTTTTAGTTCATGTCATAAAATGCATTAAAACTTAATTATCTACTAGCGGGACCTGTGGAAATTCTAGAACAATTCATATGCAATATATTGCTGCTGGGTATTCTGTGGACGTCCAGCGTGAATGGAGACCCCGCGATATTATTGTAGCCCTTTTAAAAGCGTAAAAGTATTTATCTAAGTAACATGGTTAATGTAGTGTCAGAATATATATGGTTTATTATGGTTTATCTCCAATATTCTTATAGGAGTCTGTGATATATTGCCATTGTATGGAGGCCCGACGCGACCCGAAACCTCATAATATCATTATACCATCTTTAGACAAAACAGATACTAGCCAGAAGACCAAGAAGGTATATTTTAGTTTCACGTACGGCCCAAAAGCGACATCATTTTTTAAAATTCAATTTATTCCATTTTTTTTTTTTCTTTACATTGCGTATTCGATGATCGGGAGATCCTATTTATTAAAAAGGGGGGGGGGGTAGAAGGTGATAACATACTATGACATTAGCATATTCTTTTCATTGTTTTGACTCTCGAGTATACATCCGACAAAGTTAATCAACCGAGAACCACACCACTCTGTAAAACAGAATATTAGATATCAACGAATACACACTCAAGAGTCAAAACAATGAAAAGAATATGCTGCTGTCATAGCCCTAGTTATTACCTTCTATCTTCCTTTTTAATAAATAGGATCTCCCGATCCGATAATTTATAATCTGGAAACCGTGACACATGTATGTACGCTAACGGTACGACAGTATTAATATATAGATATATGAATTAATCAGACTAAGCTCGTCTTGGTTGTTATTCACAAGGTTTCGACCAATGTAGCCTCAAACCTTCCCGAGTTGCATCCTTTTGAACGCGGGAAACTTTCTGTCGAACTCAGAACTGTACGGAATTTCGGATTGATTATTTTCTTCGATCTATATGAGTAGATTGTAAGATATGACCGGATAGAATTGGTAATTGTGGCCTAGTAGACAACACAAAATATCTCTAAAACCTTGTTTTAAAGAAAGTTGCGGGTGTGCTGAACACGAATAGATAATTTTCCGCATCTTTCATTGCGGCGGCCATATTTTTCCATATTTGTAAAATTTTACTTTGTTTCTATCTTAACATTTTTCCTCTAAAATTACGACTTTTGAAGGTTTTCGGGTATGCTGAAAACGAATATCACATTTAAATTTTCGCAAATAAGCAGTTTTCCAAATATTAAGCAATGTAATTCTTTGTTATAAGTGATGACCATTGTTGTACGCGCATATTTTTATATATATTTAAAAAAAAAAAAATGATTAAATCTTTATCTTGAATTCATCATATCGTTTCTGTTTTGAACAAATGTGGCCGCCGCGTTACAATACTACATGTAACATGCGGAAAAGTATATTTTCAATATCGTGAAAACTAGTTGCCTGCCCCAATTTTAAATGCGATATTCGTTTTCAGCACACCCGAAAACCTCCAGAAACCATTTTTTTTTTTTTTTAAGGTAGGTTTCGTGTTGGTCTACTAGGCCACAATTACCATTAAGGATATGTTATTTTTAGTTGTTATGACCTGTAGTAGACATTGAACCTTCAACCTTTGGATGGTTATTACTTAGTACTGAGAATTCCCCAAGTAGCATATGTAATTAATTTCAATTTGGTTTTATTAGTAAGAACGAACAACTATTAGTTGGTTAAGAAATTCTAAACGAATGTTGTTGTTGTTTTTTTGTTTTTGTTTTTTTTAAGTAAATCTAATTAATAATTTTTTAACAATGTTCTGTTATATTTATTAATTTTTTCATGGAAATTGTTCTAGGGAAGGTATGAAGCTACTTAATATAAGAAACTAAAAAAACAAATATTATAAAGTCAAAAACTAGCCAATGATAAGTATAGATTCTGACCTAGTAAACAGCAATTGTTTTCCCTTTGTCAGAAACACTGTTCAGGGAATGTGAGGATTAAAGGACAACATAAACAAAGAGTTCGTATTAATTCATTCAATATTAGTTTTAAAAAATCAAATGAATTTATGAATGAGATTAAGAAAACTATTAAACTAACCAAAACGTTTAAATATAAGTTTATTTGGGTTCAATTGGATTTAGCGGTCCTTGTTTGAAAAAAAAAAAAGAAGCTTTTATGTTGCTTAAAATGTTCGTATTTACCTATTCTTAAAAACCCACCTTTTAATGTTTTAAAAATGTGCCGTCTTAAAACTCCCGAACAACGCGACAAGCAGCAATATCCCATCCCTTCACTGTTGACGTCTGTAGATGCCGGGAAGCCTTCTACTCTAATACTTTCTTCTTTTGGACTGCTAGATGTTATAATTCTCTCTCCGTTTCTTGCTTCCCCGACTGCACTGACATGCAGAAGTTTAAATGTAATGTGAACAGACATCTTGCTACTCATTTCTCCACAACCTTGTGTTTGACATATTCCCAAACAATAGCCTCTTACAAAACGTCTTGTTTGGCGTGAAAAAGAGTAAAAAAAAATATAATAATAAATAAATAGCATCATAAAATACATACTCTCTCTCCAGAGAGCTTCGTCACATGATTGAGAACATAGGCAAGTGTGAAGTCGTAGCGTGATTACTTAATAAAATGATGACAATGATAGTCATTTGCCTCTAAAATACCGCTTTCGGATTTTTTATTTTTTTAATTTTTTTATTTATTTTTTTATTTTATTATTTTTTTTTTTAATTTAAAATATTTTAGATGCTACAATGAACTATTTATGAGACTGTATACGGCTGTGTTCACAGGCCATTATTCATTCACTTCCCATTTCAATAAACTTAGATATGAAGTTTGTTTAAACCAGCTCTCCTGAATGGGCACCTTCAAAGAGTAAAAATAACTGAGAACGGACTCGTTGGCATCTGCTGGCTGGTGCAATTAGCACCCTCTCTCGAACCTCCTAGAACCGAGCTGGATCGTACCTCATCCCGTCAAAGAAGGGTCTAATGGGTCTAAGCGAGCACTAATTGTTCAAGCATACTAAACTGGCATGACAACTTATCCACCAGTGAAAAAGGCTTTGCGATATAGTCTGCGAAATGAATTAACCACTGTTAGTTGTTTTGTTTTTGTGGAAAGAGGAAAATTTCTTGCTATTGTTATAGAAATATACGGCATAATCACATTGACGAAGTTAAGCAACGTTAAGCCTGGTCAGTACTAAAATGGTTGACCATTTGGGAATACCAGGTGCTGTATGTTCTCTCTGCTTATTTTCGGAATCGTTTCCAGTTGTCTGAGACATCTCCTTGCCACTGAAATCGAACAGTGCCTATTCAGATGTGTGCTTGGAAATTGCGTAATCCTTGCTTTACAATTATGCGCGCAGTGAGGTGGGGGGGGGGGGAAGTACCCATAATCTCTTACAGTTGAACGAGGCCGTGGTAAGTTTATGAAATTTCCATATATTGGTTTTCTTTAATTTTATTTATTTTTGGTCCCCAAATGTAAATTGACCCTTGTTTATTCGTTCGTTCGTCTGTCCGCACTTTTCTCAATAACTGCGCTTTGGAATTTTTTGAAATTTTGCACAAACATTAAACATGATATGAGTAAAAACGTAACAAAATGGATTTTCCGGTCCCCCCCCCCTCTTTAGTGCTGCCTTTCGGGTTAAAATGGCTAAAATTGACACTTTTGTGCTTATTAAAAAAAATTGATACTTTGGACATTTCTGAAAAGTTGTAACTAACTGATTTCTATATAATTTTGCTTCTTGGGTGTGCCCCAGCGGCTCTTGTAGGGCTAATACAAACACTCCATTTTTCGGACTATTTTACCATATTTTTCTAAAATTTTCTGTGTGTGTCTATTTAGCAGTTTTGCATGGTGATGAACTCAAATTTAAATATGTTAAGGCCTTGGAGACTTTTAGGGCTGTATGGGGGTTTTGGGACAAATGATGGACTTAGTCATTTCTTTTTTTTTTTTTTTTGCATAATGCAGAACTCAAATTTACATATGTTAAGGGCTAAAACTGCACAGTTTGTTCATTTTCACCAAGATTTGACGTCCCCTGGGGAGTTTTGGGGCTAAATGGGTGGGGGGTATGCTGAACTTAGTCATTTTTATGCCTCGTTCATTGTGTTTGTTGTGTTTTTCCTTAAATCGATTTAATTGTTCTTAAAAGGCAATGATTCATTTATTTACTTAGTGCCTTTTGATTCTTTACTGTTTTGGTAATCTTGAAATTCCATAAAATCAAGTTGATCATTATTAAAAAAAAAAAAAAAAGAAAGAAAGTACTAAATTATAGTTATTAGATT
Organism: Euprymna scolopes; assembly: GCF_053919585.1. NCBI lineage: Eukaryota > Metazoa > Mollusca > Cephalopoda > Sepiida > Sepiolidae > Euprymna > Euprymna scolopes. The sequence goes on from NC_136487.1 coordinate 51,144,246, forward strand.
GAGAGAATTCTCTACATATTTTTTCGTTATTATTAAAAAAATAATAGCAAACAATTTTTCGGGTTAAATTATAAGGAAAGTAAAAAGTGAACTTTGGGTATACTTTCAGCACCTTCCTTGGTCCTCACATTCTATGAGCGATTCTTTCTGACAAAAAGGGAAGAATTGCTGTTTTCTGGGTCAGAATATATTCATGTCAAACTTACCGTTGGCTAGTTTTTTAACTTTAAATAGTATTTTTTATTTTTTTAGCTCGTACATCGTATGGCTTTATACCTTGTCTGGAGAAATTTCTATATTAATAATGAAACATTAAAAATAAACTTTGTTTCTGTAGAGATCGATAACCAATAACAATAATTAAAAGATGTCTAAATGGTGGCTATAAAATGGCCATGGTTTTGTTTTTAGTTTCCTTACGTTTGAAACGAAAACTATTTTCGGTGCTCATGCACTTATGTTACTGTGCTATTTTTTAAAAAATAGTATTTTGTGTTTTTATTATTAAATTGTGAGGTGGAAGAACAGAATAGTTAGAAAACACTCCTCCCTCTCCATGTTAAAAATGGTTTTCTAACTAATAACTTTATTGTTTCAGTACTGTAACATAAGTGCATAAGTACCCTGTTTTTGCACTGTTATTCTTTTAAATTTAGGCACGCCCCCCCCCCAAAAAAAATAGAAGAAAAACCAAGTTATTGCTTTTTAAAAACGAATTAAAATCTATTAAATTCTTGAGCAACTTTTTTTTCCAGAAAGATAAAAGCCTGAATTTTATCATATGAAAAGCAGAATAATATAAAACTTTTTCTACTATTTTTAATAGAATTGTAAAATTTCCAAAAAAACACTATTGACCGCCATTTTTGTCTCGATCGATAACACATTCAAATATTTAAAAAAAAAAAAAAAAAAAAAGATTTTGGAATCAATTAATTTGTTTTTTGTCTGAGTAAGATTTAGGATGATTTGCTCTAAGAATATACAAAAATATTATAACATAAGTACCTGAATTTCAAATAATTCCATCTTTTATCTTGCTCTATAGATTTTGTGTGGCGAAATTAAAAAATCCAAAATTTAATGATAGTTTAGAAGAAACTATGGTAGATTTTGCATGACTAAATGAAGTTTATTTAGTCTTGGGAATTTCTATGTATTTTTAACCTTTTTTTTTATTTATTTTATTTATTTTTTGACGATTAAGTGAAGAGTCAACTTTATAAGGGTTTAATTCTTTTTTCATAAGCGATATATATATATATATATATATATATATATATATATATATATATATATATATATATATACAAGCAAAAGTGACTGGGTTCAAAAACAGCCTACAGAAAATGGACTCGGATTTATGAAAGTATGATAGGTTATGAAAAGGAAGGGTTGTAAAGAGATAGCTTCGAATTTGGGGGTATCAAAACCAAAGCAAAATATGATGAAAGTAAAAATAAAATGGATAAACCTCATAATTTATTATACCATATCTGTTCACACTGAAACACTTATCACAATATTCTGTGGATCTATATTAAAAAACCTTGTTAAACTTCGTGACATATTTCCATTCTATGGAGATCAGGCGCGAACGAACACCCCATTATTTTATTATACCATATTTCTTCAAACTGAAACAATTATCAAAGTATACTTACGCAGATAGATATGAAAAGTCTTTATTAAAGTTTGTGCCTACTTCCATTCTATGGAGGCCAGGCGCGAACGCAGACCCCACAATTATACCATTCCTATTTAAGTTAAAACATACTTATCAAAGTATTCTTATCTACATCTATATCAAAAACACTTGTAAACGTTTTTTATTCTAATTTTTAATTTTTTTATTTCCATACTTTGTGGACCATGCGCGAACGCTGACCCCACAATTTTAATGAACTACCGTTCTGCAGGATCAAACATACCCATTCCTGTGTCTCTATACATCTTCTATCATATGTAATCAGTTTTTAAAATAGTCAACCATACAGGAGCCTATTCGTGACCGACCACACACACACACACACACACACATTCAGCTTTATATATATATATATATATATATATATATATATATATATATATATATATATATTGTGTTGCCTACATAATACCCGAAGTTAAGCAAGGATGAACTTGGTTAGTACCAGATGAGTGACTATTTTGGGAATACTAGGCGCCGTATGTATTGGAGATTACTCTTACAACAAGTATCACACTTGGTCATCTTGACCATGTCTTGCCATCAGAGCCAAACGAGAGTGTGGTAGATGTAAGTTCCCCATATTTTAAACTAAATCAAGCGCAAGTCACAGCAAAAAGGAAAGGGGAGAGATATCAACTGTTTATAAATATGAACAACTGTTTGTAGGTCTTATGGGCTACCATAGGTGAGGTAATATCACGTAAGGATAAATTGTCGAAAGAAATTATCCTATTTTTAGCAAAATGCGCAGTTATTTATCGATTTTTTTTTTTTTTGTATCGATTCATTAAAGCATTTTTTATTTAATAGTATATTAGCAATACTGGGCTCACTAAAAGAATATTATTAATTTATTTTTCAAAAATTTTAAAGTAGTGTTTTTCGTAAAAGTAAGGAAAATATATATTTTATTGCTAATCTGAAAGAATAATTATTAATATATTCAACGAATTTCATATTTCAAAACACAAAAGATAAAAAATTAAATACATTTAAAATTCGGATTTTCAACCTTAAAATCTGATACGATCACAGTTGTTTGTTATTTTATCTACAATCATCACCTTCCCCACAATACAATATATTTTGTTCAGTTTCGGCTGATTATTTTAAGTATATCTGTAACCACAAATAAAGAAGAGGGTTTTGTAGGCAAATAAAAAGTTATGCTCCTATAACTTTTTTTTCTGTGTATTGATATTCATATTAAAACGCTTTTTTCTATTTATATAAAAAGAAAACACTATGCTGTTATATATGGGTCGTGGAATTACATTCACTTGCAGAAGATCTAGCTAATTTGCATATTCTTTTAAACATTCATTTTAATTAATTCCCTATTAGTTTTTTTTAGTTTTATATGGGATGATAATCTTTAGTTAACTATTACGTGTAATTATATTCATGCAGATATTCTACTTGATTTCTACTTGCATAATATTTGCGTAAAAAGGTTAGAGTAAACACAAACCTTTTTCTATATATATTTATGTATGCGCATATATATTTGTTTAAAAATGTTGCCAACATAACTTCTCCGTCAGTTTTTGGTCTACAGACATGAAACTTAATGCATAGGTATTCAAACCCACGCGAAACTTTATATTTGAGTTTTAGCCGGGAAAAATCGGTGCAAAAATGTGAAAATAAAAGAAATAGAATTTGCCAGATGGAGGTCGAACAATGGCATTACAAATATTCATGCGTAACGTAATAGCTATTGGTTCATGTTTGTGCAATCACGCTCACACATACGCTCGCGCGCAAGTAAACGAACCATTATTCATTTCAGTTTCCCGCGCATTTTGCACAAAAATAAGTTCTTCCAGTAACGGCACAATTTCAAACACGCCCACACACTTTTCTCACAACAGCAAAAGTAAAATGAACATATTTCTGTCGGACGTAGTTGGTGACAGTATCACGTGACTCAAGCGACCAATGAGAAAATTCAGAAGATTGTCTTTTTAATGCTTTTCCAAAAACCAAAATATCAGCAGTAGCAATCTTCATTTTGGAGCCGGCCCAAAATGTATTAAAAAAACGCATCAAAAAGTCTTCTAGGGTTAATTCAATTCAGTGAATTCAATGAATCCCATTCATTTCGTTCATTCAGTCGCTTCGTCTTTACAACATCGTCGCTGCCGACACCGTCAACCATGATGACATACGCCACGCGGACACCCAAAAATCACTTTTGCACACACGCATCCACTCCGCACATTTTCTAATTACTAACACCGAATTACTTTCCTCACGAATTACCTTCCTCATGGGACTTTTAAATAAGGCGAACTTCGCCAGATAAAACATAAACTTTAAAATAATCTCCTTGGTTTCACACAGGACTTTAACCTTCTAAACCGCTTGATTCCACGAAGGCCTTTCATCTAACATTTAATCATAATGACTTCAAAAGAACTTTCACCGATCGAACATTTGTTTATTCACGTTGTTTTTGTTAAAAAAAAAAATAAATGTGGTGCATTTTAAATCAGGAGGTGTCGTTTTGTTTCATTTTTTTTTTAATTTTTATTTGGGGCAAAGAGATTTAATTTTACTTAAACTTCTGCACCCCTACATGTTTTAATTTTTAGCCTTGCAGTAAACATGCCTTCATAGCTCAGGCATTATAATTAATTATAAGTAAGTCGTAAGCTAAACGTTGGTTTCAATTTTCGGTGGTGGCGCACGAGTCATTCTTTTTTTACTTTTTAAGTCATTTTTAAATCCAATATAATAATAAATACGAAATCTGCGTTAATCAAAATATATTTAAGCGTATTTTACGACCGGGCAATGCTGGGCAGCCTGCTAGTATATATATACATATTGATTATGACAAAAAAGTACACTGTTATAAATTCATTATTCACTTAATAATCGGTGAAAATTCCGTATTGATTGGATAATTACTTGATTTTTGGTAGATTTTTAAAGAGAGACTCCGTCAAAAAATACTTGCTCCCTCCTTCCGTTTTGGCCGTGACTATTTAATTTTTTTTCTTTCACAAAACTTTGAATCTTCAAAAAAAAAAAAATAGAAAAATGGTAACGAAGAGAGACTGACAAATAATTATCGTAAATTTTGCCTCTGTATTCCTGTTTTCATTGCTCTCCATTCGTGTTAAACGATTATAAATTCTAATGTTTAGTTACGTGGAAATAAGGCAAAACCTTTTTAGTGGCGAGAGTTTGATAAGCCGTTAAACAAAACCCAAGCTGAAATTTCTGTAGCAATAAAGAGGAAACAATATTTCACGATTTTAAAAATACCCTTTTGTCTGGCATCAATGCTTTCTTCCCTTTATCTAGCACAGTAAAGGAAGGCTATCTCCTTTTCTCATCTCACCAGATAAAACCAACCAAACCAATAGTTATCTAACAATCAACAAGGAGAGACGTAAGCATTATAGAGCAATCACATAGGTCAACGTCAGACAATTTAATGCGATAAAAAAAAAGTGTGTATAGACGATGGAAATGGTTTTATGTCGTTGTTTTAAAAAATTATTAAATTAAGGAACAAGTTTGGTTAAAGATCTATTCATTGTTATGAATGTAAGCAGAGGAGAATCATGTTTGAAATTTGTAATTGTGCGACAAGATTAAGTCAAACGTTTACAAAATCGAGTCTAACAGACCGGAAGTACTACTCGTGTAAAAACGGAGGGCAGTTTAACTGAAACGAAATTTTCTAAATCTATTATTGATCTCCTCCGACAAAAGGAAGGAGGACCTGTAAATTCACCTTTGTCCATTCGTCCGTCCGCACTTTTCTCAATAACTACGCCTTGGAATTTTTTTAAAAAATTGCACAAACATTAAACATGATATGAGTAAAAAAAGTAACAGAACAGATTTTCAGGGAAAACTCTGGTTGCCCCCCCCCCTTAGGGTGCCCTTCGGGTTAAAATGGCTAAAATTGACACTTTTGTGCTTATTAAAAAAAAAAAAATTGATGCCTTGGATTTTTATAAAACTTTCTGAAAAGTTGTGACTAACTGATTTCTATATAATTTTGTTTGTCTATACTTCACGATAACTCTTGGGTGTGCCCCAGGGACCCTTTTAGGGCTAATAAAAACACTCCATTTTTCGGACTATTTTATCATATTTGTCTAAAATTTTCTGTGTATGTGTATTTATCAGTTTTGCATGGTGCTAAACTCAAATTTAAATATGTTAAAGCCTTGGGGACTTGGGGGGGGGTAAATGGGGAGAAGGGGGCAAATGATAGACTTAGTCATTTCTTTTTTTTTTTTTTGCATGGTGCAGAACTCAAATTTACATATGTTAAGGCCTAAAACTGCACTGTTTGTTCATTTTCACCAGGATTTGACGTCCCCTGGGGACTTTTGAGGCTAAATGGGAGGGGGGGGGGGAGCAAATGCTGAACTTAGTAATCTTTTTTTATGCCTCGTTCACTGTGCACTCACGGGGGACCATGCATGCTTCACTTGTTTTTATTAATTCAGTACAAGACTTTGTTTCTGCTCATGGTTATCGATCCAGGATTTCGTATGTCTGATGATGCCAGTTTCCGTTCTTGACGAAAAATGTATTAAAACATCTTTTCCCTTTTACTACGGAAAAATACATTGATTTTTTAGCTCCAAACCTTTTCTCATTGGATAATATTAAAAAAAAAACAAAAAATCAAAAAAACCATTTTGATTGTCGATGCAAATGTTTTGGTGCTTCTACACTCTCGAGACGAGATTTTGTAGTCGATAAATGGCGTTTTCAAATAAAAAAAAAATGGTTTCAACTGAATTTTGTTTGTCAATTCTAATAAGTTACAATGGTAGCTTCCAAATTATGCAGTCAGAATTACTTGAATATTACTGAATTACTGAATTATTTAAAAAAAAAAAAAAACTTTAATCGTAGTAGCAGGTGAAAAATTGCCACCATCTGGTGTAAATCGAAACGGAAAATTACCCTTCTTTTGAACTCTTTTTTTTTTGTTTGTTTTTTTTTTTTGTTTTAGGAGCATTTTCATCAAATTTTATTTTTTATTTTCTTTAATAAATAATTTTCTACCTTATCGATTTTCGTAATTTTTGGATATAATCATCTTAAAAATACGAGGAATACGTAGATAACATTATTTTGATGTGAAATTCAGTTTTACGATTTCCGAAATTTCGTCCCAATAATAGAGAAGCGCCATTTTTAAAAAAATTTTTTTTTTATCGCATTGTCTATCGTCAATCTATTTAATTGCCCATTTTTTGTTAGTCAAAGTGTTCAGAATTACAAAATGATTTTTTCATGTAGAACTTCTCGGAACTAAATTAATATGTACTAGCAGGGAGACCCGATGTTGCCCGTTATTGAATGAGGATCAACAAATGTTTCACGCTTCCAATACTTTTATTGTCATCAAAATCAATGAAATCGCTCATTTTTCAGTCAAATCGATCCATTGCCTGCTCTCGTCGGGCACCAGAAAGAAGCTTCCCATGATTCTCCACAGTGATACCATACATTGTAATTTACATTATACTGTAGAAAACCTACTGTTGATTTTATAAAATTATTTTTATATATAATGGCTTGAATTAAAGTTTAAAATGCAAAAGTAAATATCATGATTCAATTGTGCTCTAAACAGAAACCCATTTCGAACACACCTCTGTCTTATCAAATAACCTACTGTTGATTTTGTATATCCAGCCCTTCTATTTGTGCGGTAATAAAACTTCTAAGATGCATTGTGATGTTAGGCTGTATAAAGGTGTTAACTTTGGTCAAATTTGGACTCTGTCCCTTCTTTAGATTTTTTAAGTTATCAATTTTCAATACTTATCGAAGGCATTCCAATACAAAACATAGCTATGACTACTACTAGACACATAAAGTGCATTTGTGTGAAATTAAAAAATGAAACGGTCCCAGTTGTTTCGGAGTCCATAAGGATTAAACTCCCACACATAAAGAGCCATTTATCTCTCTCTCTCTCTCTCTCTCTCTCTCTATCTATCTATATATATATATATATATATATATATATATATATATATATATATATATATATATATATATATATAGTGGAGATGGTAATTAATACAAACTGAAGAAAGTGCTCAATACTGTTGTAGAGCAAATATGCGTTTTATTTTTGTTACCGTATCTTTCTGTTAAGTTACATTATTGTTTCGGCTACACGGCCGTTTTTTTTGGCCGTCTGTATCGTCCTCAGACTTTTACAGAAATGTTCGCTATTTTTTCCACTGTTTCATCCCAAAACAATAATGTTACTTAACAGAAAGATACGGTAACAAAAATAAAACGTGTGTATATATACAAGAATAAAACATTGGAAATGCAAAAGGATATAGGGATGGTATGCCAAAAAGTATACAAACAAGATAGCTATGAATGGCTAGGCACATGGAAATAGAATTGCATCCAAAGTATAGCCCTATAGCTTTTCTCCAATCTTCATTCCGTGCCATCATTACGGTTGTAAAAAGCTATAGGGCTATACTTTGGATGCAATTTTATTTCCATGTGCCTAGCCATTCATAGCTATCTTGTTTGTATACTTTTTGGCATACCATCCCTATATCCTTTTGCATTTTCAATGCTTTTTTATTCTTGTTAATAAGTATTTTTACTTACAGTCTTATTTTTAAACTTACATTCATGATAGTATTGTCTTTTTTAGGAGGCAGCAATGAGCCGCCTCCATTAGTAGCAGGTCGCTTCCTGCTGGGTTTTAGGTCTTTGGGTTTTGGGCCTTAGGAGTTTCCTCTTGGTCCTCCATCGGTTCTATATTACATAGAGAGTGCTACCGCCTCTCTGATGAAACAGTTAGAGTATTATAAAGTTCTAAAATGTTCATACCTTCACTATTAAATTTTTCTTGGTTCATTCTTTGGCGTTTTGGCAAAGATTTGGCAGTTTTTGATATTTATATTTATAATAGTTTGTGCATGAGGCAGCTTTTTTCCCCCTTGGGATCCCTGTTATACCGTGCTTTTGAGTCAGCACGTGAGGCAGCCTTCTTTTTTTCTGGTTCTTTGTTATAAAGAGCACGTGAGGCAGCTTTTTTTCCCTCGGAATCCCTGTTATACCGTGCTTTTGAGTCAGCACGTGAGGCAGCCTTCTTTGCCTCAGGATTTGCATGATACTTAATTTTTATTATTTCAGCATTTTTCTGATAGTATTCTTTTTGCTCAGATAATACCTTGACTTTGTTTTTTTCATAGTCTATATTTCTCTGAGCTTTTTTACTACGTGCTGACTTTGGCATTTTTTATTAAATGTAAACATATAACACTTATGTGTATCTTACTATAATATCACTTATCTTATAGCAAGACAACTCTTGTAGAATTGAGATACTGCCCCGTCACCAATAGTTAAAGTGTGGAACAGTATATACACCAATAGTGTAGTTGTTATCTTTATATGAAGTCCTAATCAGTGACAGTGTGAGGTTACTTGGTTAATTTATTGTAGTTTATTTTAGAAAACTTACTTGTTTTTATTAGTAGATTGTGTATAGTAGCCACAATATCTAGTTATTTTTGTGGCTAGGGCTTGGATTTTGATTCTTTTGGGTCAGCTTCCAGTGAGTTCTTAGAAGATGACTTTCTTGCAGTTTCTTTTGCGGTTAATTTAACTTATTTCCTTTGGCGTTTGGTGAGTTCTTAGAAGAACTGGTCTGATCTACTTTTCTTAGTGAGCGAAGAGATTCAGCTGCATTTAACAATGGTTGCTATAGTGTATTTTTGCGCATGCGTGAGAATTTCAAGTTTCCTCCTTATTTTTCAATAGTTTGACAGTAGTCATGTGTCTTTCTGCCAATACGTCAGTGTTAGCCGTGATCGTCTAGAGGTTAGGACCCCACGTTGTGGCCGTGCTAACCTAGGTTCGAATCCTGGTCACAGCATTGACATTTTGTACATATTTTACAGTCCAAAATCTGAAGAATTATTTGTTTTTATAACATTGTTTTTTGACGACATACTTGCTGATAGGTTACTCTTATAACAATTTTGATCAACTGAGATAAAGATTTCGTTGTTTCATTAACGCTGGTGGGTTACTGTTTAAAGAAAAAACCTTAACGTTCACCTCAAATATTCAGCGTCCAAGAAATATAGGCCACTGGCAAACTGGAACGTCTGTGAGCATCCGGTGTATTATTTGGAGCTGTCCCTTTTGAGAGAAGCTCCGTGTTCGAAGTGGTCTGTCTACATTGGGTATATAATGTTTAAAACTTGTTATTACACGTAATCTTATTTAATTATGGAGTTAGCTAAAAACCGATGGGTCACTGCACTTCTCCGTGTAAAGAGCAGTCGATTGATGCTTGAACTGTTGTCAGAGACCGTTCGTACACCGAGATACATCGTCTCAAAAGAAAGAAGAAGAATAAAGAAGAAAGAAGAACAATTGGCCATTTTTGTACCCTTTTTTTTTTTTTTTTTTTGCTCTCTTTTGACATTTTAACCGACGATCTGACACTCGCTGGATTCGTAAGACGCTTCTCTGTAAGAATATGTGCTTTTTGAAACTTATAAGTTGATTTTAGTTGAGATTTGGATAGTTTTGTTTTGTAGGCGTATATAGGCGTGTATGGGCCATCCCTATATAGAGTGCTACCGCCTCTCTGATTAATCGTTGCACTTATCAGAAGTGCAACTATTATTTGAAGTTTCAATATTGCCTTGGAGATGTGGTGTTATCGATTATTTCTTTAAAGATAAGGAGCCACACCGAAACTAAGGCACCCAAAACCAAGCATTCAAATAAAAATTATTCCAGTCACATGATCAACTTCTTTTTGCATTATCCGAAAGTTTCTTGTCAAAATCATTTTCCTTATTATTTTGATCCTGAGAATTTGGTCTAAGGAAACATGTATGCATATATGAAGCCAAAAATGTCTATAAATAAATATGAATTCATAAGTAAACAAATATTTTAATGGTGCATGCTCTAATGAACTTGTAACACTTCTGTCTCCTCAATGTAAATACTCTCGACTAACCCAAAATGCAGCAAAATCTCGCCCATTCAGCATCACGATCCGTAGATATTGGAAAGCCTTCTACTCTAATAGTTTCCTCTTTCAAACTGCTAGATTTTGGAATTTCCTCAAAGTCTTCTGTTTTCCTTACTGTACTGATATGCAGAAATTTAAATGTAATGTGAACAGACATCTCGCTTCTCAACTCCTTACATAGTGTCCCTGTATATATGGTGCCAAATAGTAGCTCCTTATGTGCAAGTGGCAATATGACTTGCATGAAACGAATAAGAGTTATATATACAGGGTGAGCCAAGTGTAGAAAATGTTTGTTGAAGCAGAAGAGGCACACTTCAATGTTTGTGTAAATCAAGAAGGAAAAGAGTTTGAGAACTTCAGTTGGTAAATAACATTCAATTTTCATTAATAGAATTGTTTTATTACATATAGTTGTATGTATGTGATTTCTAAATAAGTTTTTTACTGTCCACATACTTTTGGCTCACCGTGTGTGTGTTTGTGTGTATATATATATATATATATATATATATTATATGAAGGTCGTTCCAAATGTAAAGTCAACTATTTTTTTTAACTTAAAAAGTTCAAGAACTATGAAAACACAAGTGGTACCATTAAAATGCGTGACCTTTTGTCCTTCAGGATTTATTTTTCTACATAATCATCACCATTCTTAATGTACTTTTGCCAGGAATTCAATAACACATCTCTGCTTCTGACGCACGTGAATGACAGGAGTTGCCTTAGTTTCACACCGTCAACATCTGCAACAGAGAGATGAAACTTTCAGATTATAAATGCACACGTTCAGTCATCGTAACAATTTGCAATCCCCTCCAATTAGTTCGGACGGAATAATAATAATAATAATAATAATAATAATAATAATAATAATAATAATAATAAAGAACAGGAAATATTACTTTTAAAACAGCCTAGTATATATCTCTACTGATAATAATAATAGAATTGTTTTCTTACATATAGTTGTATGTATGTGATTTCTAAATAAATTTTTTACTGCCCACATACTTTTGGCTCACCCTATGAGTGTGTGTATATGTATATGTATTATACGAGGGTCATTCCAAAAGTAAAGCCAACAATTTATTTTTTAACTTAAAAAGTTCAAGACCTCCGAAAACAGAAGTGGTACCATTAAACTGCATGACCGTTTGTCCTTCAGAACTTATTTTTCTACATAATCACCACCATTCTCAATGTACTTTTCCTAGGAATTCAATGACACATCTCTGCTTCTGACGCACGTGATTGACAGGAGTTGCCTTAGTTTCACACCGTCAACATCTGTAACAGAGAGATGAAACTTTCAGGTTATAAATGCACACGTTCAGTCATTGTAACAATGCAATTTGCAATCCCCTCCAAAATGTTCGGACAGAATAATAATAATAATAATAATAAAAATAGTAATAATAATAATAAAAAGGAAGCATTACTTTTAAAGCACCCTAGTCTATATCTCTACTCATTATTGGGCATTTTAATATAAACACTTAAAAAACATATTTATGAGGGTGTGGGTAGAGTACTATTCATAAGAGTTGGATAATAAATCCTGTGACCCCTCGCTACGATTATGGAACCTTGTGAAATCTCTAAACCAAATAGTTGTTATCTGCTGTAGTTTGCATGTTATCATGCAGCTATTATACCTATGTCATGTTTAAATCAAGTTTCTGTTTTTTTTTTGTTTGTTTTGTTTTTTCAAACAACCTAATTCTCTCATAAGTATTTTATGCCCTTCTCACGCAACATGATCATTTCAGCTGTCTTCAAAAGGATATGCTGTCCTAATTTATTTATTGCTTTTTTTTTCGTGTCGTTTGTAACAATTTCACAAAATATGCTTGTACGAGCAGAAGTACCCGTACTAGATTGGGTATGACATTTTAAACCTTACACAAAACAGTTTGCACAGTCTTAAATAGATGTGCGCAGTAAAAAAAATTTTTTTTTACAAAAATTCCAGTTGCGCTCCCAGGGGCTTAAAAAAGGTCAAAAATACCCGAAAATGGCCAAAAAATGACACATTTTGCCCCATAACTTTGGATCCATCCATTAGATTGTTTTGAAACTTGGCCAAAATGTGGAGCCCATTGTTTTTGGTATAAATCCAGTATGGGTGACTCTGGCAAAATTCTGGTTCACGTCCCCAGGGACTTTCAGTGCTAAAAACGCCTCTTTGTGGCTCTTTTTTCATATTTCTCAACAAAAATTTGATATGTCTGACTATATAGTGGTTTTTCGCAGTGATCAACTCAAATAAACATGTGCTAAGGTTTGAAACTGCACCGTTATCCATTTACACTGGATTTGGTATCCCCAGGGGCTCAAGAGGTCAAAAATGACACTTTTTGCCCCATAGCATTTGATCTATCCACTAGATTTTCCTGAAACTTGGCCAAAATGTGGAGGCTATTGTTCCTAATATGAATTCAGTATAGGTGATCCTGGCAAAATTCTGGTTCGCATCCCTCTGGGACTTTTAGGGCGAAAAAACATGCCTTTTTGGAGCTCTTTTTACATATTATTCAAGAACTTGATATGTATGTCTATATAGTGGTTTTCCATGGTGCTGAATTCAAATATACATGTCTTAAGGCATGAAACTGCATCGTTTGTCTGTTTTCACTGGGCTTTGGCATTTCCAGGAGCTCAAAAGGGGTCACAAACGCTCCCAAATTGCAAAAAATGACGCTTTTTACCCCATAACTTTTACTCCATCCATTAGATTTTTCTGAAACTTGGCGAAAATGTGAAGGCAACGTTGGCCCTTCACACTTCTCACATTCATCATTTCTTCACTATTTTTTGTGGTGTCATCTCACACGCAGCACAAGAGGGGGACCACGCACGCGCGGCTTGTTATCATTCAGTCTTATCTTGATAATTCTGTTAAAATTAAAACAAAGTATTTCTTTTTACGAGGGAGTCATCACTTATCAAGGCCTGAAGGCCACCTGAGGATAAAAGTTAATGAGTATATGGTGGTCGATAAAATAACAGCCTAGTGATTGGTAGTTGTAGGTGGAATTTGATTATATAAGGGAGCGGCTCAACAAGAACTTGTCTACATTGAGCTTGGAGATGACTGTTCTAGTCAGCTGGAAAGCATGTCCATGGTACAGAGTTCCTACCGACGGACAATTCTAGGAAAAACTTGAATCATACAACCAAGTTGTAAACAAAATTTGGTTCTTTGTGCTAGTCCAAAACAGTTGTATAATTATTCCATAATTGATTAATGTTTCTTTTAATTAATTATTCCATAATTTAATCAGTTATTGAACGAATAACATTACTTCGTCTTGTTAAAATATTAGTTTTGCTAAACCGCATTTATTGTGCTCATGGGTACCTTGTTTTAAAGTTTAATTAATTCTTGCTGCTCTTCTCTTCCTGTTCTAGTCTCCATGGTGGATATCTTGTTTATTTTAATGAGAATAAAGTATAATGAGTTTATCATTGAGGCCAAATCAACTCCTTACAGAAAAGAGAATAATTTCATTGTCTATTTGTTCCTCCACTTAACCATGATTAGACACTGTTATTTGTAATGTTCTTTGAGAATTTTCAGGTGTTACAGTTTTAATGTTTAAATTCTTTCGAGCACCCTTTCATTCTATGTAAGACTCTCAGAAGGCTTTCTTTTCTAATTAAGACGGTGACACTAATTGATTAGAAATATTCTATATATTCTGTATATAAATAAAACGTGTGTGTGGATAATTAACAGCTAAACTATTAAACTATCGGTCACATAACACCGGAATTAACAGAAATTAGTAATTATACACCAAGGATAGTTTAAAACAAGTAAAATCTTTGGATGGATGGATGAATAACGTGTACAGATATAGATCGCAAGTTGAAATGCAAAATATTCATTTCAACTTGCCCACAGTTCTATTAGTTTGCACAGGCGTAAACTAAACATAGCTAAAAGTCGTTTAATTTTATAAGTTTTTTTTTTATCTGTATGTCAGTTTAGATCAAACAATAATGGATGAGGCTAGAGATTTAAATGAGGGAACGTGGCTGGGGAGCTAATTGCTTTGGTTTCGATTCTAGCTAATGACATCCAAGTTATTTTTTTTATTACCTTTAAAATCAGTACTGTATACCTTATATTTTGGCATATAAGACGACTCTTAAAGTTAAAAGAAAATCATCTTTAAAAACCAATATTTCATAAGATACCGGGTGTTGCAATCTCTAGCCTAGGCTAAACAAACATGGTTTCGTGATTTAACAGTCGTCTTATACAACCTATATATGATAAATTTATTAAAATTTGCTCTAATTTTGTACGTCGTCTCATCTGACAATTGCCTTATACGCCGAAATATACAATATTAGGTATAATATTCAGTAGAGAATTAACTCTGTCATAATGAAAACGAAATCTGCATGTATTGAAATATATTAAACATATTTTAAGACCGGGCAAGGTCAGGCGACCCCTACAGTGAAGGAGTGGGATTTTGCTACTTGTTGGGAGTATATATGTCGATTGGTCACAAGTGCTATGAGTTCTTCAGAGCATGTTCTATTAAAGTACTTATAAAACAGGTACAGGGATGCAACATTGCAGTGATGGGACAGAAACTTGAGCTTGGCGGGTAGTGCAGAACTGTTAAATTTGAGACTCTTCTTTGGACCCTGTCTAAGAGGAAGAGACTAGTGGTAGATGTACCAGTCCAGATGTGGCAACAATACTCTATGCATGGACGAATTGTGGTTTTGTAAACATATAGGATATCCTCTGGTGTGAGTAATTTTCTAGCAGAGTAGAGAGAGCCCATTTTCTTTGCAATGTATTTGTTCCAATTCATGTTTGCCTGTAAATGTGCAGTCAAGGAGATTAGCTCTCAGCTAGGGTGTTACATCATCACAATCGGTAGTTTAGAAGTTCTTTTATTTTTTTGTTTTATTTTAGGAAAGAAGCTTAGTCCTAGTAATATTAAATGTCACTCATTTATGACCTTATTCCACTACAGATTGAAGGTCGTTTTCTAAGGTGTTTGCCATTGCCTTGGATATGTGTATTTTTATATACTAACTAGCCTGGGTGGTCGGCGTTGCCCGGGTGTTTGGAAGCGCATGTTGAGCAAAAAAAAAAAAAAAAAGTGGTAGTAGGCTGGCCGGCTCGATTTCGTATTGAGAAGGAGGAAAAGAACATGAAAAAATAATGTGACGTCTTTGCCGTTGCATCCATCGCTAAACCGGAAGTGGCGAAGGTTTACATTAAGGCTAGTCAATCGAAAAGAGGGGATGACTTTCTAAAATATCGGCGAAGAAAACTACCCTCCTTGTAGAAAATAGCCCAGTTGAGGGTGAAGGAATTAATGTTTTTAGCCAATTTTTCGACATTTGTTGTCCAAAGGGTCGAACTTCAAAACGATACTGATCTTGTGAAAATCTGTCGCCTCTGCAGAAAGTTTTACAAACATACATATATACATACATTTAAACAGACAGGTAAGATTTATATTATAAATAAGTCAGCACTTCACAAGGCCAAAAGCCATTTGATAAGTGCTAGTGTCATTTGAATGATGAACAATATGATGAGAGAATTGAAAACGACGGGAGGAATAGACAAAATTTGATTAGATAAGATGACAGGTTCATAGTATTTGTTTACATTGAATTTGAAGATTAAAATATTATAGTCTATCACGCATTTTCTAGGATGCTCCACTTACCTTTGATCATCACCTTATAATTGCTGAGTGTTTAGCAAAGGCGTATCAAGTACTCGTTTTATTTTTTTATATCACTTGACTGAGGAGGAAACTTCAGTCTCCTAGCTCAAACATTCTGTTATACAAAATTAGGTCAATCAATAAACGCATATTAAATAAATTAACAATGCTATTCGTACAAGTTGAAGTATATACATTTTATTTGCCAGCATCAAGATATAAACGGTTTTAAAATTTGTATGACAATAGAGTTCAGTCCAGAATATTTCAGTTAAAATAAATTCAGCAAGTATCTAGCTTCTGATAATTGTGTAAGCAGAAACATTTGATTTTTTTTTCTTATGAATTGTTTTAAGTACTGATTTTGACGTATGTTTATTATTTAAATGGCACATGTGAACTTTAACTAAGTGGAAATTTTTGTTTTTCATTTTCAGAAGGGAAATGGGGAGATAATCCAAATTTTAATGCTTTTTTTTTATTGAATAATTTCTCCAAAAAATGAACGTAAATGTATTCAATTTTCGCAACTTTTAAATCTTAAAGAAACTATTGTTATTCCAACGTTCAAATGAAACGCTCATATTTCAAGTAATGACTTCAGTTTAAAAACAAATAAATTCGTACATAGAAAAACATTCTAAAATGGTTAACAATTAAGATTTTTTTTATTTTATTAAAAAAATTTACCATTTTGAAAAAAACATTCATAATTTAACTTTCTCACATAAAGAAAGTTATTGAAAAGAAGAAAAAGCGACAAACATTTAAAAATATTGTAGTTTACACTTAAATAATAAAAATCTCTTAAAAGTTATATATATATTCTATCCATTTCATAAAATTATGAACTGAATTGTATTATTTATTTGTGCATTTAAAAATTTGTTAAAATTAATTATTTTGAAATATTTTTGCTTATGTAGTAACTTTTTTTTTAGTTTAAATAAATTTGATGTTTTGATAAGTAATTTTTTGTTGTGTTACTTTATTTTATTAAACTTGTTTTGAATTACCAGAAAAATTTGGTTTAAAAAAAATCATTAAAATTTAGGTTGTCTCCCTATTTTCACAGCCAAAAACTCTTCTGATAATGAAAACAAAAAATACTTCTTGTTAGTTAAAATGCAGTTAAAACTAGTCTTCATATGTTGCTGCAGTGATGAGTAGTTATATACAGGACTGCAGATAAGTCATTCAATTTTTTTTTTACAGTTTGAGGATAAGCTTGATAACAAATTTTTAATGGGTTCTTTTTTCTTTTCTTTTGTTTTTTAGTAGTCATTTTTTTCTTCTTTCTCATCGTCAGAGATATTTTCTATTTTATTTGAATTCGAAGCCGATTTTTGTACAAAATATGGCACTTTTTTTTTTTTTTTTAGAGTCCGTCCAGTTATATCTCAGCATTAAGTACTAACTGAAAACATTGTTTCTGAATTTTTTAGATGAAGATTAATAAATTCTGATTTTCTCATCTTGAGTTTTATTTTCACAACGTTTCAACCAATGTAACCACCAACCATCTTCAGGTGTATCTTGTCGAACTCTGAATCTTTCTATTAAACTAAGAGTTTTTCTGTTGAACTTGGGAATCAAGCACAGAATTTCGAATGCAACTCTTTATTTAATCCATGGGCGGGGGTCTCATGCACTCGTCCCATCAGCTATGATAAAGTACTAAGTAAAATTCAGTTAGAAAGATTCTCAAGTTTGACAAGATGCACTTGAAGAAGGTTGAAGGTTACAGCGACTGAAGCGTTGTAAGATAGTCCAAAGAATCCAAATGACCCAAAGCATGTTGTAAAAGACACACATCAAAACTTTGCATGAAATTAAAAAAAAAAAAAATCTGTCAATATGATATTTATTTATGGAATAAAAGATTAACCTGTAATGCATTTTTTGTTGTTGAATGTTTGTTTTAAATGCAGCTGAGCTCTGATTTTGGACAAATATTACCAAGGAATTATTGGCCTTTGATTTCAACATGAATTTTATAAAAGACCAATTACATTGAAATGTTTGGAATTGCATATCTTCAAAAAGATGTCTACATGTGGACTATGTCTATTATCTATGTTCTTGTCTTGAAATATGACATGGCATGCACACAAAAACAAACATGCATATAAGGTCTATGTAGTTACAGAATTATATGCTTATACAAGGTATGTTCTGAAAGTAATACATCCTATTTTTTAATTTAAAACAAAATTTCAGAACTACAGACAGAAGTGGTACCATGAAAACAAACTACATTTTGTGTTCTATTATTTCTTCTTCTAAATCGTTACCACGATTCTTGATGCTCTTTTGGGTGGTGGTTATGCATGGGCATCCAGAGCACACTTTGTCTCTCACATATTTCTAATATCAACAAACCCATTTAACTGCTCTGATATCAACTACATCGGCCTTATAAAGGTATAACGAGCGCCGGTAGATGTTGATTGGTTCAATTTTTTCTGCATGGAGGAATCCAATGATGCATTTCTGCTTCTGACGTACATCCATGACAGGTGTTGCTTTCTTAGTCTCACACTGTTAATATTTGTAACCAAGATAAAACTTTCAGGTCATGAATGTATAAGTTCAATCATGATAACAATGCAGTTTAAAATCCCCTCTGATCTATTTAGGGGAATAAAAAATAGGAGGCATTACTTTTGGAACGCCCCTCGTATATACTAGATTTTAGTAATTAATTTTCCCTACATATAAGATTAGGGAAGTTATTAAGAACCTGGAAAATATCTTTAACCCATTAAGTCCCTGCGTTCTATAAATAAGACACCAAATAATTACTATGATTAATTAATATGAAGGATAAAATTTCATCAACTTCTCTCTGTGAGCTGAAACCTCTTAAAATTTGTGAAATTTGCTAAAATTCTATTCGTTCAATGATGTAGGAACTTATATAAATGAGTCTTGCAATAGTAAGCCACTAACTTATTGACAAACATACAACATAATTTTTTGCTTTGCTCCTTAGCACACTGTGTAAATTTTATTTTGAATGTATCTCTTCTTGATTTCTGAATTATATCACGTGTACCCAGCGTCCTATTTATAGAGAGTCGATATTTCGGTTTCTAAATAAAATAAATGAATTTTTCTTTCAATTTGTGTATTCTAGACCATTATATGGCACAATCACGTTGACACTGGTTCTTGCCAGATCACCAAAGTTAAGCAATGTTGAGCCTGGCCAGTACCAGATGGGTGTCCATTTGGAAAGGCGAGTCGCTGTATGTACTTTAAGGTAAAATACCAGGTTTAAAGGTGGTCTATTCTTCTCTCAAGGGTAGCTGGGACTCGAATCTCTTAAGCCGTGGTAGGCACCCCTATCTAGTGATGGCATCATGATAAAAATACCCTTGATAGCCCTGGCGAAGCATCAAGTATTCAGCTATGGAAAAGATTTGAATTACACAAACTCGTGTAGTGAGTTCAATCTCGACTGCGGCCACGATGGATGAATGGAAATCATTACAAATCATTGCACCATAGTAAAGAAAAAAATTAGATACTCTGGGACTTAATGGGTTTACTTGATTCTGCTTAATGGGTTGATTCTGCTTAATATATATGGCGACCTAAAAAAAAAAAAAAAAAAAATGCCACCTATGGAATCATTAATATAATTCACAATTTTTCCTTTAAAAAACAATACTCCATTTTAAGATGTATTTGGCTCTTATACATGTAGAAGATTGTGTCAGAAGTAATATACCTTCTAGAGCAGTAGAACGATGTAACCATTTTCTCCAGTAAACTTGGCAACAGATTTAATGTAAGTCTTCCATTTTGGGTCAGGAGTGAAGGTCAAACCAAGGAACTTGTTGAAGCAGGGAGCTTCTTTGAGACTAGAACCATTCATATCAATTGGGATCAAGTGGGGATCGGCGCATTTCCATTGAAAAGATAGGTTTGTTTTGAATGCGTTAAAATTAATTAACCACCTTTTGTGCCATTGCAGCATGTACTCAAGGTTTGACAAATTTTTTTTTTCAATACTTATTTCACATTTTGGAAAAATGTAGCATTTCTTTTCAGTTTTGATGGAACAGATGTTCGACTTATTTGATAAACATTAACAAACCATTTGAAGAGTTCACAATTTCTATGATGATTTTAAAACTAGTATATTACGCTGTCTGTTCAAACAACTGTTGAATTCAACCCTATAACCATAGTGTGGTTATATTACCACCATCACTTTTACGTCGGATGGCCAGTGGTAGATAAAAGTGCAGATATGGCTTTGAGGCTGGACGTTGCCTGAACCTAATCTGAGTTTGATGTTTTTGTGCTCATCAAGTTATGTACAGTTTATTTATTTACTTATTTTAACTCATCTTCACCGAAACAAGGCAAATTGCCACTGAGATGTACTGTGAATTAGAGGCCATGCCTACAGAGACATTCCAAGTAGGGAGTTGAACAGCAAGATGCCTGTTTACATCACATTTAAATTTCTGCATGTTAGTACAGTCAGGGAAGCAGGAAACAGGGAGGGAATTCCAAAATCTATCAATATGAGGGGAAAAAATTTATTGTAGAAGGCTTTCTAGGATCTGCAGACCTCTACAGTGAAGGAGTATGTGTCTACTTTATAAATGTTCGATTCTTGGTATTGAGCATTGTCTCTTTATAAAAAACAATTATCAAATTTGATTTAAAATGTTTTTCTCTTGTTAATGACATTCGCAGTCAAGTCTGTATCTGGTTTATTAAGAAAATAAAGTATGAATTAAAAATACATTTCCATGTTTTCTTGTTTTTTTCTTTTTACTTGTAATTATTTATCGGATAATTTCAATTCCTGGATCTCGAATCACTACATTGGAAGTGGAAGCACCTTGGATAATAAACTAACCATTTCTTTGTGAGGGAGTATTGCCTATCCTCATTGGATTTTCGTACATTTTGGATGTTCTTGGATCATTCATTCTATCAAACCGCCTCTTTGGATTATAAGTATGGAATATTTTTTGCCGGATTTTCTCAAAGAGCAAAATGTTTTTGTGTAAGAGATTAATGGAGAATAAAAAGTGAACCAGGATTAACTATGGAAATTTTTATTTTCAGAAAAAAAAAAATAAATAAATAACGGAGCAATTATTTATACGGTACATTAACTATTGAAATAATTATCTATACATATTGTTTCCTTTTTATACAGTCAATCATAATTTTACAGTTCATTGCTTTTTAAAAATTGGAAATCTTCATTTTCAGAGAGAGAGAGAGAGAGAGAGAGAGAGAGAGAGAGAGAGAGAACTTTAAAAAGATGACAACTTTTATACTGAAACTATTGAATCTATTACTCTACAACTCTTGTTACATATTAGTGTTGTATATTGAAGCTCCCGGTTTTAGTTAGAAACAAAGTAATTATGGTCGAATGTTATTATTGAATTCTGGAATCGAACGCAGTTATTAAAAGTTAAAAATAATACATTTTTGTTAGTTAAATACGATTCCAAGAATGCAGTGAATTATCCATTGTAGTGAGGAATGCAATTACAATAACTTATACAACAAAAGAATGTGGTAAATAGAAAGCTGGGTTGGTTAATTTGTGTCAAAGCAGGAATAATGGAACAATGGAATTAAAGAATGTTCACAGAGAAAATCTGGGACTTGTGTTGCCAGGACACATGTTGAAAGCATGTGCATGGAAGTCACATGTCTGGACCACGTGCTGACGTCACAAATATAGAATTGATATATACATTTAAGTTAGACTAGAAGTCAGAAAAAAGGCAGTTAGAGAGTTTGAGTGAATCCAGAAGAGTGGACTGGGGAGACTAACAGAAACTCCTTAGAAAGTGAAGGTGAGAATAAAAAAGACGACAATGTAGCAGCGTTAACAGGCATCAAATTCCAATCACTGAATGAATAAATGTCTTATATATGATTATGTTTGCCTTTTGTCTTGTTTGTCATCAACCGTAAGGTAATGCGTTTTGTCTTCATCGTCTTGTATGATAAACTTTGTATGTAAACCCCTTCCAAAGGTTGATAGCATCCCCTCTTCAATAATGCTCATGTTTTAAGAACTTTCATTTACACTCCTCTTCACATCTATCTCTCAGCCCCACTGTCTATTGCAATGAGTAACGCAACATTAGGACCCCTATGTCAATAGTGATTGAATCAGCTAGTGTGCATTCTGTCATACTTAGTGTACGTCATAATAATCCAAATCTGTTAAACAGAATCGTTCCCAGAGATGAGTGACTTAAAGATGAGATGGTGTAGGGAGGGAGCAAGTTAAAGAGTAAACAAAACAGAGACGTATGTCGAATGAATGATGTCACGTTTTTCGAACTGCAAGAAACAAAAATTTTCAAATCGGTCTGTCTGGAAGTAAATCATTAGTTTTATTTATTTATTTATTTATTTATTTATTTATTTAAAAAAAATTTAAATTCCATTTTCATCCCAAACAAGGAACAGTGACACTTTGATGTAGGGGGCTACTATCGAAGACATAAGTTGCAGGGATACTATGTGTGGTGTTGAGCAGCAAGATATCCATTCACATTACACTTGAACTTCTGCATGTCAGTACAGTTGGGAAAGCAGGAACTTGGGAGTTTCAAAGTCTAGCAGTTCTGGGGAAGAAACTATTAGAGTAGAAGGCTTTCTTACATCTAGGGATCTAATGTGTAGGGGTGGGATTTTGCTGCTTGGGTTCGGTCGGGGGTATTTACATCGAGGGAGTACAAGGGCTTGTATTTTGTCAGAGCATTCACCATTAAAATACTTTTAGAACAGGCAGAGAGATGCAACATTACCTTGATGGGACAGAGGTTGAAGCTTTGATGACAGTTTAGGACCTATCAGATTGGCAATTCTCTTTTGAACCCTGTGCAGGAGCGAGAGACTAATAGAAGATGCACCAGCCCAAATGCGACAACAGTACTCCATACATGGGTGAATGGTGGCCTTGTAGAGATGCAGTATAATTTCAGGTGTAAGTAGTTTTCTAGCACGGTAGAGATGGTCCACCTTCTTTGCAGCAACCTTGGCAATGTTCTCAATGTATCTGTTGATTAAATGATGCGAATCTGTCGGGTTTGTGTGAGATCGTTGGTCAATGTAGAAAACCTGATAACCTCAATGTATCACTCAGTTCAGTTCAGTTAGAAAGTTAAGAAGTAAATAATTTGCTAAGAGAACATTAGTTTGTTTCCTGAGGTAATTTTCTCGAAATAAAACCATGGAGAAAACTCTCTGTGTTTTGCTATATTTGCAGAGAATATACATTGCAATCCAACAGGGACGGGATCAGTGAATTTATGAAGTATGTTTATCTTGCTTACTTCAAAGTAATGTTGGGTGATCAAGATAAGGCATGTGTTGAGCATCTTCGACACTGGACAAGAGAGGATAGAAAGTCACTCCACTGTGATATTCCACTGGTCTTGCATGAACTGAAAAAACATTTCGATGACTGTTATTTCTGTGCAGTCAAAGCGAAAGGAATAAACAGGAAGAACAAGAATTCGTTAGTTTATCCAAACCGAAGTCTGCAATTAGGCCAATTCCACACTGCAATGAAATTCCTGTTACAGTATTCAAAGGCTTACCTGAATTGGAATTGCTTGATTGCGAAGAAGACCAAGCCTCTGTTTTTTTTCCACTGACAGTAGTGAAACCACTGTTTTGGGTGTCGGTTTTCCTCTTTCCTCAATACCACAACTTTTTTCTAAAGGAGAATGTAATAATCTGATTAGAGATTTCAACCCTTCCAAACAATCTTCTGAACTTTTTGCTTCAAGATGCAAAGAAAACAAAAATCTACTTCATCCTGGAATTCTTATAACCTTCTTTAGAAAACGCCATATTGAATTCTTGCCATATTTCACTCAGGAAAACGACATTGTATATTGCAATGAAGTTGCCGTCCTACTGTGGCAGCTTGGTGTCAAATAGTATTATTCTCAAAATTGGCGCCTTTTTACAAACAGTTTCAAAAAGAAGTTTAAAATGCGTTCTTCATAATGGCAACTTCTATGGATAAGTTCCTCTAGGTCATTCAATGACCCTCAAAGAAAAATATAAAATCAAATTTGTTTTAGGAAAGATTTCATACAGGAAGCATGTCGATTTGAAAACGGTTGGGTTTCGCCTCAGGCTACAAGGTGGCGACATATTTCTTTGCTTCCTGTGTTTGTGGAATAGCAAGGCAAGAACAGAGCAGATAAAAAGATTGGTCGTGTGCAGTGAACTGATTCTTGACTCCATGTTCTGGCTTCTCCTTTGATGGAGCATTCCAAAATTGTTTCCTACTCTTCACATAAAGCTTGGCATCATGAAGCAGTTTGTGAAGGCTCTTGGGAAAGATGGCGACTGTTTTAAATGTATTTACAGGAAATTTATAGGCCTAACTATAGAGAAATTAAAAGCTAGAATTTTTATGTACCCCAGATTCGAAATTTAATGAATAATGCAAATTTCTGTAATTTTATGAATTCTGCAGAATTGAGTGCTTGTATGGTGTTTACAAATGTAGTAAAATTTTTCTTGGGGAAAAATAAAGACGCCCGACTACAAAAAGCTTGTTGAAACATTATACATAAGTCTCTATCAACTGGGTGCAAATATGAGCATCAAGTTACATTTTTTGCGCAGTCATCGTGTCTGTTTTCCAGACAATCTAGGCGATGTGAGCGACGAACAATGGAGGACGCTTCCATTAAGACATCAGCGACACGGAAGTTCGCTATGAAGTTCGGTTGACTGCCATCATGCTTGCAGACTACTGTTAGTCTATCAAGGGCAATGATGCCGGAGCCTCCCCCGCCCCCATCCCATTCTAGAAAATCACTAAAACGTCAATTTATGGATGATGATGTCTATGTTTTACAACTTCACGTTTTAATTGTGAATATTTTGGTGTGATTTCAAAGTTACATAAAAATATTGTTTCCTCGATTTGCCTGTTTTTATTGTTGCTATCAGCTTCCTACAGAGGTATTATACAATAGCAGAAATACCTGATAAAACAAAAATCTGACAGCATTTCCAGAATCAACACCCTCAAATTTGGCAAAAACAGTTGAAACATCTAAGGCACCATGACAATTTTTTTTTGTTGGCCAGTGTAATTATTGGTTTCATAAAATTCGAAATTTGAACTCGTGTTGTTGAATGTGTTTTTTTGTTTTGTTTCTTTAAAATTTTCTAGCATGAAATTTGTTTTGTTAGCGTAAATATTTGTTTTGCTAAATTTGAAATTTGTAACTCGTATTGCAGCGAAATTGAAATTGTAGTCTGGTCCCTGGCCTTGCTAGAGGTCATCTTGGTCAACGATAGTGTCTTTGTGTATAGTCAACGATAGTGTCTTTGTGTATAGCCAAGAACCACACCAGCCTTTATTATGAATAGAGGTATAAAAGTTATATAATAGCGATGGAAGAAAATGAAGGATATATATATATATATATATATATATATATATATATATATATAACAGTCATAATAAAATGTAACGGTGAAATTTTTTAACAAAAAATTACCAAATCTGACTGTCTCTCCTCTAACCTTGACCACATAGTTCAATAGGGTAAAAAATGACGAGTTAATTTGAATACAATCAAAACCAAACTTCTATCTTTTCACCATTTAGCCCTGTCTGTGGAACACAATACCATGAGGATGCTTCCCAGCAGACTATAGCATGGTCTTTTTTAAGTCTAATATATGTTCTTGTTATACAATAATACCCTACCCAAGTCCCAACATTATAGATCACCGGCAATATGAACTGGAAAAAATGCAGTGAGGACATTGCGAAGGCTGTTATGACGAAGGTCGGTTCCCTCTATCATGCTAGAAGACTACTCACACCTGAGAGAATCCTGTACCTCTACAAGGCTACCATTCACCCATGCATAAAGTATTGCTGTCACATCTGGGCTGATGCATCTACCACTAGTCTCTCCCTTGGATAGGGTCGAAAAAAGAGTTTGCAATCTAGTGGGTCTCACTTTGTCATTAAGCTCTAACCCTTGTCCCATCGCTGCAATGTTGCATCTCTGTGCCTGTTTTACAAATATTTTAATGGAATGTGCTCTGAACTCGTTGCCCTTGTGCCCTATCGATGTACATATCCTCGATAAACCTACTTAGCCATAAAATCACAACCCTTCACTGTTGAGGTCCCTAAATGCCAGAAAGCATTGTTTTCTAATAGTTTCTTCCCTCGAACAGGTCCTGGATATGGCCTTAAACTATATCCGATGGTGAGGCCCCAGCTTGCGGGCTCTGGGGAGTGTGGAGCCACCCTTTAATTGCCATTGTTCCCAGGTTCACTCTGACCCGGAGTGGTAGTACCTGTTAGGGTCCCAACTATGGGTTAAGTAGAAACTGACTTGCAAAAAACAAATATATTCTATTAAAAAAATTTTCTTCAAAATCACCGGATTCGGCATTAAATAACCTGAAAAGGGTTGATATGCCATAAAACAACCAACCAACCAATCCCTCGAACAGCTAGACTTTGGAATTCTCTTCCTACTACCTGCTTTCCTGACTGTACTGATATGCAGAAGTTTAAATGTAATGTAAACCAACATCTTGTTAATCTTTCTTAGGTATGGTTCCAAATAGTAGCTCCTTATGTCAAAGTGACAATATACGTGAGTATAAAAAAAGAAGTGTTCACTAACTGGTTGGAAGACCAGGATTCAATCCTTGACTGAGTTATAATAAATATTCCCAAATAATACTCTTTTGTCAAACGCTGAACATTCTTGTTTTTCGGTCTGTCTTGGCTTAAATAAGGTGACTGTTAAGGTAAGTGGAGTAATATTAGGAAAGAATTATCACCCTCCCCTACATCCTGGTGTAGTAGCGAATGAAAAGGGAGCCTTCAGGTTGCTCTCGACTATTAATTACTTTATGTATAGTAATATGATTTATGTTTTCCTTTGTATTTGTAAATTGTTTCACATTTATATCTTTGTGATTTCATACCTATGACAAAGAGTAGGGGAAATAAGGAGTCTCTTTAGAAAATGCCTCTTCACCGACTGTCAGCTCCAGTTGACATTTTGTCATTGTTTTTTTTTCATGAAATGAACAATTATATCTGGTATTTTAAACACTTTTAATTATTCATGTTTGTCGGGGTGGGGGCGGTCATATTTTTTCTTGAGGTGGATCCATTTCATGGCTACACTCGGGTTTTCTGGGTTTTACTTCTTCTGGCAGATCATTTGTCCCTCTTGTCACTTTTCAACTTGCTTTTTGCTCCCCAGCTAAGAATTCTCAGTTATTTATTTATTTATTTTTTTTATTTTTTATTTTTTTACACAGTGATCACCACTTATCAAGGCCCGGAAGCCACTCAGGGATAAGGGTTATTGCAAGTACATTACGTTAGTGTGGAGATTTGAGGAAGTGTTTAATTAAGGGGGCGGTTCATTAGGAATTTGTTAACATTGGACTTGAAGACATCCAAGTTGTAGTCCGGTGGGAAGCAAGCAGACGGAACAGAGTTCCACAGGCGTGCAGTTCTAAGAAAGAAGCTTTGTTCATGGAATCCGCGTTTTGATTTAGGCACAGATATAGAGTGGGGGAAATTTTTCACTGTGGATTCAGCTAGACGGGTGTTTTTCGTGAAAGATTGGCGAGGGGGGACCAGAGATTGGAGTTCAGACGAGCACCTGCCATGGGAATAACGATAAAAGAAGGATAGGCTCGCAACGTCTCTTCTGTGGGAGAGAGGTTGCAGGGTAGAGAAAAGGGCATCCCCCACTAAGCCACGAAGTCTATTTTATACTCTGTCAAGGCAGGATAGGCTGTTTTTAGCAGTTCCTGCCCAGATATGGCAACAGTATTCCATCCTTGGACGTACTTGGCTTTTATATAGATAGAGAATTGCATCAGTAGTGAGATATCTTCTGGAGCGGTAGAAGGATCCCACTAGGACGTGATAGATCTTACTAAGTTATGTTATTAAAATTCTCCATGGTGTTGGTAGGTAAGTATTAGGTCTATATTTACTTTTCCTTCTTCTTGTCTTTTTTGGATTAGCATAATTCTTCATTAAGTCATCAACTCCACACTGTTTTGCTAGTCTTTCGTATAGAGTACTGAAATTTTCCAACAAGAATTCGTGCCTAAAACTAGATAAAAATTCTATAAGCAAAGTTTCTTTCCCAGAACTGTCCGGGCCGTGGAACACAATACTGTGGGGCTGCTTCCCTGCTTACTATAGCATGGTTGTTTTCAAGTCTAATGTAAATAAGTTATTGTTGATCCGTCCTGTTATATAATTAAACCCTACCCAATTTCCACCATTGCTGTTTATCACGGTGTTGTTTCACTGTTTAACTTTTTTTTTTTTTTTTTTTACACAGTGATCACCACTTATCAAGGCCCGGAAGCCACTCAGGGATAAGGGTTATTGCAAGTACATTACGTTAGTGTGGAGATTTGATGAAGTGTTTACTTAAGGGGGAGGTTCATTAGGAATTTGTTAACATTGGACTTGAAGACATCCAAGTTGTAGTCCGGAGGGAAGCAGGCAGACGGAACAGAGTTCCACAGGCGTGCAGTTCTAAGAAAGAAGCACTCATTAACTTCCCCTAAAGTGACCTCTGGGCCTTGATAAGCAGTGACCCAAGGAAAAAAAAAATTAACAGTGTAAGATTATTATTATTTACTCATTCACCCCTCTATTTTTAGGACCACTTTCTCCAGCCCCCCCCCCCCACATTCATTTCAATTTTCCCCGTGCATTTCGCACAAAAAATAGGTTTTGTCAGCAACGGCACAATTTCAAATACGCCCACACACCTTTCTTAAAACAACAAAATTAAAGTGAACATATTTTGGGGGGACGTAGTTGAAAGCAGCATCATGTGACACAAGTAACCAATGAAAAAATTCAGAAAATTGTATTTTTAACGCTTTTCCAAAAGCTAAAATATCACCATCGTGTTCTGGAGCCCAAAATGTATAAAACGCATCAAACAGTCTTCTACGGAGAGAGTTCAGCTTTTTTCCTTTCTTCTTGCTTCGACTACACAACGAGAACATGCCTCTCGTGTTCATAACATCGTCGCTGCCAACACCATGATACATACGCCACGCGGACACTCGAAAGTCACTTATGCACACACGCATTCATTCCGCACATTTTCTAAATTAATAACAGCAAATCACTTTCCTCACGAATTATTTTCCTAGTGGGACTTTTTAAGTAAAGCGAACTTTGTCAGATAAAACACAAACTTTAAAATAATCTCATTATTTTTACACAGGGCTTTAACCTTCTAAACTCATTAATTCCACGAAAGACTTTCACCTAACATTTTAATCATAATGACTTTGAAAGAACTTTCACCAATTGGACATTTGTTTATTCAAATTCAAAGATGGCATCTTAAAATTCTGATCAACCGCTTGGATCATGCTAATTACTATTGAGCTATCTATAACAATAACCAATCAACAATTTCTTGGGATTTTACCGCATTTTTCAACTTTTTCTTCATCGAACCTGGACTTTATTTTGTATATCCTTTTAGCATTTCTACATTATCATCAACTTTTATACAATTACGGCTTCTCTCATAATTTGTAGTTTTTACTTTGTGTTAAACAGCAACATTATAACTTGCCTATGGTCATTATTTGCTAACTACTTTCCTCTGAGCACAAGAGCCATTCTTTGAAACTCTATGGAATAAGGAAAATTTTTAAGCTTTCAATTTGTATGCTTTGTTGAATAATACATTTGTTGTAAATTCTATTTATCAGAATTTTAAATTGAATTTCTTATATATATATTTATCATGTATGCATTATTAGAAATTAATCCTCCCAAGAAGTTTTGAAATAAAAATGAAACGTTGATAAATATATAATTTTGTTTTTTCCTTTTTCATTATCCATCACGTTGCAATATTATTTCCATGTGTGTCTTTGTGTGTGTGTGTGTGTGTGTGTGTGTAATATATATATATAACTTTTTATTTATTTTACCTAAGCGATTATATGTCGCTACACACATTCATGAGTATGTTTCAGTCAGCCAGTTACAAGTAAGCAATGTCGCCTCAAGAGATCTCTACTTACTTGTAACTGGCTGACCGAAACATACTCATGAATGTGTAGAGACATATAAATTCTTATTTAAAATAAATGAAAAGTATATCCTGCTCTACTTCAATATTGAGCACTCCAGCATTAACCTTTGTAGTAGTGATTCTAACACACTCACCTCTAAAAGACAGAAAGTCTGCTCTGTCTACTGTCGATATTTGGGGGCTGGGAAACGAAGAAGACACAGTTGGCGTGGAAAAAGGCGGGACTAACTGTAAGAATTCCTGAGACACCAGAGAGATAAAAGACCAAACTCGGACGGATAGGCGGCTGTGCTTTTGCTCCAAACAGACAACCGGTGATAGAAGAGAAAAGAAGTTCCTTTCAAAAGAGTTCCAGGGTAAGAGGCTGGAGGACTCAGCAGTACATTAAAAATTTATTGGTTGCTTCATTTCTGGAAAATATTAACCAGGAATTATATATTCAAGACTGTTTTTAGAGTCCATTGACTTAGAATGAATTTTATACTTAATTGATGGTTAAATATGATTAAATTTGTGCTCAGTTTTGCATTAAATACTAATCCTTATTAATTCCTAACTGTGCAGTGAACAGATACCATAAAACTTAGTTTGCTGCACCTTATCGTAACTATGGTCAATACACAATACAGCTAGACTGGCCTAGCAGCTTTGGGAAAAACTTCTAGAATAATTGTGGCGACTAATTTTTATTAATCCCTAACAATCCCTAACCACGCTTCGAACAAATATCATAATACTTAGTTCGCTGCATCATATTATAACAAAGGTCTATAAAAAATTTCAAATAGATCAACCTAGTAATTTCCAGGAAAAAGTGGAATGAACAGACAGACAAAAAGAAATATAATATAGATATCTCTCTCTATATATATATATATATATAGTACAAGGTTCATATTTTCCAGATGTAAAGTAACCAATGAAGTTAATACAAGGGTGCTCAATACCTAAGTAGGGCAAAATATACTTTCTATTTCTTTTTACATAAGAAAATAATATGTCGCTACACATTCATGAGCATGTTTCGGTCAACTAGCTACTGGTAATTAGAGCCTCCTTCATGCAACAAAGCTTATATGAGAGCTAAGTTTGTAATCTGTTGTAATTGTAATAAGTTTGTAACAGATTACAGGCTTAGCCCTCTTATAAGCCGTATCGTCTGAAGAGGTCTCTAGTTACAAGTGACTAGTTGACTGAAAACATGCTCAAGAATGTGTAGTGGCATATCATTGCTCATGTAAAAACAAATAGTAAATATATATATATATATGGGTGTATGTGTATGTATATATGTATGGGTGTGTGTGTATATGTATGTATATATGTATAGGTGTGTGTATATGTATATGCGTGTGTGTATGTATATACATGTATGTGTGTGTGTATATATATATATATATATATATATATATATATACACACGTGTATGTGTGAGAGAGATGCTTCATATAGATTTTTACACAAATGCTTACTCAAATAATTCTCTTACAGCTGCCTCTTCAAACAGCGACAACGTCCATATTGAATGCTGGCCAACTTAATTGTTCGCTTTTGAATCAAGATGGCTGCTTTTGGTGAAAGGATTATATTTGAAAATCTCTTTTGTGCCAGAGCGCGCCTAAATGTGTATGTGTAAATTGGTACACATTTAGCCAAGCAGAAACCTTCTCCGAAATTGGCTGGAGGCCTTCTGAACCCGACCTCCTTCGCCCCTCTCGCTTGAACCTTGTAATTAAATTCATTGGTTCAATTCTTCTGACCTCCTTGAAAAATGTCTTCTAGAATTAAGATGTAGTCATTTTCACTCTGAAATCAGTTAATAAAGACGGTGGTATTTTTTTTTTATTGGGAAATATTAAACTATGTGTTCGTTAGTTAAATATTGCAATTGATATTTCTTGCAATTCTTCAAGAAAGATTCACATGCGCGCGCACACACACACACACACACACACACACACACACACACACACACACACACACACACACAAATATATTTTATTAATATTGCAAGCAAACCCCCTTGGCGTTGACCAGCATTAATTGAGAACCAACGTCTTGAACTTCATATTACTATTTTTGTTCTTATTTTTTGTCTTGTATAATTTTCAATTTCCAAGGTATAAAAATTTGTGTCCAAGTGCACTATAACTCGCCGGAAGTAGTTTTTTGAAAAAGTGATATTAGTGGCCTGTAACTCCGCTAGGGATTTTTATTCTCTGGCCATCAAAGTCAACAGATATTAGACTATTCCTGCAATGATCTGGTCGCTGTTGATTTTGCAGTGGGATGTTAGTGTCAGGAGGTCCATCACCCCAGGCTTTAACTTCTTTCTTTGAGAAGGGGTTAGTTTACTGCTAATCAGCCGAGGCTCTCTTACCGGGAAATGTTGACGTGTCTGCCCAGGCACTTTTTGCAGGTCAGTTCTCCTCCTCAGAGGCGTTGATTTCTCAATCCTACTTTCCGACCCTGGTGTTACAGTTCTTGCAATGGCAAAGAACTATATACTCTAATGGCTTTTGACCTTGGTAAGTATTGATTCCATTATTAACAAAAAATTTAAAAAAATAACTCCTGATATCAGTTTTTATTATTTTTTAATTGCTACATAATTTTCAGTTATAACTAAATTAACGTTAACTTTGTGAACTAAGCTCCAACCCTGTCCCATCACCGCCCTGTTGCAACTCTGTGCCTGTTTTACAAATATTTTAATAGAATTTGCTCTGATGAACTCGTTGCTCTTGTACCTCCTCAATATACATATACCCGATAAACCTGCTTAGCAACAAAATCACATCCCTTCACTGTTGGGGTCCCTAAATACTAGAAAGCTTTCTACTCTAATAGTTTATTCCCTTGAACAGCTAGACTTTGGAATTCCCTTCCTGCTACCTGCTTCCCTGACTGTACTGACGTTATATATGGAAGGGGGACAGATCCCAGTGATTAAAGGAACGATGTAAATAAGTTTGGAAATAATATTTATTAAAAGAAAAGGCTAGAATTGAACCCAGTAAAGTTAAAAGTAAATATATATTGCTATTTAGAGAGGATTTTAGGAACGTAGAACAATTGTTCATTGTGTTGAGAAATAACTAAATATATTAATTATGTCAGAGTTAGGAGAGTGAACAATTCAATTC
The DNA here is from genome assembly GCF_053919585.1 of Euprymna scolopes. Taxonomy (NCBI): domain Eukaryota; kingdom Metazoa; phylum Mollusca; class Cephalopoda; order Sepiida; family Sepiolidae; genus Euprymna; species Euprymna scolopes. Next base: position 51,177,962 of record NC_136487.1, read on the forward strand.
AGGAATTTTCTTTGTGTTGCAAAAAAAAACGTGTTGGTCATATGTGCATGTAAATCAATGTGAGAAAAACATTCACGTGGCTGAAGCACGTTTTGGCGTCACAAAGAAAGATAATTTACAATATATTCAGAGAGTCAGATCAGTCAGAGTCGAGTTCGAGAGTTAGTTCAGAGTGGAGAGACAGCAGTGGAGTTAGCTGGAACCAGAAAGCGACCAGAAAGGGAAACAAGGAAATGTAACTCTGAAAGGCAGTGAATTCATGATCATCAATCATCCAGCTGGGAGAATAAACATCATGTATTTTGTAAACTTTTATCTTCGTTTTCATCTTTCAACCTGAAAGGTAATGTATTTTTGTGATCATCTTTGTAAACGAACTTTGTATGGAACACTCTCCTTCCATAATGTTAACTAAATCCGCCTGCACCAGTAATGAATTCGTTTCCCTTATGTTATGAATATGAACTGTGTGTAATCATTATTATTATTTTTTTTTTACATGGGCATAACCACTTATCAAGGCCCAGAGACCACTCGAGGATAAGGGTTAAGAGTGTACAGTAGTCAATTGGCCAATATAGTAATCGTTAGTAATGGAAATTCGGTAAATTTGTTAACTTAAGTGGAACGGCTCATCAAGAATTTGTTTATGTTGGACTTGAAGACAACCATATTGTAGTGAGCTGGAAAGCAGGAAAACGGAAGACAATTCCACAGACGTGCAGTTCTAAGAAAGAAGCTTTGTTCATGGAATCTACGTTTAGGTTTAGGCACAGAGAAAGAGTGGGGGGGAATTAGTGATAGTGTTTTCAGTTAGACAAGTGTGTCTTGTGAAAGTTTGGCGAAGAGGACCATAGATTGAAGCTCAGTGGAACACTTTCTATGAAAATAACGATAAAGCAGAGACAAATATAAATGTATATATAATATTATAAATGTCTCGTCATCGTCCCCGTTATATGAATGTCTTGTCCCTGCAACACAACACTGATATGCAGAAGTTTAAGTGTAACATAGATCAAAAGCTTTCTTAGGCATGGTCCCAAATAGTAGCCCCTTATGTTCAAGTGATGATATGCCTTATGAGGGGTTAGGGTTAGGAGGGGTGAACATGAGTAAAAAAAAAAAAAATTAAAAAAAAAGTAAAACGTATTTTCTGCTTATGAATGATCTGATCCGAACAAGCACCACACGATATAATTGTAAAACATGCTAACGTCATGGCATCTGTTCAGTCTTGAGAGACAAGGGATAACCCCTGTAAGGTTGTTTGTGCATGTAATTGTAAAGCAAGGATTATGCAAGCCCCATCCACACCTCCTGGGTCGGCGCTGTCCAATTTCAATAGCATGACTAGAAACAATGCTGAGATTAGCAGAGAGCACAGACAGCATCTGCTATTCCCAGAGGGCTACTCATTTTAGCACTTACCACGTTCAACGTTGTTTAACTTCGGTAATTTAAAGGGAACCCGTCTATCAACGTGATTATGCTGTATTAGAAAAGAATGCTAGTACAGTAATTTATATCCCTATTAGATTTGTTCTAAAAATGTATTTGGTCTTGTTATAGGGCCTTGTTTTCAATTGCATCCTGGACAGAAAGACAGAGATACCAACGTTTATATTAAATAAAAGACAGAGGCATAAATATTATCGTAATAATGTTTAGAGGCAGGTGTGTAAGTTTAGTATTGTATATTTTCACATAAGGTTAAAAAATGCTAAGTAAAGTGGGATTTTACAAGTATAAGTTGCAAGAGCTATGTGTCCTGGTTAAAACGTAACTGAAACTGGAAGCCACTTGTTTTACGTGGCGAATGCACAGAGAATATATTTTTATTTCCACTGAAGCGAGAGAGAGGTATAGTGCCACTTGGATGTAAGGAGCTACTGCTTGAGACCAAATCCGCAAGAACACTATGTAGGGAATTGAGTAGCGAGATGTATGGTTACATTACACTTGAACTTCTACATGTCAATACAGTCAGTGAAATAGGGAGCTGGAAGGGAATTCCAAAGGCTTGCAGTCTGAGGGAAGACATTATTAGAATAGAAATCTTTTCAGCATCTCAGGGATCTCTACAGTGTAGCAATAGAACTTTTATGCTTGTCGGGTTAGTCGGAAGTATTTGCAGTTCGCCAGAGCACATTCCATTAAAATACTTATAAAACAGGAATTGGAGTGTAACATTTCGGTGATAGGACAGGGGTTGGAGTTTAGTTGATAGTGCAGGACTTGTTAGATTGGGGACTCTTTTTTGGACCCTGCTAAAGAGCAAGAGACTAGTGACAGCTGCAACTGCTCAGCTGGGGCAACATGGCAGCAATATTCCAAGCATGGCCGAATAGCAGCTTTGTAGAGATATACGATACTCTCAGGTATAAGTAATTTTCTAGCACGATAGATGGAGCTCACCTTCTTTGCAGCAACCTTGTCAATGTCTTCAATGTATTTATTCCAATTAATGTTGCCTGTGAATGTTAAGCCGAGGAGTTTGAATGAAAAGCTTTCAGGTAGCATATCATTAGCCATGGTAATCTGTTGTTGAGAAAGTTTCTTGTAATTATTAAAGGAAAGAAGCTTAATCTTAGTAGCATTGGATGATACTATCCATTTACAGCGTCCATTCCACTATAGACTGGAAGTTTTCCTCTAAGGTTTCAGCCATTGCTCTAGTTATGTGTTCATTCATTTTCCCCTTATGTCTGTTATAGAACGTAGTGTCATTAGTAAATATACCCATTTTGGAGATAATTTTATCAGGGAAGTCGTTTATGAATATTAGGAATAATAAAGATCCAAGGATCGAGCCCTGTGGAACACCCGCATTTATATCATATTGCTTTAACATACAACCATCGAAGACAACCTGGATTTTTCTCTTGTCTTAGAAGGATTGCCTCCCCTGCCTTATCTAGTGTGTGGTATATACATTCAGAGATTACAGTTAGAATATCTAAAGTATATTTAGCGGAAAGAAATTTAATATTTATGAGGTCGTGGACTCGTGCTTGCTTGATTAAAGACTCAAAGATTTTGGCAAAGGGAGGAAGGAGGCTAATGGGACGATAATTGAATGGCTAATTCTTTCATCAGATGAAAACTAGTACAACAGAAGCAATTTTCCAGCAGTCAGAGAAGCAAAATTTGATAAAGCATTTGTTGAAAAGTTTGGAGAGAACTGGGGCAACCTTGGTAGCTTCTATCCACAAAGGGAAATTTGGGAAGGTGTGGTATGTTGGGTTTAAAGGGGAGTTGGAGGCGAACTGCCGGGCAAGCAAGTTAACCTTTTTGGTTGCCGTGTAACAACCTGATTTATTTTATTTATTGATTGCTTTTTTACTCTATTCCTCGCTTTTTTTATCCGTTCATTTATTTATAGTATTCAAATTCTTTCTTTCTTTATTTGTTTGTTTATTTATAAGATACATGCAAAATTTTATATATATATATATATATATATATATATATATATATATATATATATATATATATATATATATATACAAAATTTAATTTCGATGGTTGTCATTTTTCTTTATTTAGGTCGTTTATCCTTTCCGCAATACTAGAATATGTACATATTTGATAGGTTTATATGTTTCGTTTTAGGGGTAGGTTTTTTAGACCGTACACACACAAATGGGTGTATAATAGTATATATTTATCTATATTTGTGAAGTATTCCATTCCTAGAGTTCTCTCGTTAGAGTGCTTATCTTTATGTTGCATATTGGTTATATTAGAAGAGGGTACCACTTGTGGTATGTTACGTGAGTTCTTATTAGTAAAGATACAAGTCTTAGTGAGTGTTCTTGTCTTATTATAGAGAGGGATGTTGTAAGACTCAGAGAGAGAGAGAGAGAGAGAGAGAGAGAGAGAGAGAGAGAGAGAGAAGTTGTATTGTAGACTTATTGTTCATGTTATTATTCTTATATATTAAAATGTTCATTCCTTAATTGTGTTGAATGGAAGAAGAAGAAGAAAGCTCTTGGAGTGAAGGGATAGTGTTCAGACAGTTCGGACATGATGATGTTGAGACGTGTATGTAAAGACATATAACACAAATATATAATACAATTGGACTTTACCTTTTTGTAAGAATCATAAGACACAAGACGAGCTTTACAAAAAAACACTTGATGGTTTATTCTTCACACGGCCGTGATTCCATCATCAAGAATTCAAAGTTTCACATTTTTTTCTTGAAGTGACGTCTCGCTTCTAGACGTCTGACTGTCTCTGAGTTATCTCACTGACTGACTAACTAAAGTTTTTCTCTATTCCTAGAACTTTCTATTTTCCGTGACGTCATGACGTGTTCTGGACATACGTGTCCAAAACTTTTCCTATTTCTCAGTAACCTATTTATCCAATATGTTAAAAACATTATCTTATAAGCTGCATTCTTTCAATTTAAAATTTCATAACAAACTTGATAGTTAACATTCTTTCCTTGAAATATTTATCTATATTCTAAACAAATGTTTGTTTTACATTTTTAAATTCTCACACGTAATCTATTTCTAAACTAAGATTACGAGGTTCGAATTTCCCTATGCTATTTCATTTCCATTTTAAACTAAATTCTCCATTTTTATACTTACATGCAAAGGGGACAGCCCTTATCATGTAACATTTAATCGAGGCGAACAAAACACTTTTAGTCGAATGGAAACTATCTAGGAATGCTAAAACATGTAGTTCATTAACTTTACTCTGTTACCTGAATATATTCAGCAGAGAAACGTGATTATCGTTTTTAAGGACCGTGATAAATTATTAAATATAAAAGTAGAATCGGGAATCGGCTTTAAATTGCAAACACTTTGGTGGCTACGCTTTAAATAAAATGTAAAAAAGCGAATAGCGATCCCCATATAGTAGTAGCACTACAATTCATACTCCCCTATATCTTAACTAATAATTAAATGAACTATGTTAAGAGTTTAAAGGACACAGAATAGTCTCAATACACCACAAATTAATAACTATATCTCTACAATTATATGAATGCAACTTTGTCTCTGTGTGTGTGAGTTCGTTCGTTATAGACTAAAAAATCGGCTAGACCGATTTTAATGAAATTTCACAAAAAGGTACTGGCTGTACCTGGCAGTGTTTTTAGCTAGGTTTTGCACCGAAACGTTTCCAACAAGTATCGGCAACAGATATTCGCTATGTATTATTGTACGTATGCAAATGAAAATAACAGGCCATTTTTTTTAGTTCGTTGCCTAGCGACGCGTCAAACCGACGCTAACACCGTTATTTATGCTATGAAATACTACTACTACTACTACTACTACTACTACTACTACTACTACTACTACTACCCTACAGAGCGCATGCCCAGACGCACACACGCAAACACGACTATTACAGCGTATTTTCTCTTTCTTTCTTTTTTGTTTTTCTGGACGACATAACTTCTTATTGTTGTTCCGTTAATTTGAAAAAAAATTAGTTCTTTCATTTCTTCTTTATTAACTTGACTTTAATTACCACTTTATATACCATTTAGGCAGGATTGGAGTTTAGGTGTCGATTAACCTCGATCCATTAACAACCCAAACCAAAAACGAAAAGGACACAAATATCGAGTCACCGCTTTGTATCCATGGAAACACTGACCGCATATCGTGCAGTTTACAAATAATCTGAAATTATTAATATTCTGAATTTCTTTTAACATTGACCTATTTTATTATTAACCTTCTTCTTTATTAAAAAAAGTGCGGCTAAAAGGGTGTATCGCAGTATATTTTTTATTAGTATTTTTAATTTAAATTCAATTATACTGATAAAAAAACTCCTGGAAATGAAAAATAAGTATATTGAGAGATTCTTTTAAATAAAAAACGAAACAGTTTTTCTTACATTGTAAACATATAGATATATAAATTATAATAATTTAAATAATTTTATACAAGACGAACAGAATTGTTCTGGTAGTTTTGCACAATTGGTGGGAGTTTGCAAGTATTCTGTACTTTCACCTAACAATTTAATTTTTTCCTTTTATAAAAAGCATTTTTTTTTATTCTTTTATTTTTTTATTTTTTATATACACAAAAACACATATTGTTCCCAAAACCTAATTCATAAGTTAGGAGGACGCTGAAACACGCCTTGCTTTATTCTATGCATGTGCACCAAAACGGTAATTATTACAAGAAATCCGATGCCTTATAGCGGTACATTTACATTAAAAGAAAAAGATTAATATTACAAAAACTCATTCTTAAAATATTTTTTCATTTTGTTTGTTGAAGAAATTTATACAATATATATACCTGTAACTAAAATTTGTCTGATGTCACTTCCGTAAACAAGGGAGTGCATATCTTCAGCATTAACCAAAAAATGACTAAACTTGAATTTAAATTCCAAATTCTTTTAAAACAATATATTCCGATAAACGGAGTGCACAAATATCACTAAAATTGAATTAAAATTAATATTATTGCCTTTCAGCGATACATTTTTATTAAAGAAAAAGATTATTATTAAAATAGGTAATTATTAAAAGGAATTTAGATTATTGTTTAAAATAAAATAAAAAACGTTTTGATTATATTGTTTTATTTCGAAATTTTTATTTGTAAACTGAACGATATAGTCAACTGTTTCATCGTTAATTAAAACAAAACACTTCATAAAAACAATGGTTTTATTGTATTACTGCTTATACATTACTTATGCATTTACGAACACTTATTTATAATTCTCTCTTTTCTCATTAAATATTCTCATAAATTTCGATTGAGATTTTTTTCCGAAATTTTATAGTTTTACATATTTATTTTATCTTACACTTCATAAGCATAAAAATGGCATTAAATCAACCTCCGACCAAGGTCGGGTAATACTGCTAGTTTACTATAAACCGACAAACCTCTAATTGATAACGGTACTCACCAGAAAAGCGTCGAAAAAAAGGCTAGCATAAATAACTTAGCTAAATCAAGCCATTCTCCCGTTACCCCTAAACACCGTCTCAAGCGTCACCGGTTAATACTAAACTAAACGAACAGAAACACAATTTGCCACCAACCGGAGAAAGGGGAGCACACTTTGCATAATTAATAATTAAACACCCGAAAATGATTAACTAAAATAATCTATGAGTCTAGCACCCGTGTAATTGGCATGTTTATATATACCTACACTAATTATGATCGTAAAGCAGCGTTACATTAGAATACCAACTACATAATTGACTCCAAACGATAACTAAGCATTCTAATTAGAAAGCTCTAAGTACGGAATACTCCACGAATATAGATAAATATATACTATTATGCACCTGTTTGCATGTGTACGGTCTAAAAAACCTATCCCCAAACGAGGCATATAAAACTATCAAATATATACATATTCTAGTATTGCGGAAAAGATAAACAACTCAAATGAAAAAATGACCATCGGAATCAATTTTTTTTTGTGTGTGTATATATATATATATATATATATATATGTATATATATATATATATATATATATGTATATATATATATATATATATATGTGAAAGTGTCTGTCTGTCTGTCTGTATGTGTGTGTGTCTGTCATTGTACATTTCCCTACGCAATAACTATGCCAATTTTAAGTCTATAGACACGAAATTTGATATACAGAGTACCGAGATTTGGGAAAATCTTTGTAACTCATTTTCGGCCAGAAATTTGACTGTTAAGGGGTCAAAGTTCAACAATTTGACCTTTGAGAACCCCACAAAACTCCTCCACCAATTTTGGGTATAAACAATTGAAATTTTAGATATAGGTTCTTTGGCCATGGATCTAACTTAGTAGCTTGATTTGAGTCTAAAACAATAAATCTTAAGGGGTCATAATAGGGGTCAAATTTTAAAAAAATTTGATTTCTCCGGTCTCTACCAAATTATTCAGCCAATTTCTTGTCTAAAAATTTGAAATTTTACATAAAGGGTATTCAGAGATAGGGCAAGCCTTTTAATCGGTTTGAGTAAAAAAATTAAGCTACCAATATATAGATGTATGTATGTATGTATGTTTGCATGTCTGCCTAAAACTTGCGACGGATTTTCACAAGATCAGTATTGTTTGAAGTTTGACCATTCAGACGAAAATTACCGAAAAATTGGCTAAAAAGATTAATTGCTTCACCCTCAACTGGGCACTTTTCTACAGGAGGGGGTTCCTTTTTTACCCCGATATTTTCGAAAGTAAATCCCCTCTTTTCGATTGTCTAGCCTTAATTTAAACCTACGTCACTTCCGGTTTGGTGGTGGTCGTAACAGTAAAGACGTCACGTTTTTTCCCCGTTCTTTTTCTCTTTCACGGTACGGGATCGAGCCTGCCTTCCTACTACCACTTTTTTTCTGCTCAACATACACCTTCAAACACCCGGGCAACGCTGGGCTGAAATGCCAGTATATGTATATATATATATATATATATATATATATATGTATATGTATATATATATATATATATGTATATATATATATATGTATATATATATATATGTATATATATATATATGTATATATATATATATATATGTATATATATATATGTATATATATATATATATATATATATGTATATATATATATGTATATATATTTATATATATATATACCTTTGCTCCGATAATTACCTCAGACAAAGAGGTAGAGAGGGAAATATTACTACCGGTACACCACCACCTTTATTTAAATCATATAAATAAGAACATAAACCTATTTCAACTAACTGCTAATTTGACCACCCACACACACACACACACACACACACACACACACACACACACACACACACATATGTATGTATGTATGTATTTATGTATGTATGTATATATACTTGTATAAGGTTGGTTGAAGACAAATAAAAACAAATGCGTAATAGAGTCCGATTTAGGTGACCAGAGGATGGTCCCTTTATTTTGGATTTGAAACCGATGGTACCGATGTTGTTCTGATGTTCTGTAACACACATACATACATGCATACATACATTCCTCTCTCTCTACCTCATATATATATATATATATATATATATATATATATATATATATATACAGTAGAACCACGGAATATGGCATTAAAAATTTAAGATTAGTAACAAAATACAGTACAGTATATAATACACATGTATATAATCAAATAACATTATGAATAACACCGTAAAGTGGGGTAAATACCGTAACAAGGGGCCGTAAAAGATCGTATTCCACATCGTAACCTGAAATAAACGTATCCTAAGGCCACCACATACAGTACTGTTTTGCTTTTGATTACAGTAGAAGACGCGATTGTAACCATAGAATGTTTCGAAAGTTCAAAGGCTATTTAGAACTGATTTTCTCAAAGATCACCCAACACGCGCACTGTTGATCGCATTAGATATATGTTTGAAACAGATGGAACTGTGTATGACGTCCATGAGAAATGTTCAGGAAAACCACGGTTATTAACCACCACACCACAAGCGAAAAATATTTGCTTGAAACGCTTCACCGATCAGCTCAGAAATCTTTATGACAAATGGCTCGTGAGACAGGAATCCCCCGATCAAGCGCCCATCGTATTTGAGGACGATGAGATCAAAGATAATGTTGTACAGTTTCAAAGGGAATGATGCGTAATGCTGTTGAATTCATTGGTCCGCGATATCGGTTATGTTTGGGAACTGCCCATCTTCAATTTCAACAATTCTAAATATGCGTTTATCCGTGCGTTCATTTATCTTGTAACATATAAAACTATCTTGTGGGATTTGAAAAGTTGGATTTCAGTTGAGATATCAAACCTTGATTCTGACTAATCAATAAATATGTTTTATTGTTATACGTTGTACCATGTTATTAGCATTGTAATAATGTACTTTACTACAGGTTATTTAAAAAAAATCACCTTGACACGCCATTTCCCATTAGATCACCAAAGTTAAGCAATAATTACAAGAAACCCTCTCTACCACCCATAGCAATGGCCAACGACTCTTTATCTGAGAGTCCATCTTTCAAACTCCTTGGCCTAACGTTCACAGGAAACATGAGTTGGAACAATTACATTGAAGGCATTGCCAGGGCCGCTGCAAGAAAGGTAGGCTCTCTCTACCGTGCTAGAAAACTACTAACACCCGAAAGTATCCTGTACCTCTATAAGGCCACCATTCGCCCGTGTATGGAGTATTGCTGCCACATCTGGGCTGGTGCATCTGCTACTAGTCTCTCGCTCCTTGACAAGGTTCAAAGAGAGTCGCAAACCTGATAGGCCCTGAACTGGCATCTAAGCTTCAGCCTCTGTCCCATCGACGAAATGTTGCATCCCTCTGCCTTTTCTACAAGTATTTTAGTGGTGAATGTTCTGACGAACTGCAATCACTTGTGCCCCACGACGCGAGCACCCTCGACAAACCCGACAGGCTACTAGATCCCACCCCCACACTGTAGAGATCCCTAGATGTAAAAGATCTTTTTACTCCAATAGTTTCTTCCCCAGAACCGCAAGACTCTGGAATTCCATTCCAGGTCCCTGCTTCCCCAACAGTACTGACGTGCAGAAGTTCAAGTGTAACGTGAACCGACACCTTGCTGCCCAAATCCCTACATAGTACCCCAGTAGTTGTTGCCCCTGATAGTAGCCCCCTACACTAAAGTGGCAATTTGCCTTGTTTGGGGTGAAAATGTAAAAAAAAAAAAAAAAAAAAAAAAAAACGTTGACCTGGCCAGTACTAAAATGGATGGCTATTTGGGAATTCCAGTGATTCCGGTGATGTATGTGCTCTCCGCTTATATCGGCATTGTTTCCAGCCGTCCTAGACCACTTCTTGTCACTGAACTCAAGCAGTGCCAATTCAGGAGGGGTGTGGTTGGGATTGTGCAACCCTTGCTGCACAATTACACGTGCAGTTACTCTTGCTACTAAACTAAGCCACGAAAAAAACAAAAAACAAAAAACGATTGATCATTTCAGTCATTTATCTAATTGATCCGAATTGCAAATTATACATAATTCAAATCTATGAGCTATTACAATCAAACACATCAATCCTTACAAGTATAATTTTTAAAATCATACAATTCAAAAACTATACTTACGTTTTGTTAAGTTTAAAATAATCTGAAAACTCCTTTATATCGTAATTGTCCATAATTAAATTAACTTAATAACGTGCGGCAGTTACCTCCCTTGGAACAAATCTTCCGAAATTAACTTTAGTTATATTTATTAATATTTCACAACGCATAGACATCCATATTCAACTAATAATTAATTTGTAATTTAAATATAGTTTTAATGTCTTTCACTCAATATTATTTTTAAAAAATTAAATCGATTTATATTATAAATTAATTCACTAATTTTTACAATACAAAATGTTAGTATTACAGATTATTTCAATCGATAATCATAAGTTATTAAGTTATACTTCATATCTGCTAATGTTGAATTGTAAATTAATTAGTTACTTCAATTTACCTTAATTTTTAAAATTAATTTATATATTTATTCGTATTATTATCAATATCAGCACCATCAATTATTTATATAGAAAGTAATGTTGTTAATTTTGACATTTCACAAACTTAACTCAATTCTACATACGACAATCTACATACGCATTTTACGAACTTGTTCCTTATTCAAGCATAATTTTTGTTATCGTTGTATATATCCAAATTCTCTAATAAGTATGTTTCAGAGTTTCTTCATCTGATAACATGTTATTTTATTAAATAATTATTAAATAGAACATTTTGGCAGAAGATTAATAAATTAATTAAAATCGTTAGTACGAATAGTTGGGTTTAATGACTTTGTTTGATAAAAATCCAATATGGCGTAGTGGAAAAATATTAAGGTAACTGCAGCTTCTCTTTCAAATTTCGGATTTTTACCATGTCAAATCATATTTCAATTCCTTTTGACGGATTGATTGTTGCTATTTTTTCTGATGAGTTAAGGTCATAATAGATTCACTAATTGATATAATAATTGATTGATTTTGCGCTACGAAACAGATACTGTCAAGAATTGTATGAATTAACTGATTTAAAGAATAAACTATAAGATTGTCAACATCATGAATTTTGGAATATAAATTTTTGTCATTTATTATATATATTGCTCTGTAATCACATTGAGCTTCTTATATAAGGATTGATATATAAGAAAATATATTTCTACAGAAATATATATATATATATATATATATATATTCCTGAATTTATATATTTTTTCTATTTATATATTCCTTATAATATCGCCCAACTTCATTACATATGAGAGGGAGAGAGGGAGAGAGAGAGAGAGTATTATGCTACATTCTAGTGACGAAGATGTTATTTATTCTACTGATAATCTTTTTAAAATAAAGGCTTCAGTATATTTTACAAACCATTTCTTTCACAGAACATCCGACATGAATATGCCAATCTTCCCAAAATCTTTCTCGTATGGACTTTTCAGAAACCAAAAGAATCTTCTTCGAAAAAAAAAGCACAAAAAAAAAAAATCAAACAACTCTCACTGATTACATTTTCTCTCGTTAAAATACGTGGAAATCGCTACCCAGAAATGACAGCCATCTTATTTTATGAAGTAAATACATGAAAAAATACACACGATATTGCCCAGGAGAAACTGCCAGATGAGTTAATAGTGAATTGATTTGAAGTAACATATATATATATATATATATATATATATATATATATATATATATATATATATATATATATAGTAAGTTATAAAATATATATGGCAATTAAGCTACGCAGAATATTCCGCATTTATATATATACATATATTTATATATATATATATTTATATATATATCTATATATATATATTTATATATATATATTTATATATATATATTTATATATATATATATATATTTATATATATATATATTTATATATATATATTTATATATATATTTATATATATATTTATATACATATTTATATATATATATTTGTATATATATATTTATATATATATATTTATATATATATTTGTATATATATATTTATATATATATATATTTATATATATATATTTATATATATATATTTATATATATATATTTATATATATATATATTTATATATATATATATTTATATATATATATATATATATATATATAGCTTCCGTACATTTATATCTGATCTACCTCTGCATTCCATGTTTAAAAAGGATGTGTCCTCTATAGTATTAGACCTAACTGAATGGTTAATTGTAGGTATTGACCATTTCATACCCTCTAAAAAGTTTCAGCAAAAACCTAACAGCCAGCCATGGTTCTCTCCAGAATGTGCTGCTGCCATTGCGCACAGAAATCACTTTTTCCACTGCTTCAAACGTAATAGATGTATGGAAACTAAAGCCGTTTTCAGGACTGCCAGCAACCATTGTAAGAAAGTAATAAGGAACGCAAGAGAGTTGTATGCTCAATCTGTTAAGTCCAAAGTAGCTGAGCAGCGGCTTGGTTCCCACCAGTTTTGGCAAATAGCAAACAGAATCCTGAACAGAAGCGTGTGCTCCATCCCAACTATTATCAATGGATCTGAGGTAATCTCGTCAGCATCAGACAAAGCCAAACTCTTTGTCAAGAACTTTGCAGCTAATTCTACCCTTTGCGACCAAGACCGCCAACCCCCAATATTTCCTCTTGTATCAGAAAACACGCTATGTGATATACGTATATCTGTACGTGATGTTGCCAAACTAATCAAAAACCTTGATTCCAGTAAAGCAACTGGCCCTGATGGTATTCCAATTATAGTACTCAAAAAACTTCAACCTGAACTAGCGCCCATACTTACAAAACTGTTTAAACGTTGTCTTAAGGAGAATAGTTTCCCATCTCCCTGGAAAATCTCATCAGTATGCCCTGTATTTAAGAATTCAGGTGATCGCTCATCCCCCTCTCAGTACAGGCCAATAAGTCTCCTGTGCGTCATGAGTAAGTTGCTAGAATCTGTATTAAATACAGAAGTAATCAAACATCTCAACAAAAATAACCTTCTTAGTGACACTCAATATGGTTTCCGTTCTGCTAGATCTACAGCAGATGTCCTTACAGTTATATCGCATAGGATTAGCAAATCTCTCGACGGTGGCAATCTTTCTAGGGCAATTGCTCTTGACATATCTAAAGCCTTTGATAGGGTATGGCATAAAGGTTTACTTCATAAGATCGCTAGCTATGGTATAGCTGGAAAAGTCTTCTCAATTATTAAATCATTTCTTTCTGATAGATTCATAAGAGTAGTAGTTGAGGGGCAAAAATCAGAAGCTCACAATATTAATGCCGGTGTCCCTCAGGGATCCATCCTGGGCCCAACTCTTTTCCTGATCTACATTAATGATCTTCCAAATCATATCCTTACATCATTTGTAGACATTTATGCTGACGACACTACCATTTATGGTACCACATCTAAGACAGTAAACGAGCAAGTTCTCTCCAATTCTCTCTCCTCTGATCTTGAGCACGTAGTACAATGGGGAAAGGAGTGGCTGGTTACTTTTAATGCATCTAAAACCAAGCTTCTCTCTTTACATCATCAACATTCTAATCCACATTTGTCATCAATTGAAATGAATGGCTCTCGTCTTCAGGAGGCCTCAAGTTTTGACAAGCTTCTGGGCTTGACCATTACTCCTGATCTTAAATGGAACACGTATATCAAATCTGTTGCCAAGGCCGCTGGAAAAATGGTGGGATCTTTCTATCGATCCAGTAGATATCTCACTGCTGATGCTATTCTCTATCTATATAAGAGCCAGGTACGTCCAAGGATGGAATACTGTTGCCACATCTGGGCAGGAGCTGCTAGAAAGAACTTGTCCTGCCTTGATAGAGTTCAAAATAGACTTCGTAGCCTCGTAGGAGATGTCCTTTTCTCCTCCTTGCAACCTCTATCTCACAGAAGAGATGTTGCGAGTTTGTCTCTGATGTATCGTTATTTTCATGGAAAGTGTTCAACTGAGCTTCAATCTATGGTCCCCCCTCGCCAAACTTTCACAAGAAACACTCGTCTAGCTGTAAACACTATCAATAATTTCCCCCACTCTTTATCTGTGCCTAAACCTAAACGTAGATTCCATGAACAAAGCTTCTTTCTTAGAACTGCACGCCTGTGGAATTGTCTTCCGTTTTCCTGCTTTCCGGCTGACTACAATATGGTTTTGTTCAAGTCTAAAGTAAATAAGTTCTTGATGAGCCGTTCCATATAAGTTATTAAATTTACCAAATTTTCATTACTAATGATTACTATATTGACCAACTTCTACTGTACACTCTTTAACCCTTATCCTTGAGTGGCCTCTGGGCCTTGATAATGTGGTGATGCCTTTGTAAAAAAAAAAAAAAAAAAAAAAAAAAATATATATATTTATATATATATATTTATATAGTTATATATATATTTATATATATATATATATTTATATATATATATTTATATATATATATTTATATATATATATATATATATTTATATATATATATTTATATATATATATATATTTATATATATATATATTTATATATATATATTTATATATATATTTATATATATATATTTATATATATATATATTTATATATATATATATATATATTTATATATATATATTTATATATATATATTTATATATATATATATTTATATATATATATATTTATATATATATATATTTATATATATATATTTATATATATATATTTATATATATATATATATTTATATATATATATTTATATATTTATATATATATATATTTATATATATATATTTATATATATATTTATATATTTATATATATATATTTATATATATATATATATTTATATATATATATATTTATATATATATATATTTATATATATATATTTATATATATATATATTTATATATATATATTTATATATATATATTTATATATATATATTTATATATATATATATTTATATATATATATATTTATATATATATATATATTTATATATATATATATTTATATATATATATATATTTATATATATATATATATATATATATATATATATATATATATAACTTACTACCTAGCGCTACCTACGTATTGAGCATTGGTGAAGTAAATACTTAAAGTTTACGCATAAATTTATACTTTCGTATATTAATTTATGTGATTAAATGAAGTATATATATATATATATATATATATATATATATATATATATATATATATATATATATATATATATATATATATATTATCGCTTGCAGAACTCATAAAAAAGACAAATTAAATCAAACCCATCTCAATATTACCAACGTAGCTTATTTTCATTATCTAAATAAAAATGACTGTGTGTGTTTGCCTGTGTGATCGGTCAACATTCTGACGATGTTTAAAAATAATTTCACCGTAATATAATACGGACATGTTTTGGAGCGAATTTCTTTCAAATTACATCCCATTTGAGAATAAAGCATATTTTCAATTTTATTTAGCAGAAAAGTGTGTTGACATATCCAAATGAATCGAACGTTTCAATTAATTTTCGCCCGATTCCAGTTCCTCCCCCTTGATACCTACCCCTAACAGAATTGATTATGTTAATCTCGGAAGTTGTTGGACTCATGAATAATTCTTAAAGTAGGTCAACAGAGGCTGCGCAGTCTATGCAAATATACTTGCGATGACGAAAATGATATTCTAAACAAACATGCTATTAAAACTTATTTCCTTTAGCAATTGCCAAAGAACCTTTTTCAACCACCAATTGCTATGAAAAATAGCACCTAATCTGAGAGCCTATCTATTAAACTCCTCGGCTTACCATTCACAGGCAACATGAATTGGAACATATATTGAGAACATTGTAAAGGCTGCTGCAAAGAAGGGTGGGCTCCCTCTATTATACTAGAAAATTACTCACACCAGAGAGTATCCTATATCTTTACAAAGTCGCATTTCGTCTATGCATGGAGTATTGTTGCAACGTCTGTATTGATGCATCTACCACTAGCCTCTCACTCTTAGACAAGGTCCAAAAAGGAGTTTCATATCCCCAAATATCGACCAAACTCCAATCTCTGCCCCATCAACACAATGCTGAATCCCTGTGTCTGTTTTACAAGTACTTTAATGAAATGTGCTCTAATGAATTCACAGCTGTTGTACCGTTTCGACGTACATACTCCCGATTATGCCGACAAGCAGCAAAATCACACCCCTTCAATGATGCTGTAAAGCAGCACTGTAGATGCTGTAAAGCCTTTTACTCTAATAGTTTCTTCCCTCGGATTGCTAGACTTTGAAATTTCTTCTATGTTTCCTGTTTTCCCGAATGTACTGACATAAAGATATTTTAATGTAATTTGAACAGGCATCTCGTTGCTCAACTCTCCACAGTTCCGTGTTAAACCCCAGCCTAAATAGTAGTCCCTTACGTCTAAGTGGTAATATGCTTGGTTTTGTGCGAAAAAGAGTAAAAAAAAAAACATGACTGATCGATCGACGGGCAGGCTCTTTTAAAGATACTGAGCCTCATCTGAAATCAGGTGTACCCATCTAATCTGCGCAATTACAATTTTAGATACTAAATAAGTCTTTCAATGAACATTTTAAGTAAAAAAAATGCAGGAAAGTCTTTATCATGTACGTACTCGCCACGGAACGAAGATGGCATATTCCAAAAATCACGTAATTTGATCAAGTATATATATATATATATTTTTTTTTTAAATCAAACAAATTTTATGACTTTTTTTTTTACACAGTGGTCACCACTTATCAAGGCCCAGAAGCCACTCAGGGATAAGGGTTATTGCAAGTACATTACGTTAGTGTGGAGATTTGATGAAGTGTTTACTTAAGGGGACGGTTCATTAGGAATTTGTTAACGTTAGACTTGAACACATCCAAGTTGTAGTCAGGTGGGAAGCAGGCAGACGGAACAGAGTTCCACAGGCGTGCAGTTCTAAGAATGAAGCTTTGTTCATGGAATCCACGTTTTGATTTAGGCACAGATAAAGAGTGGGGGAAATTTTTCACAGTGGATTCGGCTAGACGGGTGTTTTTGGTGAAAGATTGGCGAGGGGGGGGGGCAACGTCTCTTCTGTGGGAGAGAGGTTGCAGGGTAGAGAAAAGGGCATCCCCCAACAAGTTACGAAGTCTATTTTGTACTCTGTCAAGGCAGGATAGGCTGTTTTTAGCAGCTCCTGCCCAGATATGGCAACAGTATTCCATCCTTGGACGTACTTGGCTTTTATATAGATAGAGAATTGCATCAGTAGTGAGATATCTTCTGGAGCGGTAGAAGGATCCCAACATCTTTCCAGCGACCTTGGCAACAGACTTGATGTACGTGTTCCATTTCAGATCAGGAGTGATGGTCAAACCCAGAAGCTTGTAAAAACACGGGGCCTCACCCAGACGAGAGCCATCCATCCCAATTGATGCCAGATGGGGATCAGAGCGTTGATGATGTAAGGATAGGAGTTTGGTTTTAGATGCATTAAAGGTAACCAGCCACGTCTTCCCCCACTGAACCACGCGCTCGAGATCAGAGGAGAGAGAATCAGAGAGAACTTTGTCATTTACAGCCTTTGATGTGTTGCCGTAGATGGTCGATGTGAAAGAATCCAGTCGCAATATTTGACTGAATTTGAAATTCACCCCTTAACAACCTCTCCAGAAACAGGGCTCATCTGTAGCTGTCATCTTAACATACTATTTTCTCTTGTGGATTAATGCCACCTTACTGACTGATGCGACCATTCACTGACTAGTAGGGCGCACCAATCCTATATGTCGCTTAAGGAACTAATTACCTCTGTCAGAAATTAGCCAGGAGCCAGCAGAGGAGCTCAAACGACCAAAAACAGACCTCTATCCTTTCATTCTCGGTCCACTGAATCCCCCCCCCCTCCAGGCTGCGACTATTTCACTGAAGACCTCCACTGGATAACCTGGGGACACTTCAAGTTTCTGGTTTCCGACACAAGAGCATTCTAGAAATTTCTATTCCTTTTCTTTCTTTTACTTTGGACACAGACTTTCTTCTATCAAAATAAACTCTTTCGTTGTTTTGTTCTAAAATAAATGTGTTGATTAATTACTCTGTGCTTTTCTGTTGCAAATTAATCTTTTATTAGGGGTTTTGTGCAATCTTACATAAAATCTACCTAAACATCAATGGCTGCTAAAAATACTTAATTGCTAAAAACCGGAAAATTTGATTTTCTTAAACAAAAACAATATGTGATCGATTTTCATTAATTTTGGAATATAACGTTTTCATCTCGTGACAAGTAGGTACACCACAAAGGTTTTTCTTTATTTTTGTTTCGACAGAGGGACAAGACAACTCGTAGAAATGTATGGACGTATGATACCTTTATATTTTGATGGATAAGTGTACCGCAACTCTTTGTGACATCACCAACTATCGGAGAATTTTATTAACGCAATATTAGATACTGATGAATGACCTTACCTTTATCCCAATACCTGGATTTCCTATTTCCTAGTATCCCGAGTAAAAATAAAATGAACCATTCTTTCCCATCATTCTTGTGAATAAATATTTCAACCAGTCGAAAACGCGGGAAATTACACCTTCACATATTTAAAAATAAAAAAAGGAAGTTTGAATATTGGCGCCATACGTAGAGAGCCACCAAATTGATACTTGTGCTGTAAAATCTGTCCGAAAACTTCCACTGCACGAATCCTTTTGTTTTTACTGTCGGCAACAGATTCAGTATGTTCAGTTGCTGTGAATCTCCCCCCCCCTGCCCAACGGGTGACTACTTATACCAAGACGCCTTTTTTCAGGGTCAGCACGAGACTGTTTCTTTCCAGTGACTGTACATTTGGATATTTCTTCAAATCGTTGCCAGTCGTCAATAAAGGTAATTTATTTTTGTATGGATCGACTTTGTCATTCTTTCTAATATTGCGTTTCGTTTTACAAACGTATATAAAAACAACGAATAATATGCAAATTCAGTATGAACATTATTCATAATGTATGTATGTATGTATGTATGTTTGTATATATATATATTATAATTAAATAATAATTGTTCTTTTATACTTGCAGAGACTAGTGTTCATGCTTACGCAATCATCATTATAGGGCGACAATTCCTACCCGTCGGGAGATTCAAACGCAGCCTTGAAGCCACCTTTGACGCCATTTCTATCTTCGGACAACCAAACGATTTCCCCGAGAATTAAGGAAATAAGTGAAATTTCATAACAGTTGGCCCAGCTGTTTTTGAGTCCATAGGGAACGAACCCCCCCCACACAGAAATAAAGTTCCTTTTATATAATAGTAGCGATATATGCATGCGTATAAAATTAGTATATAAACCGGTATTTTTCCACATAACATTTAAATAAGCAGAATAATGGAAAATTTCATTAGAAGTTAAAAAATAATACAGAATTAGAGTTTCCGCAGACAGTCCGAAATGAAAGTGACAAAGAAGAGAGAAATTTGTACGTCTTTGGCAAATAAGCTGATTGTTACGACATGTTTTTTTTTTTAATTATATAGATGTGGGTGAATAAAAACGGTATTTTTTTTTTACATAGACTAATGAAAATTTTCATTCAAATAAAAAAACGACAATATAGAATTAAAGCTGCGTCTTAGGTTATGATGCCATGATAGGAAGTTAGGAAGGAAACCTAGTGAAGAAGTGAGAAACTCCCCCCCCTTTTTTTGACCAGTGAGTTGATTGTGCTCGGATGCGTTTTCTGTCTTTAATATTCATGGTGTAGTTAAAGGCAAATCACTGGGCAAGCAGTTCAACCTTATTAGTTGCTATGCAAGCGACATTATGGTGATTTGTTAGCAGGGGAATTGTTGATTGTCCATTTTTTTTCTAGTCATCTCCTCTTAACTGCGGGTCTCAATAATTTTTATGATGTTATAAATATTTGTCTATTTTATTTGACTCATGGCAATTGAATCGGCGAAATACTTGTTGCGCATGCGCGATTACACATGCGCAGGTTAAAGTGAGCAATTGGGGAGAATTTCCGCTGACATGTGATTCTATGGTTTTTATTAGGTACGGGCAAAATGAATGCCGATGCTCAAAATGTATAAACATTTCAACCCTTCCCTTTACTTAAAAATTCACCAAAAATTAGGAAATTAACCAATTTTAATGAAATTTTCAGTATTTATCAAATAATGATCGTGGAATATAATGAACTAATTATCTTTATTTAAATCTGAATGGAAATGTATTATTTTGTTTAAAAATTAGCTAAATGTATGGTTTTCAGTAGTAAATAAAAATGCAAGAATTTATTTTGGCTTTTATTATATAAATAAAGCATCGTAATTTGTAACAGTGATAAAAAAAATTATAGGAACATTACAAAAAACGTCCCCAAAGTCCGTATTAATAAATTCGATATAACTCGAAGAAAAATGAATTTCTTGAACTACCGATATTACCATTGAATTAAGTATTGTTTATTTAATATTTTCACACACACAAAAAAATATAATGGCAAAAATATTTCTGCTTTTTTTTTAATTACAGATTTCGCATAATTTTTATATGCAAGATTTTAATAATTTCCGTGCTCGCAAGAATGCGAAACTTTCGGCGTAACATAATTTTTATATGCAAGATTTTAATAATTTCCTTGCTAGCAAGAATGTGAAACTTTCGGCGTAACATAATTTTTATATAATCTCGAACAATAATTTTAAAAAATTAATTTAAAAACAGGAACATAAAAAAATCAAATTAAAAAATGATAAAAATTGATACGAACGTTCAGAATAAGAATGTATGGATGCACGTCTGGGGAAAAAAAGAAATCTGACACCCCTACCTCCTTTTACTATCATGACTTCATTTTGAAACAGCGTTTCGATTGGCTGAAATGTTGGGCCTCCTTATAATCGTGTTTACATTTTTTTAGTTTGTTGTGTTTTTGGCGAACGGTAAATTACTTGCTTTTTGGGGGCCAATTAAGTTGTTTTTTTTTGCACAAACAAGGTGTTTTTTTTTTAATTTCATTTAACATCTTAGAACTTTACTTGACTAGTTATCTTTGTAATAGACCTAGAAAACTAATATTTATCTTTTAAAGGATTTTTACAGTGAATTTATTTAACTTCAAAATTTAGCTGAATTGGTTAGTTCGCCGTGAAAACATTTTTCATAACTTTTTTTTCTCATGTGTACAAATATTTTTTCCTTTAGGAAATTAACTTTAGTCTCTAATCTTTTAAATACAATTAAAAAGTAGTCGAAAACATGCAAAAATTATGATAAATCGGCTTTCAAAATTAGGTCCCCTATCCTTATTCGTTTATTTTTGCCCGTACCTAGTTTTTATATAATTATTTTATCGAAATTTAATAATATAAATTAGATTTATTGCAAATAAATTCTGTCCAGTAATACATAAGAGCTTTTTTTTATTTCCATTGTTTTGAACTTCCTTTGGCTTTGATTGAAGTAAATGATCGGGTTCCACACTTAAATATATAAATCTAACGACGGACAAAATCGAAGTGAGTTGCAAGGTTTATTTTGATGGAGCTTCTTTTTTTTAAAAAAATCTACTATAAATATATATTAGCACAAATTTATAGTTGATGCAAAAAATATAAGAAAACAAAGCAGTTTTAGTTTAGATTTTTGTAACCGGTATAAGTTTCCATATTTTTTAAAACGCTTACAAATCAAGATGGCATCTGTCAAGTGGAATTATTTGAAATTCAGGTATTCATATTCTAATATTTTTGCATATTCTTATAGCAAATTATCCCAAATCTTATTTAGATATAAAAAATAGTTTAATTGATTCAAAAACATTTTTGGAAAAAAATATTTAAAGTTTTGTTTGCGGTTTACGTTTTTAAGCGAAAAATTGGTACTTTAGTTATTTTTGGAAAATATAAAAAAATTAAGCTTCTATTTTTTTTTCTTACTTAGGTTCAACCTTAAAATGCATATCGCCAATTGGACGTAAGGACTACTATTTGGGACCATGCATTGCAAGGATTAACGAGATATTGGTTTACGTCACATTTAAACTTCTGCATATCAGTACAGTCAGAGAAGCAGTTAGCAGTAAGGGAATTTCAAAGTGTAGCTGTTCGAAAGTAGAAAACATTAGAGTAGAAAACTTTCTGACATTTAGGGACCCTAACAGTGAAGGGGTGAGATTTTGTTGCTAAGTGGGTTTGTCGGGGATATGCAAGTCTAGGGGGCACAAGTGCAACGAGTTCATCAGTGCACATTCCATTAAAATATTTGTAAAACAGGCACGGAGATACAACACTGCGGCGATGAAACAGGGGTCGAAGCTTAGTTTACAAAGTGGGACCTTTTAGATTGAAATTCTTTTTGGGATCTTATCCAAGAGCGAGAGGCTAGTGGTAGATGAACTAACGCAGATGTGGCAACAATACTCCATGCATCGGTGAATGGTGACTTTGTAGAGGTACAGGATACTCTCAGGCGTGAGTAGTCTTCTAGCTCGATAGAGGGAACCCATCTTCTTTGCAGCAAATTTTCACAATGTCCTCCATGTATTTGTTCCAGTTCCTATTGCCCGTGAATGTTAAGCCGAGGAGTTTGAAGGAATTGTTATATATAGGTTTTTCATTATTATTATTATTGTTGTTATTCTTGTTGTTGGTGTTATTGTTCGTTGTTATTAGGAAGTCTTATTATTAAGAGTGATGCTTAGAGACTTAGAAAGTCTTAAGAGAGATGTTGTTGCGTTCTGTGTTCGTGTTATGAAGATATTCATATATATAAAATGTTCATACTTAGAAGTGTAGTCAGGAGACAGTGTTGAGACAGTCTTAGTGTTCACATTGTAGATATGAGATGTCGAGACATTGTGTATGTAAAGACATTTTAAAACATGATATATAAGACATATAATGACAATTTCACTTTACCTTTTGGTAGAATTACAACACAAAGACGACGTTTATAAAAACACATGACGCGTTTATTTCTTCTTCGACCGGTCGTGGGTTTCTTAGTCAGGAATTCAAAGTTTTACATTCTATGTTTCAAAGGTGACCGTCTCGCTTCCAGACGTTCGACTCCCTTCTCTGGACTCCAGACTGTCGTCTCTCGTCCTCAGACTCTCTCTCAGACTCTCAAGTTTCTAACTATATCGAGAACTTCCCATTTTCCATGACGTCATACACATGTTAAAACACGTGTCTTCTTTCACGTGTTCTGGAAATGCGTGTCTAAAACTTTTTCCTTTGTTTACAAAAGGAATTTTAACCTATATTCCCAGTAACCTATATTTCCAATATGTTAAAAACATGTTTATTAAATTATCTTATAGTTGCATTCTTCAATTGAATTTCATAACAGAATTGACAAATGCACATTCTTTTCTTAAAACTATTTTATCTCTAAGCTAAACAATGGTTTGTTTTTACATTCCATTTGCTAATTCTCTCTCGTAATCTATTTCTAAACCTAAATTACGAGGTTCGAATTTCGTCTATTCTATTTCATTTTCATTTTAACTAAATCTCTCTATTTTTATACTTACATGAAAAGGGGACAACCCTTATCATGTAACAGAATAATTCTCAGGTAGGGCGTTATTTGTCATGGATATCTGTGGTTGGAGAGGTGTCTTGTAATTGTTAAAAGAAAGCAGCTTAGTCTCACTAGCATTAAATGTTACCATTTATTTGCGGCCCCATTCCACTACGGTCTGGAGATCATTTTCTAACGATTCTGCTATTGTCTTATATTGTGTTAGATTTATGTACATCCATTTTTCCTTTATACATGTTATAGAGTAGTGTATCATCAACAAATATACACATCTCGGACTCAATATTATCAAGG
Organism: Euprymna scolopes; assembly: GCF_053919585.1. Lineage (NCBI taxonomy): Eukaryota > Metazoa > Mollusca > Cephalopoda > Sepiida > Sepiolidae > Euprymna > Euprymna scolopes. The sequence goes on from NC_136487.1 coordinate 51,202,843, forward strand.
AGGTCGTTTATGAATATTATGAATAATAGTGATTCTAGGATCGATCCTTGAGTCATTCCCGCATTAATGTAATGCTGCTTGGATGAACGTCCATCAATGACAACCTGGATGGTCCTATTGCCTATGAAGGATCTAATTATATTTAGTATACGTCCAGTTATACCGTACGATTTAATTTTCATTAGCAGTCCTTTGTACCATACTTTTTCAAAGGCCTTGGATATATCAAGGGCTACAGCCCTGGCTTCGCCTGCCTTATCCAGTGCATGCTATATGCGTGACTATTAAAATATCTGCAGGAGAACAACATTGGCTAAGTCCCTACTGTTTGTCAGAGAGAAGATTTCCTTTTGTGAGATGATGGACTAGTGTTTGATTAATTAAGGTCTCAAAGATTTTAGTGAAGGAGGAGACTGATAAGGCGATAAATGAGAGTCAGTCCTTTCACCAGAATTCTTGTACACTGGCACAACAGCAATCTTCCAGCTATTAGGGAAGTAAGATTCAGCAAGGCATTTATTGTAGAGCTTGGAAAGTACAGGGGTTAGCTCCTCCGCTGAGCATTCTTAAATTAGTATAGCAGGGATGAGATCATGCCCACACGCCTTGAGATGCCTAAGTTTTTAATATATCGCCGACATGAAAAGGGGTGATTTTCACATCATCTAGTGTGGCTTCCGTCCGCATAGGGAAATTTGGGAGGAAGTTGTTTGTTGGCTGTAAGGTGGAGTTTTAGGCGAATTGCCGGGCAAGCAGTTCCGTCTTCTCGGTTGCCGTGCGTGCGACCTTCTGGTTGTTGGATAATGATTTACTGATATCCCTTTATTTACTACATTATTATAGATCATCCAAAAATCACGAGTTCCTATCGTTTGTGATTCTATGTGTTCCCTGGTTATTTCAGCATGCTTTCTTTTGCCTGTCAGTATTTCTCCATTACAATGATTTCTAGCATCTGTGAATTTTTTTTTGTATTTGACGTATGACGTACGAACCAGCGGAAGGCATGCTGTCTTTGTGCAATGGCAGCTTCACAATCTGTAGTGAACCATGGGGGTAAGTGAGGCTTGCCATAATACTTCCATGTAGGAAGATATGCTTCAATGCCCGCTTTGCACTATTAAGTTGTCTCATTAGGCAGACTGTTCAGCAGGAAGAGAGTAGATATTACGATATTAAACTTTAAGGTTGTAAAAATAAAATTTAAAACAGTCTATAAGAATAGATTTAAAGGGGATGGGGAAACGAATTCGGAGCTTTTAAAACGGCTGATCCAAATCAGTTCATCTGCTAAAGAGAGAAAAAGAACATTACCCTCTTCTTTCCCAGGTATTACTTCGGACGTCCTCTCTATAACGTCACATCCTGACACGTAGCCCTATTTATAATCTTTTAACTTCTGTTGGAATTTTACAGTTACTCTAGCCTTAAGTGGAAAATACCGCTTTTAACATTATTTTTACGCATCCGCATCCAAAATTGTCGTATGATATGTCTAATAGGATGCGTACACACTTCTTCCATGCTTGGGGAAATGGAGCTAGTAATTAAATTATCGGCAACAAGAAAATTTATTAGTTCTAATGTGTCTCCAATCGTTCGACTAAGAACTGTTATCCTTTGGGTATTGTAAAACGGCGTATAATTTATCGAAAGTAGATCAGAGATCGGACAAGACTTATGAGGTGACCTTATATGTAAATACATGTCAGTATTTCTTGAGTTTAGTTCCGTCAAATCAAAGTCTCTCCACATAATACACACCAATGAGAATTGTTCATGTGTCTCATGTTGTCTGAGAGAAAACTATTATTCCTTATGAATATTTATTGACCTAAGTACGGTCAGTTTCAAAGCTCCAACTAGATACACCACGGAGAATTGATTATGCCGTTCGTCTGTTATAAATAAATAATATATAAGCACATACATTTGCAAATATTATAATGGTAATTTGGTGTAGAAGTTCGTGTGATTCGCGTACCGTATCGATTTAATTACATTTTAGAAGTACAGACTTCTAACTAGTACTCATTTTAAGTTAAGATAAATTGATGTACTACTAAAACTACGGATTTGCCCTCTCCCTCATGCACACTGGATGACGTCATAAAATTGATGACGTAATTAAAGGATGGTATAACATATGGAGGATTACCACAGAGTGGATGACAAAATGCCATCTGTTAGAGAAAGACATAGAGAGAGGAAGGAGAGGAAGGAAGCGAGGGAGATTATTTTCAGATGACGCATGATTTAAAATTTGTGGGTTGTCTACTGGGTGAACTTTCAGTCCTCTGGGTTCTAGTATCGGTCTACATGAAAGGGGGTGTCACCTTGTTTAGTAATAAGGTATTGTTTCGGATGCAGCAGTAATGCAAAGCTTTCCTTCCCTTGATTAAATTCCAACTGAATAGTACTGATAAATGCAGTAGTGACACTTCTCATTCACGTAGCTGGTCGGTTGAAGGCACATATATAGATGCTGGTATATCACTAACAGTGTCTAAGGTTCGATCAATGCGATCGGAGGATCAGTTATATTGCTACACCGATGAGTCTTTGAAAGATGGAAAAACGCTTGTCAAACTAATGGATATAAACTATTTAATTATTATTAAAATTATTATGTAACATTAAATTCTTTAAAAGAATTAAGTAAAAAATGGAAAAAAAACTAAGACATATGCATGCGAGTATTGTATATATTTTCTAAACAATTTACTTCTTGTAAAAAAAAATACTCGAGCCGAGATTGAAACCAAAACATAAAAACAATGAGTCAAGTACGATAACCATTAGGCTAGATTGCCACGTTTTTTAAAAAGTGTTTTCAAACCTACTTATTCTTAACATAAGGAATCTGTAATGTGAGCGATTCGCGCTCGCGCAATCGTGAAACAATTGACAAGCAGATAAAAATCTGAGGATCCCCACCCCAAGTATCAATTTTTCAATTTTGATCCCTTAGCAGTGTTTTTCCGGATGAAAACCGATAAAAAGTGTTCCACATGTTCTTAATCATCTATATACATAAATTTCAAGTGTGTAGATAAAAAACTTGTCGGGTATATAGGTTGAGAGTCGTCTTCACGCACACATACATTCTCACTGAATGTCTGTGTATGTATGTGTGTGTGAGTCTGGTCACAAATAGGCTCCTCCTATATGGTTGACTATTTTAAAAAACTAATTACATATAATGATAGAAGATGTATCGAGACACAGGAATGGATATGTTTGATCTGTCAGAACGGTGGTTCATTAAAATTGTGGGGTCTGCGTTCGCGCCTGGTCCACAAAGTATGGAAATAAAAAAAAAACGTTTACAAGTGTTTTTTATATAGATGTACATAATAATACTTTGATAAGTATGTTTTAACTTAAATAGAGATGGTATAATAAAATTGTGGGGTCTGCGTTCGCGCCTGGTCCACAAAGTATGGAAATTAAAAATTAAAAAAAAAACGTTTACAAGTGTTTTTTTATACAGATGTACATAAGAATACTTTGATAAGTATGTTTTAACTTAAATAGAGATGGTATAATAAAATTGTGGGGTCTGCGTTCGCGCCTGGCCTCTATAGAATGGAAATAGGTACAAACTTAAATAAAGACTTTTCATATCTTTCTGCGTAAGTATACTTTAATAATTATGTTTCAGTTTGAAGAAATATTGTATAATAAAATTATGGGATGTTCGTTCACACCTGACCTCCATAGAATGGAAATATGTCACAGTTTAACAAGGTTTTTTAATATAGACCCACAGAATATTGTGATAAGTGTTTCAGTGTGAACAGGTATGGTATAATAAATTATGGGGTTTATATATTTTATTTTTACTTTCATCATATTTTGCTTTGTTTTTGATACCCCCAAATTCGAAGCTATTTCTTTACAACCCTTCCTTTTCATAACCTATCATACTTTCATAAATCAGAGTCTATTTTCTGTAGGCTGTTTTTGATCCCAGTAAACGACGGGTACTTTTGCTAGTATATATATATATATATATATATATATATATATATATATATATATATAAAAGTATGAATCCTTACGAGCAGAAAACACGAGAAATTTTGTGTAGCTTAATTGCCATGTATATATATATATATATATATATATATATATATATATATATATATATATATATATATCAGTATAAAATTGATCTGCTATATACGAAGATCATTGTATCTTTTTTATACATTCTCAAGTAAGCTAAATCCCAATTGAATATGCATTTTATTTCTATTTCTGATTTTAATTGCATTGAGAACCACCCTTCGCCCTAGAGCATCCACTTTGAAGGACGACCACAGGCTTAAATTAACTGTTTTGAAGGATTGAAAGAAAACTTATGTTGATCATAGCAAAGAATTAAAAACAAGGGCTGGAATTTCTCTTTCTTGATATACAATATCTAGACGAATGAAAGAAATGGGATTTTCCCCTAAAGGGTGTGCAAAGAAGCCATTTTTCTCTAAGAAGAACATCAATGATAGAAAGAGATTTTTCTCGTGTTATGGCAAGAAAGATACAGACTTGTTCAGGAATGTTTTCTGGTTAGATGAATCAAGATTTTGTCTTGTTAGTGATGCTCCCGATGCTCCTGAACGGTGCGATCAAAGAACTGGAACATGATTCTCGCCAAGTTGCATAAAAACGACATTTAAACACGGGAATGGAGGGATAATGGTATACGGAACTTTTACTGCAGCAGGAGTTGGGGAACTTATTAGATGTGAGAAGTCAATCAATGCAAAGGAATACATTCGAATATTAGAAACAGGACTGTTACTAAGAATCCAGAGATTGGAAATATCCCAGAACATCATTTTTAAACATTATACTGCCCCTGCACACACTGCTAAACTCACAAAGAAATGATTTTCTGATAATTCAATTGATGTGATGTTTTGGTCAGGTCAAAGCCCCGATTTAAACCCACTCGATAATATTTGGTCAATAATATCTCGTACATTGGCCGGAAGAACTTTTGAGAACAATGACAAACTGTAAGAGGCTGTGCAAAGCAAATGGAATAGCATTTCTTCTAAACAGTATTCCACTTTGGTTGAGAGCATGTCTAAAAGGATTGATCTTATAAAGAAATCAAAAGGGAATGCGATTCTATCCTAAGCATTTATAAAAGTAAATGTCTTGTATCAGTCAACTTTAAGTTGAGAGAGTGGCACTCGTCTGACAAGACGTTGCAATCATATATATATATATATATATATATATATATATATATATATATATATATATATATATATATATATATATATATATGTTTGTGTGTGTGTGTGTGTGTGTGTGTGATTTGATTAATTTCCAAACGATACATATTTTATCTATCAAACGCAGAATAATATGAGAGAAATAATAAAAACTCTGACAGGTCTTTTCGTCTGACCCTTCACAAGAGAAACTTCAGAGAATGATAACAATGAAAACTAAGAAGATGTCGTGCGAGGAAAGGTGTGGGAAAATGTCTGTTGAAGATATCAATCTCTAGCAGACAATTTTTCCACTTCTACCGAAAGAGATAAAACCGATAACAAATACACATATTTCATTTAAAGTTTCATTAAAATTAGATAAACTATTTTAACAGAAACCAGTTAGGATTTTTAATAACTGAAGCTACGGAATAAAACTAAATTTCGCGCAGATACACTGGTTGACATTCACAAAGATCATTTGATACAAGTGATTTATATTGCCATTTTGTTTAAAAATTTCCCTCAGTTGCAGAATCAACAGAGTTTAGACACTTTTTCTGAAATAGTTTTTCTCCGTGCATTGCTGTGTATTGTTGGTCCTGTTCAGTACTAGGAGGTCCACCCTCCTAGGCTTTACCTTCTCTCTTTGAGAAGAGGTTAGTTTATTGCTAGTCGCCTGAGGCGCCTCTACTGGGGAATGTCGACGAGGCTGCTCAAGTATTTTTCAGCAGGTCAGAGTGTTTCTTTCTCGGGAGGACTGACTATTCAATCGCACTTTCCTACTCTTGTGTCACATTTCTCACCGTGGCAACTCCTTTTTTTGGATTGCGATTTATGTGAGTTTTCCAAAGCAACTAAACGCTTTCTTATTTTTCTAAATAGTATAAATCTTGGTACTCTTAATAGTCATAAGAATTTAAATAATATCTAGCTTTTGTTTTGCAATATAGTTCTTACTCGGTGTTATCCGGGAGTAAATCTATTTATCTATCTGTCTGTTTGTCTATCTATAAGAGGGAGAATCTGTGTGTGAGAACATTGTCATCCCATATACTCAATAAATTTTTAATCTACAGACTTGCAATCGGATATATAGAATATTCAGACACGTGGAAAACTTTTTAATCAGTTTTCATCCGAAAAAAAGGGAAATAAAAAATTAGAAAATTGGTACTTGAGTGCTGTCGGATTTTTATATATTTGTCAACTGTTTCATGACTGTGCATGCGCGATCGAGAAACATGACAGCTTCTTTATGTTAAGAACAAGATATTTTGAAATATCGTGTCGAGCTGGTGTAATGGTTAGCCTACTTGACTAAAGATCTTTGGTTTTGGTTTCGATCTCAGGTCGAGTATTTATTTTGCACATGTCACATTTTCTGTATCAATTGAAATATGATATTTATGCGTATTTCACGACGGGGTAACGTCGGGCGACCTGCTAGGCTATATATCTATAAAAGTCAGAATGCATGTGTGTGTGTGTGTGTGTGTGTGTGTGAAGACACTTCCCGATCTATATACTCAACGGATTTTTAATCCACAAACTTGAAATTTGATATATAGGTTATTCAGATACGTGGAAAATTTTTGATAGGCTTTTATCCTGAAAAAAAAAGCGGTCCTAAGGGATTGAAAAATTGGTACCTGGGGATTGTCAGAGTTTCACTATTTACTAACTGTTCTACGAATGCGCATTGGTTCACATGACAGATTTATTATATTAAAAATAAGTGGGTTTGAAAACAATTATAAAGATTATGTCAAGTCAGCCTAATGGTTATCGTACTTGACTCCTTGTCTTAAGGTTTTGATTTCGATCTCAGCCCGACAATTTTCTTTTTTTTTTTTACTTACAAGAAGTGAACTGTTTAGAAAAGAAAAACATTATATTCGCGTGCACATATCTCAGTTTCTTTCCGTTTTTTCTTTACTTCATGTTTTCAAAAGAATTTTACCTTACGTTTGATATCGGATAACGCCGGGTACATCTTCTATTAATTCTATTTTTTGTCATTTTATGAAATATCTTCCTAATGTCTTTAATTCATCTTGATATATAATTCTTTACAATAAATTCGCTATGATAAACAACAAATTCAATAAAGATTTCATATTTTTCAAATAGCTGCATTATATATATATATATATATATATATATATATATATATATATAGAGAGAGAGAGAGAGAGAGAGAGAGAGAGAGAGAGAAAGTCATCCACATACAGTACTGTTTCGCTGTTTCACAGCTCATCAGTGCGGCTAGACAGGCAACTACCTCAAGCCAGGACTGAAACCCGACCGTCTGTACGACTGTCAAGGCTCCTAACCATTACTCTAATCAGCGAGTCGTGAGTTTAACGATGTTTTGACATCGTCCGAAATACCTAAGGTCGATTTGTTTACACAAAGATCATCGCTTATACGTTAATGGCAAATCGTGTATCATTTCTCAATATGCTCAACTCAAGATGAGGAGCATTATATATATATATATATATATATATATATATATATATATATATATATATATATATATATATATATATATATATATATATATCAAAAGTCGGGACATTTTCAAAATAAAAAAAATACATTATATTCTATGGTTTTATTTTCAAAATTCACGGATCCGAGTCAGTAACAAATTTCCAAATTACATTTTGTCTCTTGGTTATTCCTCATCCAGCATCTGCTGTGTGATATCGCAGGGTCTTTTCTTTAATTTCTCTGAACAAATAATTATTCCGACTAAGAAGATTGTTACGCTGGCGACAATTTTAAATAATGACTCAAATAATCTAAGAGAGATATTTTTGTAATAAGATATTTAATACATTAGTGCTTACTTTAGTTATTGACCTTGTTTATATTAGCTCCTCCCTACCTATTTATTTCTTGGCCTTCGGGCCCTGTTCTTCAGATATTACGCTTCAATTTCTTGTTCTCTGTGAGTGGATTGGTTGTTTTTGTTTTACGGCATATCAACTCTTTTCAGGTTATTTAATGCCGAATCCAGTGATTTTGAAGAATTTTTTTTAAATGGAATATATTTTTTTCGAATCATTTTCTATTTAACCCATTGTTGGGACCCTAACAGATACTACCATTCCGGGTCAGAGTGGACCTGGGAGCAATGGCAATTAAAGGGTGGATCCACAAGCTGAGGCTTCACCATAGGATAAGTTTAAGGTCCATATCCAGGACCCTGTCAGTACAGGAGAACTCCTTCGGGACTGAGACAATTTTAATTTTTATTCCTTTTCACCACGTTAAAAAAAAACGACCCTGGTAAATTGTCAATAGAGACTCGACGGCAAGCGATTATAAGAAATAACACGAAACTCAAAGTAACTAATTAAATCCCGTACAAGTAAGCTAACACACACACACACACACACACACACACACACACACACACACACACACACACACACACACACTATTAAATTTTATGATGTGAAACGGTTAAACTTCAAATCTAGAATTTTTATTATATGCAAGACAAAGAATACATTTCAATAAGTATATTTCCTTAATCTATAAGTTTTCGATGTCTACCCATCTCCTCAGAGGAGAAAATATTAGCAAATTTTAATCTATAGGTAAAGGAGATATACTTATTGAAATGTATACTTTGTCTTGCATATAATAAAAATTCTAGATTTGAAATTTAACCGTTTCACACCATAAAATTTAAATTACTAAATTATGATTTATTTGCTCTATCTGATGTATTGAGCAACTTTTATTTAGCTAAGATTGTCTTTATAAAATATTACAGCCAATAATATTTTGTAAGATCGATAATCACTGGATTTCCACACCAGTACATCCACTGCATTACTTTATTCTGAAGTATATATATATATATATATATATATATATATATATATATATATATATATATATATATATATATGTATACATATGTATATATATATGTATATATATATGTATATATATATATATATTTCTGTAGAAATATATTTTCTTATTATATTTCAATCCTTATATAAGAAGCTCAATGTAATTACAGAGCAATATATAGAATGAATGACAAACAGTTATATTCCAAGATCCATGATGTTGACCATCTTATAATTTATTCCTTTAATTCAGTTGGCTTATACAATTCTTAAAAGTATCTGTTTCGTAGCGCAAAATCAATCACTTAATTATTATATTAATCAGTGAATCTATTATGCCCTTAACTCATTCAGATTATTCTTAAACTTAGCAAAATGTAAGTATAGTTTTTGAATTGTATGGTTTGAAAAATCATAATCGTAAGGATTGTTGAGCTTGATTGTAATAGCTAATAGATTTGAATTATGTATGATTTTCAATTCGGATCAATTGTTCAGTTATGATAACGAACTGAAATGATCAATCTTTTTTTTTTTTTAGCTTAGTTTAGTTTCGTATATACAAACATGTATAATAATTTATAATTTGTTGATATTATTTTCACAAGTATGTCTACAAAACTTAGAATTAATAAATTTACTAATTATTAAATAGAACATATTGGTAGAAGATTAATAAATTAATTAAAATTGTTAGTACGAATAGTTGGGTTTAAATACTTTGTTTGATAAAAATTCAATATGGCGTAATGAAAAAATATAAAGGTAACCACAGCTTCTCTTCCAATTTTCGGATTTTTACCACGTCAAATCACATTTCAATTCCTTTTGACAGATTGATTGTTGCTAATCCTTCTGATGAGTTAAGGGCATAATAGATTCACTGATTGATATAATAATTAAGTGATTGATTTTGCGCTACGAAACAGATACTGTAAAGAATTGTATAAGTCAACTGAATTAAAGGAATCAATTATAAGATGGTCAACGTCATAAATTTTTGAATATAATTTTTTGTCATTTATTCTCTCTCTCTCTCTCTCTCTCTCTCTCTCTCTCTATATATATATATATATATATATATATAGTGCAAAATTTTGTTGAAAATTCAAAGACTCACGTTTTCTTTTTATAACCTTCGTTTATTTCCTGGATTTTTCCATTACAGGTGTTTCATTAATGAGTTCGCAATTTTACAGTTGATGTTTCCGTAGAAATATCCTGTTCCCACCAACTTCTTCAGATGTTTATCCATTAGATAAAAACTATATATATATATATATATATATATATATATATATATATACACACACACATATATGTGTGTATGTGTAGTTTTTATTATTCTTTATGTAAATATAGTCATGTCTTGCTTCGATGTGCAGACTGTTTCGATCAAAATTGATTTCATCAGGTAAGAAAATTTAAAAATTAAAAAGGTTCGAGACCTTGTCTCACGTCAGTCATGGCAAAGTATATTTTCTCTCCTCTAAAATTGAAAAAGGAATTGAACATTTTAAATTTTTAAATTCTCTTGCCTAATGAGATAAATTATAATCGAAACGGTCTACACATCGTAGCAAGATATGATTATATTTACATAAAGAAAAAAAAAACTATAATTTGCTCTCTTTGATTAAGCACTATCAACCATTGTTGAAATTTAATTATTCTTAATTTTTGGATATCTTTTAACCTGGAATATATATATATATATATATATATATATATATATATATATATATATATATATATATATATATATATATATATATATATAAATGTTATTTGTTTTTGTTTTTGTGGTGCGTTTTGAATGAATTCAATTATTTACGAAAGTGCATTTTTACCTAAATGCGAGTTGGGAATAATTTTCCCTTTAACCAAATTGGTACCCCCACGATCAAAGAACGCGACATTATTTGATTGTGGAAATAATTATAGATTATCTCACATGAAAAAATATAATATAAATAATTCAATTGCCAAACCACTTATCAAGCACTGAAGCCTCTCGAGGATAAGGATTAAGCATATAATCTTGTTTTTTCAGGCAAACTATAATTTGTAATGCACTGAGGAATCTTTTTTGTGAATAACTGGGTCAATTATGCATACCATAAATAAGTTTTACAGCAAGAACCCAGTTTACACTTAATCCTCAAGTTTATAATATTGAGTGTTTAGCCAGTGGCCATCAAGTACCATTTTAAAAGATTTTGTATGGTTCGACTGAAGATTAAACCTTAATTCCCCGATCCATTATCGAACACTCTTACCATTATGTCCTACGTAACAGCCGTTAACTTATATCTATTATAAAATTGAGTAAATTCTTAAATTACCGACCAACTGGTGGGAGCCTAATTCCATAAAATTAAATGTCCATAACTTTAGTTGTGTAATCCACAATTTCATACACTTTTTACCATATCGTTTTGTTGTATGTGTATATGTCCATACGGGTACATGTACGAATATTGTTAAATATTTAGAAAAGCAGGTGCAAATGACGAATTAGAAAAGAAAGGCCCATCTATACCCGAGCGACACTTACCCTCGGCATATAGGACCGGATTCATCCAAAGAGGGAAGTTTTATTGGAATATCAAGTTCACAAGTGGTACTCAGTCGCCTACATATTCCCGTCAAAGAAGATAACGTCTTAAGCTTTTTGTTTGTTCGCAACAAAGAGATGTCGATGGCCTCCTACATATAGAGCCTGGTATTTCTAAATGGTCACCCATCTGGTATTTACTAGGTTCAACATTGCTTAACTATGGTGTTCTAAAACGGGAACCGCTGTGTTAACGGATTTTGCAGTATATATATATATATATATATATATATATATATATATATATATATATATATATATATATATATATATATAGCAGGCTCCTTGGACAGACTATGGATACCCACGAAGGGTTGCTTGCGTGTGAAATTTTTGTGGCAGGAGGTGCGCAATCTCCAACCACACCTCTCTTGAGACGACATTGTTAAATACCAGTCAAAAGTGAAGTACAGGACGACTGGAAACAAATGCCGAGATAAGCGGAGAGCACATACAGCGCCTAGAATTCCTAAATGGTCACCCATCTGGTACTAACCAGGCTCAACGTTGCTTACGGTGATCTGACGAGAACCGGTGATTCAGTGATCTGACGAGAACCGGTGTGTCAACGCGATTATGCCGTACTATATATATATATATATATATATATATATATATATATATATATATATATATTGGAAGCAGGTCATTATTCAAGCACGTCTGATTGAACATTTGGGCGCCATTTTAAATAACATGCCTGCTGAAATTAAAAAGACCGCTCGGCACATAGAAAAAATATCCAGAAAGATCGGAAAAAAGAATAACATTGTCATGTTCAATAAGACTTGCTTGATTATATATATGCTGTGGCTCAGTTTGTTCAAATGGAACACAAAAACGAAAAAGACAAAATATATTTCTTATGTTTATGTTCTCAATATTTTTGGATAGACAATACTTTGAGGTTTCCCATTTTCTGATTTTCCGACTGTAGTATACGTAACATATACTTGTCCATGTGAGATGGAAAAATTGTCCCTGAACCGTGTTAATGGTTATTGCAAACGTCAAGCGAATTGTGAAGCGCAATATTTTAAATTAAAATGGTATATCGGTTTAAATCATACACTGTACGTTCACTGCCTGTTCTTCTTGACGGTTGACAGAAGGGAAGACACGAGGGTTAAATTTTACTATAGACATGTATGTGAACACGCACTGGAAAATCTCGAAAAGTAAAAAAAATTAGCCGATTTTCTTTTTGGATGTAAGTATAGTGTTTTATCAAAGATAAACCGACGGAAAAATTGAAAGGAAAACTGTTTAAACAATAAACCAACAAAGTAAGTGGGAGACCATTGATAATTCAGGATAATGAAAGAAAGATGAAAGGAATGTAAAAATGTAGTAGGATAAGTTTTCAAAGAAAAGAAATAATTTGGTAAACTGTTTTTGTTTTATTCCAAGAAAATATAATATATTGCTTTCAAATATAATTAATGAGAATATGCGTAAACATTTTGGTGCTTTTTCTTTATTGTTGCTAATTCACAAATCGAAATATTGATTTTCAAGTGAAACAAATATTATCTACTGAGTTTCCATGTCACAGTAATGAAAATAGTAAAACTTACGAAAAACGATTAGGGAGAAATTTATGATTAAATGAAATAGTTTTCGAAGAAATTAGAAAATTTAGCTATTTCCCTCGTGTTTACATCACATGTCACGTGACCAAACAAACATAGCCGCAATCATTTTTTTCATTGAAGATCGAAATAATTGTGACACGACAATTAGGTATTGTTGTGATTGACAGACAATCACGTTTTTTTTTTTGAAAATAAAATATCAACTTTTCAGCTGGCCGATTTAACTACAATAATGAAGAAGCGTCATTTTTATCGTCACATCTGTACAATGAAAAACCTCATATATTTTTTGGTACCCTTGCATAACCTGACCCAGATCCTCGGGATTTTTCGTCAATTATGATTTAGGCTTGACCGGCAGTCACCGAAGAAGCCGAGCAAAGTAACAGGTGCAGACGAATTTCAAAACAAACAAACTGGGGGGAAAATAGAAATACAATTTATACAAAATAACAAAAACCTACTGCAAATTTATTGAATATATATTTTTTTCCAGAAAAGTCGCAATTTGTATTGTTTAGTTACTTTTATTTTTTTCGCAATTGTTTACTAAAAAAAATTGATTTTTGTTTTACCGTAAATTGTTAGGTGAAAGTTTTTTTCCAAGAAAACTTACATTTTTTATAGAAAATTGTCACAAACGTTTCTCTTTGCAAATAGAATTTTTTATTATAAGAAAAGATGAATGCTTTTTATAGAAACTGTAAATTGTTAGGTGAAAGTACAGAATATTTTTTATTTTCAAGAAAATGTACAAATTATTTTTTGTCACACCCCCATTAATTATGCAAAAAGATGTCAATTTAGTGTTTCAACATTTGAAGAACGCTCTGCTTAATCCGGTAATTGCTGGTCGAGCCCTAACCATAATTGGACCCGAGGATTCAGGTAAAATTCTGTAAGAGTACCATTCTTCCTAATTTCGTCTTTTTTTCAATTTTTTGAATAGATTATCAGTGATTGCAAACTAAAGAACCTCCATATGAAAAGTTATAAAAAATGTTTTTTCAAATTTTTTTTTCTTATAGTCTAAAACTTAAGTATGTAATCGATGATATTAACAGGAAAAGGGTTAAAAAAAAAAATGGGAAACTTGTGGAATTTAGCAGGGGGGCAATCTCGCTAACGTCCGCCTTTTTTTTCGTTCCGTTTTGATCGTTTTTTTAATTGTACCCCTAAAAACGAATTTGACCGAAAGAATAAAATTCAACAATCTTACTTTTTTATTTTTATTTATAAAAATAAAATTGTATTAACAAAAATGAAATAATTTAATTTTAAATAAAAAACATCAATTTGGCATATCTTTTTAGTATTTCTTTTTTTTTTTTACATAAGTTCAACTCACCGTTCACATTGGATATGTCGACATTTTCAATGAATATTTGACAGGAAAGCGACCACATGTGGTTAATTTAAATTAAATTTTAATCACATTATTACATTTTCAATAATCACGTGATTAAATGTTGTCCATTTAAAATTTACCCATATTGTAAACACATTATGAAGCGAGACGAAAAGTTTCTTTTAGTTATGTCATGTTACGGTGGGCAGTAATGCTGATTTTTTCCCCAAATAAAAAAATGGCCAGACCGTAACAAATAAAACCACCTAATTTATTAAATAAAAATTAAGTATAATGTTATAATTAAAAAGAGATATATAAAAACACGCATGAGTAAACTGAAAATACTATAACAAAATGTCGAAGCAATCGCTTTGGTGGTTTTTTAGTTGTACAAAAAGTAACAAACCAGACGTTTCATTTATATATATATATATATATATATATATATATATATATATATATATTGTGTACAGAAAGTTGTTAGTTGAGACAGGTCATTGGTACCGTCGGTTTCAAGCCCGATAATAAGGCCCGTTTAAGGTATCCTTATCAAGCCCTCTTCAGCCAATATTCGTCGAGACGAATATTGGCTGAAGAGGGCTTGATAAGGATACCTTAAACGGGCCTTATTATCGGGCTTGAAACCGACGGTACCAATGACCTGTCTCAACTAACAACTTTCTGTACACAAAATATAAGTACGCTCTTAAAATTTGGATTTTCCTTTTAATTGAGCACTCTGCTGGAATTCTTTTTCCAAAAAAAACTAATCATATATATATATATATATATATATATATATATATATATATATTTTTTTGTGTGAAAATATATATATATATATATTTGTGTGGAAATATATATATATTTTTTTTGTGTGTGGAAATATATATATATATATATATATATATATATATATATATATATATATATATATATATTTGTGTGGAAATATTCTTTCTTCACCTACATTTCCTTTTGATATATACCAATCTATATTTAATTATCCGTGCAAATTACCGAGTTCGACAGATAAATTCCGGTGTTCGATAAAGTACGCCTGAGGAAGCTCGGAGGTTGCGACGGCCGAAACGTTGTAAAAAAAAATGCTCGAAATGAGAACAGTTGTCCGACCGATCGAAAATAATACTAGAAATGCAATGTTTGTTATTTCAATTTTATTTGCTGTCCAAACTTTTTTTTTAATTTACTATTTTTTATTTTACTTCATAACCATATTTGAATATGTCAATAAGATAAGAATTTAATTGACTCTTGAAGGATGTTCTTAAAAACATTCAGTTTGACATGTTTTCTGCTAGTTGGTGGAAAAAAGAAAAAAAATGTTGAAAAGAAAAAAAAAGGAAATCGGAAACAAGATTAAAGATATTAAAAATAGAAAAAGGAGAGGTTGAAAAGAAAATAAAGAAAAAAAAGTCCAAAAAGAAGGGGAAAACGGGCAAAAAAAGACAAGAAAGTGAATTAGTAGCAGCAGTAGCAGAAAAAATGAGAAAACACAGATAAAAAGAGAATAAGTAGACGAAGACAAAAAATGAGACGGAGAAGAAGAAATAGAAAAATCGGAAGAAGAAAAGATGAAGTAGTAGTAGTAGTAGTAGTAGTAGTAGAAGAAGAAGAAGAAGAAGAAATTGAAAGCGAAAAGTACTGATAGATGAATATGTATAACCCCTAACTATACGACATATTAGATTCATCCACTCTATAATAATGGTGCCTCTCTTTCTCTCTCTCTTCTCTCTTTCTCTCTCTCTCTCCCTCTTTTTTTCTCTCTCTCTGATTATCTGTCTGTCATTCTGTCTCTCTGTCTCTCTCTCTGTCTCTCTCTCTCTCTCTCTCTCTCTCTCTCTCTCTCTCTCTCTCTCTATATATATATATATATATATATATATATATACTAGTAGGCTGCCTGGTGTTGCATATATATATGATATATGATGTTTTAATTTTCGCAGATTTCATATTTATTATTTTTATTATTATTAGTAGTAGTAGTAGTATAATAGAGCCAATTCTCTATTGGGTGTTATATTGTATCCACTATATAGTAATGATTTCTTAAGTGTTTTGAGATTTCTTAAGTGTATTGAGATTTGGATAATCTTTTAAATATGTTTTCGGCCAGAAATTTGGCTGTCAACAATTTGACCTTTGAAAATTCTACCGAACTCCTCCGCCAATTTTGGGTCTAAACACTTAAAATTTTAATTTAATTTGAGCCCAAAACAAGAAAAGTTAAGGAGTCAAAACTGGAGTCAAAGTTAACAAAAAAATTGACCTCTGCGGTCTCTACCAAATTACTCAGCTAATTTTTGGTCTAAACATTTGAAATTTACATAAAATGTATTCAGACATGGGTCAAGCTTTTTAATCGGTTTTCGGCCGAAAATTTTTTCTGCACAAGTGTCAAAGTTCGATCTCTAGCAACCAATTCAACTAATTTTTGGTCTAAATATTTAACGTTTTACATAAAGGGTATTCAGACATTCAGCAAGCTTTTTAATCAGTTTTTGGGCGAAAATTTTGCTGACAAGAGGTCAAAGTTGAAAGAGTTGACCTTTGCAGACTCTACCAAACTATTCCGCCAATTTTGGGTCTAAAAACTTGAAATTTTAGATGTAGGTTACCTGGACACGAGTCAAACTTTTTAATATATATATATATATATATATATATATATATATATATATATATACATATGTACATAAAGTTATGAGCAGTACATAGGGCAAAGCCTGACTGAACTGCTAGTATATATCTATATACGATAAAAACGAGTCGCCACTTATCAAGGCCCCAAAACCACTCGAGGATAAGGGTAAATGAGTATATGGTGGTCACTAAGAGAAAAGCGTAGTGATCGTTAGTAGAGAAGATTGTGTAAAACTACATTATTAAAAGGGGCCATACAACAAGAACTTCCTTACATTGGATTTGAAAATGACCATGTTGTAGTCAGCCGGAAAGTTGGTCAGCTGAACAGAATTCCAAAGGCAGACAGTTCTAGGAAAGAAGCTTTGTTCATGAAATTCACGTTTAAATTTAGGTACAGATAAAGCGGGGGTGGGTCGTTAATAGTGGTAGTAGCTAGTCGAGTGTTTTTTTTTGTGAGAGTTTGGAAAGGGAGAGCAGAAATTGAAGCTCAGATGAGCATTTGCCACGAAAATAATGATAGAGCAATGACAGGATCGCAGAGTCTATTGTGTGGGAAAGAAGTTGTAGGGAGGAGAAAAGGGCATTTTGAAAGACGGTTTTGAACTCTGTCCAAGAAGGATAGGTATTCAAAGCAGCTCTTCTCCGGATGTGGCAATAATACACCATTTTAGAATGTAGTTACCTTTTGTCCAAGTAGAGAATTGCGTTGGGAGGTTGATAACTTTGGAACAATAAAATGACGCCATAACTTTTCCAGCGAATATATATATATATATATATATATATATATATATATATATATATATATATATATATACTAGCAGGGGTGCCCGGCGTTGCTCGGGTGTTTGGAGGTGTATGCTGTGCAAAAAAAAAACAAAAAAAAACAAAAAAATGGTTAATTTTTTAAAACTTTGACCCCTATTATGACCCCTTAAAATTCATAGTTTCGGGCTCAAATCACTTTATTAAGTTAGATCCAGGTTCAAGGAACCTATATCTAAAATTTCAAGTGGCTAGACCCAAAATTGTCGGAGGAGTTTGGTAGAGTTCTTAAAGGTCAAATCGTTGAAATTTGACTCCTTAACAGCCAAATTTCTGGCTGACACCCATCACATCGATTTTTCACAAATCTCAGTACTCGGTATTTCAAATTTCGAGTCTATAGACTAAAAATTGACAGAGTTATTGCGTAGGGAAATGTACACAGACAGACAGACAGACAGACAGACACACAGACACACAGACAGACAGACAGGCAGACACGTTCACTTTTATATATATATATATATATATATATATATCGTCAAGCCAAAAAGTTAGGGAATAAAAACAACTGCGGAACGAAACAAACCTTTTCAAAGTATTTAGAGAAGGGGGGGGGGGGAAGCAAATAGCAAGCCTGACGACTCCGCCGTCTGAAGTGATACGTTTTATTCCCTTTTTGATAGGAGATTTTATTCCTATTTATTCTAAACTCTAGTTTGAGATATTTTTTTCGTCTTTTTTTTTCTAAATTTTAATGTCACTGACTTTACATGTAGTTGGATATTAGTGTGAACTCTAGCGAATCATAAATTTGTTTCTGTAGTTCTAAAGAAGGGTATGATACTCTAGCATTATATATCTGATAATTGGATACTCTTTGGAATGTGATGTTAATGAAGTTGTCTAAATTCCGGCTTTCATAACGAAATTCTCATTACATAACATTTAAATCAATCGACAATTGAATTATTCAACCCTTTGTTATAGAAGATTTAAAATATTAATTTATTCTGATTATTGATTATTGATCAACTTTTGTTTTCATGAAAAATATTCATATTTATTTGTATTTATGAATAATTTATTTTCAACTGATATTTCATTATTGTTCGAGAGGAAAATCCATTGTTTTCAGTTTTCCCCCAAACAATAGATGTTTCAGACTTCTTTGATTTATAGTTTACTAGCCGTCCCGACGCGCCGTTGCCCGAGAACGTTTAATTTAATATTGTTTTGCTTGATGAGCCCAACCCCAACCGTTACTCATTAGACAATTATTTTCTGCTTTGGAAAGATAATTGAATACAAGATAACTTGGATCAAACTATTAAACCGTAAATAGACAAGAAGTTTGGACTTTATCAATTTGTTTATTTGAAACGTGTTTCATATCGTCACTTTTATGGTACATGTTCGACTGAACGTTAATTTATGCCCCCCCCGTAAAACTTTCACAGCAAACACTCGTCTAGCTTGAACAATCACCAATATCCCCATCCTCTACCTGTGCATAAAACTAAACTAAAATCCCACGAGCAAATAGTTGTATAGAGATGCAGAAAGACCTCTACCTGCGTTTTTTCTTTTACTAAAACGGTCCGTCTGTAGTAGGAAATACCGTAGAGCTGTTAACCAGCTGACTATCACATGGTAGTTTTAAAATATAATGTAAATAAGTTTTTGTTGAACCATCCTCTTATATAATTAGACCTTACTTAAGTTCCACCATTACTGATCACGGTGTTGTTTCACCTTCTATCTAACACTCATTATCCCTTATCCTAAAGTAAGCAATTGGCCTCGGTAAGCGACGATCCCCAAGTAAAATAAATAAATAAATAAATAAAAACAAAACAAACAGGCGCCATCTGTTTTTTTTTTTTTTTTTTTTTTTTTTTTTTTTTTTTTTTTTTTTAATGCTAAACCTTCTCTGCTTTTTGGATAAGCGATTAGTCACTTCAGTTTTTTTTTTCGGTTTATTGTTTCAATTTTTTTGCGGGAGTAAAAAAAAAAATCCAAACATGCAAAATATCATCATTTGAAAGTTAAAGTTAACCTCATTCATGTGTTCGTTTTACAAGTAAAGTCTTTAGAGGGAACAATGTACAGTAACTTAATCGTGAAGTGATATCAATGAACGCTAAAAACAAATGCCTATAATTGCTACACTCTTTCTCTGTTGGAATTAGCCTTCTTCCCCATTCCCCAAATAAAGGAAGTTTTGACATGAAATGTTAACTCAAAGTATTTAAAGCCAAATCCCAAAAAGGAATACTTATACGCGAAAGTAATAAACCATTACTAACTGAGAAAGTCCTATAAGATCTGGCCAACAAAATCGCTTTTCTCCAGACTTCGCTAGCCACACCTTAAATAAGACTCCAGGCGTTTGCGCCACCTTCCGTGCTAGACACAGAGGAGTCGAAAAACACTCAATGGATCACGTGTCCAGCCATTATCAACTAGCGCGCATCTATACACGCATTAACAAGAACAAAGTAAAACAACACACACACACACACATAATGCCACGCTACAAAACACACATATGCATCACATGCATCACAGGCAAGAAATCATCTTCTCATAGTGGCTGCATGAAATCAAAAGATGCGAATATTTTGATGGATGAAACAGACATACTGAACAGATGGGCAAAATATATCGGAGACCTCTTTTATGACGACAGAGGAAATCATCCCAAGATTACCAAACCGATAGAAGGACCACCGGTCTTAGAGGCAGAAGTTGAAAATGTTATCAGAGAAATGAATAAAGGAAAGGCTGTTGGACCAGACTCTATATCAGTGGAAACGTATGAAACACTTGATAAAATAGGCATTAATAAACTATTTGTTCTTCTCAATAGCATTTATGACACTGGAAAGATTCTCGCAGATATGCTTATCTCATTTACATACTCCCCAAGAAACCTGGAACAACCGACTGTGAATGTCACAAAACGATTAGTCCGATAAGTCATACATTGACGCTTCTACTGAAAATACTAATGATGAGACTGCGAAACAAAATACGATCTGGAATATCAGAAGTGCAATTTTTATTCGTCACAAACAAGGGAACAACAAATGCCATATTCACAATGACAATGCTGACAGAAAGTTGTATAGAGATGCAGAGAGACCTTTACCTGCGTTTTATCGAGTTCTCAAAAGCCTTTGATAAAATATTCAAAATGCTTAATAAACTAGACATTGACTATCGAGGGTGCTCGGCGTTTCCCGGGGTGTTTGGAGGTGTGAGTTGAGAAAAAAAAGTGTTAGTAGGCAAGCAGGCTCGAACCCGTGATGCGAAGGCGGAAAAGAAAGTGAAAGAAAACTCAATATCTTACACCTACGCTATAACGCCACATGAAGTCGCATTCAAATTTAGCGATGTCAATCAAAAAATTGTACAACTCAATGATAATTAAGTTGAGAATCATAGGAGTCAGTGCTGAAATGAAAGTGGCTTTTAAACCTGGCCTGATGTCAGTAAAGCTTCCCGCTTCCTCTCGTGGTATTTATTTGCTTCCCGACGAGGTCGTTTCCCCGAAAAGGGGTGGAACTTTGGCAGCGTCGAAATGAATAGCAATTGTCTGATATGAAGGGTTTCCCCGACATTGATCAAAGCTTATTGCTTTCAAGACGTCCTGGCACGAAATGCCAGGTGCTGTACCTGTATTTATTTGCTTTTTTTTACAAGGTGGTCACCACTTATCAAGATTCGGAAGCCACTCGCGGATAAGGGTTAATGCGTGTACAGTACGTTAGTGTTGAGATTTGATAAAGTGTCTTAAAGGGGCGGTTAATCAGGAATGTGTTTATGTTGGACTTGACGACATTCAAGTTGTAGTCAGGTGGGAAACAGGCAAACGGAAGAGAGTCCCACAGGCGTGCACTTCTAAGAAAGAAGCTTTGTTCATGGAATCTACGATTTGGTTTTGGCATAGATAAAGAGTGAGGGACATTTTTGACAGTGGTTTCAGCTAGACGGGTGTTTTCGTGAAAGATTGGCGAGGGGGGCAGGGATTGGAGCTCAGACAAGCACTTGCCATGGAAGTAAGGATAAAACAAACACAGGCTCGCAGCGTCTCTCCTGTGTGTGAGAAATTGCAGGAAAGAGAAAAGGGCATTCCCCACTAAGCCCCGAAGCCTATTTTGTACTCTGTCAAGGCAGAATAGGTTGTTTTTAGCAGCTCCTGCCCAGATGTGGCAACAGTATTCCATCCTTGGACTACTTGGCTTTTATATAGATAGAGAATTGCATCAGCAGTGATATATCTTCTGGAGCGGTAGAAGGATCCCACCATCTTTCCAGCGACCTTGGCAACAGACTTGATGTACGTGTTCCATTTCAGGTAAGGAGTAAAGGTCAATCCCAGAAGCTTATCAAAACATGGAGCTTCCCTAGTCAAGAGCCATCCATTTCAATTGATGTCAGATAGGGATCAGAGCGTTGATGATGTAAGGATAGGAGTTTGGTTTTAGATGCATTAAAAGTAACCATCCACCTCTTCCCCCACTGTACCACGCGCTCGAGATCAGAGGAGAGAGAATCAGAGAGAACTTTGTCATTTACAGCCTTTGATGTGTTGCCATAGATGGTCGTGTTATCAGCATAGATGCCAACGAATGATTTAAGTATGTGTTTTGGGAGATCATTGATGTAGATCAGGAAGAGAGTTGGGTCCAGGATGGACCCCTGGGGGACTCCAGCATTAATACTGAGGGCCTCTGATTTTTGCCGGTCAACTACTACTTTTATGAACCTATCAGAGAGAAATGATTTAATTATTGAGAAAACATTTCCAGTTATACCGTAGCTGGAAATCTTGTGAAATAGGCCTTTATGGCATACCTTATCAAAGGCTTTTGATATGCCAAGAGCAATTGCCCTAGAGAGGAAGCCTTTGTCAAGAGATTCACTAATCCTATGAGATATAACCCTTAGCACATTTGCTGTAAATCTGGCAGAACGGAAACCATATTGCATGTCACTAAGAAGGTTATTTCTGCTGAGGTGGTTGACTACTTCTTTATTTAATATTGATTCCAGCAATTTTCTTGACACACAGGAGACTTATTGGTCTGTACTGAGAGGGAGATGACTTATCACCTGAATTCTTAAATACAGGGCATACTGATGAGGTTTCCCAGGGTGTTGGGAAGCACTTCTCCTTAAGGCAATGCTTAAACAGGTTTGTAAATATGGCTTTTTCAGCACTATAATTGGAATGCCGTCAGGGCCAGTTGCTTTACTGGAATCAAGGTTCTTGATTAGCTTAGCACCCTCACGCACAGATATGTGTATGTTGCAGAGCGTATTGCCTATTATAGGAGGAAATACGGGGAGTTGATGGCCTTGGTCGCATAGGGTAGAATTAGCTGCAAAGTTCTTGGCAAATGCTTTAGCCTTGTCTGATGCTGACGAGATTAGCTCAGGCCCATTGATGATGGTTGGGATAGAACGCACGCTTCTGTTCAGGATCCTGTTTGCTAGAACTGATGGGAACCAAGCCGTTGCTCAGCTACTTTGGATTTAACGGACTGAACATATAGCTCTCTTACATTTTTTATTACTCTTTTGCAGTGGTTGCTACCCTACTAAGCAAATTAGGCATGGAACTTCCCCACTCAGTAAATTAGGCATGAAACCATTTTTTAATGTGAAAAGGAGGGAGGGGAGAAGAAAAAAGGATCAGCTCCCCCGAGAGGAGGAGAGAGGGAGCTGGTAGTGCTTCCTATTGGTATATAGGTTTGCCCCTACATCAACAAGAAACTGATTCCTTCCGGGGCAATGGTCTTTTAGTGCAGCATCTGCCGGAACAGATACTATACTTTGATATTTGATGCCAAGAAAGGCCAGCCGCTGCACCTGTATTTATTTGCTTCCCCACGAGAGCAAATTAGGCATAAAGCTGTTTTTTTTTAATGTGGAGAGAGGGGAGGGAGGGGGAAAGTTGGCTCAGCTCCCCCGAGGGCAGGGGAGCTGGTGGTGCCTCTATATGGACCAGAAACTGATTGCATCAAGGAAAATTGTCTTTCAGTGCAGCATCTGCCGAAACAGATACTACACTTTGAGATATTAAATCCTTTATTCAAGCAAAAAATTAAATGAAAAAATCTTAGGCACAAGGGCAACTCAAAAGCGAGGCCTACTTATTGAGCGGTGACGTGTTCGATCCTGATCAGCAAGTTTAGCCATACTGAAGAGAAGTGATACTTCGAAACATGCATGCCCATAACTAACTTATTTTTATGCACGTAAAAAATATTTAAATAAATATTTGAATAATAAATTATTAATTACGAATAATGTCCCAAAATGTGAGACGACCAGAATATAAACAAAGGGCAGATACTTTCTCTTTTAAAAAGCACTTAGAGAGTAAAAAAAAAGAAAAATCGCTTAAAAATAAATCAGCAATCTAATATATACATACACACACACACACACACACACACACACACACACACACACACACACACACACATACATATATATATATATATATATATATATATATATATATATATATAAAGTAAAAGATGGTCACACACTTTTTGAAGACACTTATTTTTTAAATAAAATTTAAATGAGAAATTTGAAAACTTTGAAGTGTCGAATATAATGATAAATGACCGGACTTTCTACCCTGATGAGACTATTTATTAGCGAAATATCGGACTTACAAAAAAAAAAAGTAAATAAAAATGATTTTATCATTATATCCGACGCTTTAAAGTTTTCAAATTTCTCATTTATATATATATATATATATATATATATATATATATATATATATATATATATATTAAAACTGTGATCGAAGCCAGAGGTTTCTAAAGTTTTCAAACAGAGGGCCATATTGCTGGCTGTGTAGAGATACGTGGGCCAAAATAAAAATAATGACATAGATGTTTTCTATTGTTAATTATTATTAACTTTGCTTTTTAGTAAAACTGATTCTCCAAAACCTCATTCTGTTATTAATTTCTGAATAAAAAGAAAAACCATCACACTATTTTCACACATTTCCTATTAAATTTTTTTTTCTGAATATTTTTACGTTTTACATAAGAACTTCTCAGACCAGATTAAAGGCTTT
Source organism: Euprymna scolopes (assembly GCF_053919585.1). Lineage (NCBI taxonomy): Eukaryota > Metazoa > Mollusca > Cephalopoda > Sepiida > Sepiolidae > Euprymna > Euprymna scolopes. Next base: position 51,228,067 of record NC_136487.1, read on the forward strand.
AGCGAGCCGAACCTGGCCCGCGGGCCGTAGTTTGGAGATCCCTGGTTTCCATAGCAGTTGGCCATTTTGCTGCTGCTCAGTTAGGTGAAATCATAATGATAAACTTAATCAAACGCTGGAAGCTCCATTTGTTTACGCCAAGAATATTATATTATATATTACGCTAGTGGCAGTTTGTTATTTCACTTACCAATGTGCTCAACCCAAGAAAAGAGTCACACACACATATATATATATATATTATTTTATGTATCTACATAAACTTCTTTGTATTTATTTTCACTATTTACTTCAACGGTACTCGATACGTGAATAGGACTAGGTAGTAAGTTATGAAAATGATATATGGCAATTAAGCTACACAGAATTTTCTGCACTTCATCCTCGTAAAGCTATTTCAAAGCTATTTCATAAATTGATTTTACTTCTCTTTTTATATATACACATGTTGCATTTGCTAGTTTACGAATCAGATTCTTTGTTATTTCTACTCCTATTTTCAACAGCCAAAATAGCCCCCAAAACATGCACGAAGAAAGATGTGAATTACAAGACAATTGCCTCTTTGTTTGATGAATGCGTGACTATTAGCTTCTGAAAATTGGAGCAGAAATAATAAAGAATTTGATTGGCTAACTAGCACATAAAAATCACGTATATATATATCTTCTATAATATAAAGCTGAATATGTGTATGTGTGTGTGTATGTGTGTGTCTGGTCACGAATAGGCTCCTATAGGTTGACTATTTTAAAAACTGATTACATATAATAATAGAAGATGTATCGAGACACAGGAATGGGTATCTTTGATCTGGCAGAACAGTGGTTCATTAAAATTGTGGGGTCTGCGTTCGCGCCTGGTCCACAAAGTATGGAAATATGAGTATGAAAACGCGAGAAATTTTGTGCAACTTAATTGCCATATATATACATATATACACACCTATATATACATATATACGTGTGTATGTATGTATGTATATATATATATATATATATATATATATATATGTGTGTATGTATATATATATATGCATATATATATATATCATTTTTTATCAGTATAAAATTGATCTGCCATATACGAGGATCATTGTATCTTGTTTATATACAGGACTCCTCAAGGAAGCTAAATGCCAGTTGAATATACATTTTAGTTCTGATTTTAATTGCATTAAGAACCACCCTCCGCTCTTTAATAAAATGTAATATACACACGCACATCCATAACATACACACACACACACACACACACACACACACATACATATATATATATTAGTTTTCATCTCACTACTATATATAAGTTCAATAAAAAAATCGATAGAGAATTATCTCTACAATAATAAATACGTAATTTTCATAAATTAAAATATATTTAAGCGTATCTTACCACCGGACAACGCTGCCTGCTATATACAAAGATCATTGTATCTTTTTTGCAACACACACACACATACACACACACACATATATGTATATATATATTTATATTTATATTTATATATATATATATTACACTGAGGAAGATCTGAGGTACGGTTGAAAACTGTTCTCGGAAAAAAGTTTTCTTTTCGAAAGACATTTTGTATTCCTACATATCAATCAATAAGAAATGAATAAAGAAAAGATATAACCCTTTATACTACTCGCATTAATTTTTTTATAAATATAAGCATGCTTCTTTCACATTTAGATTATTATTTATTTTTTATTCATAATATTAATTGGAAGTGACTTACTTTTGTGTTACTCTTAATTTAATAAATGTTCCATTTTTTAAATTTGTTTTCTAGATTTCTCAATATTGATTCATTAATTTCATGTACGAAATTTTGCATCTAATTATATGACCATGGAAATTGACTTGGGCAGATTGTTCTGGGAAACTCTGGCAAAATATCTAAAATTGATTAATCCATATTTATATTAATATTTTTCGTTGAATTTGAATGTCTTTTATTGTTGAAATGACTTGCCAGTTATAATGTAGGACAGCCCAACGGTCATATTTGTGGAGCTACTCCATTGCGGCATATTTGACATAGAATAAAAAGAAATAAAGTAAGATAGATAGATAGTCAGAACTGGGTAAAAGAGAAAGAGAGGTGAGAGAGAGATAGAGAGATAGAGGGAGATACACAGGGAATACTGAAAGGGAAGCGAGAAAAGAAAAAGGGTGGGTGATATAAATAATCTTCTATATATCTATAAAAGTAAAAATGTGTGTGTGTGACGACACTTCTCAACCTATATGCTCAACGAATTTTTTATCTACAGACCGGAAATTTGGCACATAGTGTATTCAGATATGTGGAAAACTGTTCAACCAGTTTTCATCCTGAAAAAGAGCTGCTAAAATGTCAAAATTAAAAATTGGTACGTGTCAAATCTTTATTTGTTTACTGTTTCACGATTGCGCATGCGCGAACCGTTGACATTATTTTAAGAATAAATAGGTTTGAAAATATTTTGTAAAGAACGTGTCAAGCTGACCTAATGGTCATTGTACTCCTCTCACTATCCTTAGGTTTCGGCTTCGATTTCAGCTCGAGTATTTTTTTTTTTGTACTTACAAGAAATGAACTGTTAGAAAAAAAAAAGCGTAATACTCGCATGCAAATGTCTCATTTTTGTTTTTCAATAATTGAACGTTACGTTTAATGCCGGGCAACGCCGGGTACATCTTCTAGAACACACACACACACACACACATATATATATATATATATATAGATAGATATATGAGGGAAAATAGAGAGAGAGAGAGAGACGGAGAGAGACGGAGAGAGACGGAGAGAGACGGAGAAACAGAGAAAGTGTGAAATGAAAGAGGAAGAGAAGGAAAGCATAAGGAGAGAAAGGATGTGTGTGAGACATTAGAGAGGGGTAGAAGAGATAAAAAAGAAAAAGGGTGATATATTAAGTGAGAGTAAGAGAGTAAAAGACAGGATGCAAAGGAAATGGAAACAGAGAGTGTGCGTGAGAGAGAGAGAGAGAGAGAGAGAGAGAGAGAGAGAGAGAGAGAAAGGCGGGTAGAGAAACGAAAGAGGGAAAGGGGAGGTTGTAGTAATAAATTAGACAGAAACGGTGGAGAGAAATAATATACGAAAAAGAGGGGAAAACAGGGACGAGAAATAGAGTAAGCGAGAAAGAAAGAAGAGAAGAATAATATAAAGAGAGAAAAGCATAAGAGAGACATGGAAGGGGAGAGAGAATTAAATACTGAGAAAACGTAATAAGAAAGAGAATGATGAATAAAGAGAGAGAGAACGAGAGTGAGAGAGAGAAAGAGAGAGAGAATGGGAAGCGTAAAGAGAAGAATATGGAAAGAGGGAGAGAAAGGGAGAGACAGATAAAGAGAGGGGGTTGGAAAATAGGGTTGTCGTTCTGAGAAACACTAAACGACTGGTCGATGCCATTAACAAGATAACTTCACTAATACAGAGCAACAGAAAACGAAAACAAAACCAAAACTGAATTTGTCGATCGTTAAATGTCATCGTAGCCAATCAGCAATGCACACAAACATAAAAGAAAGGTCACCATCTTTATCCGAATTTTTCACATAACGAATTACAATCGAAATCTATATCAATAAATACGAATTTCTCCTTGTGTCTGTGTCCGCATGCCTTCATGTGCTTTCAGGGAATCTACCTATTCAAATATCTAGTGTAATGAGAAACACCCGACAAAAGTCTATATTCCAAATTTCATGACGTTGACCCTCTTACAATTTATTCCTTTAATCCCGTTGACACTTACAATTCTTGACAGTTACTTTTTCGTAGCAGAAAATCAAGAAAGTGAAATATAATTTAAAACAAGACCGGTAGCCATTTTCGCGTGCTCTCGTGTAATGAATGAATGAATGCGTGAATGTAGGATTGACATTAAATTCTTAAAGATAAACTAAAATGACCGTAAAATGGGCTGAAATGACTTAAATAAATTAAAAATTAAATGACTTAGAATGACTTTAATGAACTTAAGGATGAATTAAATGACCTTAAGAGTGACTTGAATGCTTAAAAAATAACTGGAATCCTTCAAAAACAAGTTGAATGATCTGGAGAATGACTTGAACAGCTTTGAGACTGACTGGTTCTAAAGTGAGTGATCATTTTACATTAAATTAATACAGAAAAGTGATCCCCACTTTATATCACACAGTTACAAACATAAGTACAGCATGTAGTAAGAACAGATACTACACTTTGCGATATTAAATCCTTTATACATGTTAAAAATACATTGAAAATCAACAATGAATAAAGAAACTTAGTCACATGGCCAATTCAAAAGGGGGGGATCGTCGGGGTCGTTGGTCATCCTTGTCACTAAACGACTAAACAAAATCAAAAGTTTCTCCCAGCTAGTATCTTCTTTCACCATAATACCGCACTCACCCTTCCATACTGGGGGATGTCCTACTTAACTCCCAATTTTTAAAACATTTTTTTATTGACGTGTAAAAACAAAAAAAGATAACAATAAAAATGGTACAATAATTCATTTGTGTCGAGGACAGGGGAGAGAAAAAAAAAGAAAGGTGATTAGTAGGACCCTCCCAACCCCGTCTAGTTGATAGACTGCCCGTTCCACTAGGTTTGTAAAATGAACCTCGCTTCTGCGGGTCAGTCTCTAAGTGGAGATGCCCTCTAGATGGGGGTGAATGGAGAAAAGAACATTTTGTGGGTAAGTAATGGGAGTTAGTTTGTATTTCTTTCTCTCCAAGATGGGTGAAATTTAGAGGATGGGTGAAAACAAAAATTGCAAGAAGGAGAGGGTGGGGATCTTGGAGGCTTCCTAATCGGGAAGGGATGGAACACGCACTCAGCTAGCTGAGAGGCTACTTGTTTAATTTTACTTTACGGAACTGCGCGCTCCACACCTAGGTGGGGAACATGTATTCAAATTTGGCTCCTCTTCGTACACACAGACTTGCTACCTGTATCCATTTTCTGTCAAATGCCGGGTGATGCAGCCTTCTTCTATCACATCTGATCTTCACCCGTAGTTGGTGTTTAAAGAAAGCGATCAGATCCTGATCAGAAAAAGACAGCCCCCCCCCCGTTTCCCGGTCCCACGACAGCCTCATGTTGTCCATGACATTGGATACGGTAATTGGGCGAGAATGCTCAGGCTCGATGCAAGCCGTCACCTCACTGACATACGACCAGTATCGGCGGAGTTTGCAGCAATCGAAGAAAGCATGATAAGTCGTTTCTACGGCCGTTGTCCCACAATGGGGATAATCAGGCGACTCCAAAAACCCAGAACTGCATTGTATGTTGTTGAGTGGAAGTGCATTTCGGGCCAATCGCCAGGTCAGAGAGAACTCCGAATTGTTCAGATGACTAGAACCTGGCGCCCAGCTCCACGCGGAGTGGATCTCACTCTGCTGCCAACCCAAACATGCGCATAGCGGGTAGTCGGCGGCCCCCTTCACTAGATCCCTGTGGAGTTCCCTACGGGTAGCAGTCACAAGGTCGCTGGACGCTGGTAGTCGTTTTAGCGCGGCTCGGTACTCTTTCATGTAGGCAGATTCTCCCCGCGGCCTGTGATGACTCTCGATAGAAGGGTCAAGAACAAGGTCAGGGAAGGCGGTAGTAACCACGGGGTGCCATGGTTGGTTATCTTGCATATAGTGGCTCAGGAAGGCAAGCCTTTCAGCATCTCGATGACACTTTAAGTCGGACATTCTCAAGCCCCCCTCACACGGACGTTGAATACAGATACTATACTTTGATCTTGGCCAAAAGGACAAGAAAAGCTTAAAGAGCTAAGAACAGCATCCATTAACAACAGACCTTTGATCTTAACCAAAAAAGGCCAAGCACAAAAGTATTACGCACAGACCAACAGACCGACCGACCAACAGACCGACGGACGGACCGAAGGAGTGACTTATAGAGTCGCTTGCACGCGACTAAAAATCATATTTTCACAGAACATATATATATATATATACATATATATATATATATATATATATATATATATATATATATATATTCATTTGGTTTTTAGCCGGTAAAAATAGCTTCCAAGGGGTCAAAATTAAAAAAAAATCTTGGTAGGCGTAAGTCGAATAAATGTGCTATTTCTAAGCATACGCAAATATACATTTATATATTTAACAATGTTATTTTTAAAAAAAGTTTTTGTGCATATGGACTTAAATAAGTCAGTAACCAATAAGGTTTGAAAGCTACACGTTTTAGTTTCGATTCTATCTGATGGCACTCAAATAGTGTTTTTTTAAAAAACTTTTTAAATCATTGCTATTGCTATATCTTAGTTACAATATAATAATCAACAGAGTATTGGCTCTATAATAATAAATACGAAAGCTTCATGAATTAAAATATCATATTTAAGCGTATTTTACTACCAGGCAACGCCAGGCGGTTTGCTAATATTCCTATAGAAAGAGACAAACATATCGTTAGCATTAAGATTAATTTGGTAGGTTTTACGGCACATCAACATTTTTTTTTTGTTTGATGAATCCTGATAGCACCTGTTGTAAACGTATCATAAAATGTTGTTGTTTTATCGATAGAGAGGTCAATGTATGAGTTAATACCTATACTAACTTTATTAATTCGCAATTGAGCACAATGAAACCGATTCCGCTACCCGCGACGGTATTCACTAGACAAATTACGTACCCTAACTTATAATTAAACCACCTTTTGTTTACTCATCTAATAGATCTTCAGTTCCTTAACTAAGAGTTCCTTCTGGATTATCTAAAGATAACGAGGGGAAAGATGAGTTTAAATGTCCATTTGTCTCTGCCTTACATGATTTTCTCGCTTCACTGCTAGACGCTGATCCATTATCATTCTGCAATCAAATAGGGGATACAATCTTTCACTCGGGGATATAATATTTACTGGAAGTGTATCGGGTCTACAAGAAACCTCCTCTTCTTTTGAGACCACGTGTAGATTTTCCTAGTGTGGAGGGGCAAGGTCCAGTAGATTGGGACAAGCCTGATCAACACTAAATCAGCTCCGCATAAGAGAATGGCTTTGATAAAGTTGATAAAGACGTAAGATGATTACGTTGTTGTGTGAGTCTGAATTTAATCAGCTCCAGGACGTCAATTTCGCATGGCTATTGGCAACCTTTACATCGTACCTCTTGTAAGTACATAATTACACTAATTACGGCATAAAGGTAAGTACATTTATACGTCATAATCACGTTGACACAGTGGACTCTCGTAAGATCACTGAAGTTGAGCAAGGTTTAGCATGGCCAGTACCAGATGGGTAACCATTTAGAAATACCAGGCGCTGTATGTAGGACGACATCGACACTTCCGGTATCTCCTGCATCCCGACTCTATCAGGCTAGTTGGGACGAGAGATTGAGGCTGGCTGTGCACAAACCATTTTAACTTTAAACACACCCACAGCGGAAATCATCCATCATTCCTAGAATCATTAGATGATTTTCGTTTTGCTGATGGACTAACCGTAAGTACCTAATTCTAGAAAGAATTGAGGAAACGGAACTGTAGCCACTTGATTCATATGAATTTACTTTAAAACACCACTGAACAAGTTCTGGGTCTGACATGTAGATGGTGCCACTAATTAAAAAAAAAAAAAATCCATATCGTTTTTATAAAGTACTTACCTTCAAATTAAAATCTGAGTCTAATCGGACTATTGGTTTACAACTCACAGATATTTAAGCGAATCTACAGATTCAAATTTTCAAAACAATGGAAAAATCTGAATTTCGTGTATTTATGAAGCATACCTTTCTGATGATAAAATATGCTGTTCACGTAAAGCAACGGATTGATAAGTATTATTCAGAGTAAACGAAAGTTAAGAAGTGTCATGCTGATTTTAATCACGGTTGAACGGCTGAACGGACACAAATAATGCTGAACGCAAAGATCGTCCAAATTCGCTATTTCTCCCGGAAAACATTTTTTTTTAAGTCTACAAACTTGTTTTGGCTGATCATAAAGTGAAATTGTATGAGGAGAATTCGATGATACCAGAAGGCAGGGTATTTTTTGGAATTGAAAGCCATGTTGAACTTCAGTAGAATTTCCAATGGGTAGCTATTCTGTATAAATCCTGGAGATAAAGAGTTTTCAGTGGGTAGCTGTTCTGTATAAATCTCGGACTTTAAGATTTTGCAGGCAAAAACCAAAGGATCTTTCTTGTATTGACACGAAAAAAAATTTTGTGCGGGAATGCTAAAATATTTTCATGGAGCAATTCTGGTGTTTGATTGGTTGCTAGCAGAACGGGGTTCCATATGATTCGTCAGTTCCTATCGCCAATACCTATAAGTAGAACGTTTCAACTTTCTTTAATCATACCCTAATATATATATATATATATATATATATATATATATATATATATATATATATATATATATAATTTTTTAATTTTGTAATTGAGCCCATAATAAATTTACATTGTTGTTTCCATTGGACTTTCACCCCAAGAGATGTAAAATTTTTGGATAAAACTGTTTAAAGTGACTTTTTTCACTAAAAGTTATTGTTTTATTAATTAGATCCGAGATTATTTACTGATGTGTTAATAGTTAAACACGGGTGTGGATTCACAAAAATCGTTCAACTTTGTACCCTCTCCACACTTTCTAGGTCATCGGCTGATTCGTTGTGGATAATCATCAAGCAGGTCATCTTAGACAGATTGAACTTGATAAATTCACCCTTCTATTAGCCATACGTTTCGATGTCTCCTTGACTGTTTTGAGATACACGATTTTACTAACAAGGCTTAGGTTGACCAATAGCATATTATTTTTCAGGTACTTACCAAAGGTGGCGCGAGGTGAGTTCGAATACGTAGTCGACTGATTAGAAAAGAAGCAGACAATTCGGCCATATTTAACCTTGTCCCAGTAGGTTACCAAAAGAGTAAAGACAAGTTGGATACTTCCTAAGATGGAATGCTGTTTCCACATATAGGGAAGAGCTGTTACGAACACACAATTCTGCCTAGACACGGTACAAAACCGATTTCGTGATCTGGTAGGTAATGTTCTTTTCTCCTCTCTGCACACACACACACACACACACACACACACACACACAAAACCGTTGCAAATCAATCTCGGCTCTATCATTGGATTTTGGAGTCAGACTGGTAGAGTTGGACGAGAGAGGAACGCAACCTTAGCATGATGCAGAACTTACAACGTCCTGTAGTTCTGCTGTGAAGTAGAAAGTTTATATGAAATGAACTTGGTATTTGGCGTTCCTTTGAAAGGAAACATCTGTTTCAAGACTGCACAAAACAGACCAGAAAAGTGAGAGACCGATTCGTCCCTATGGAAAAAAGGTATGTTTTTTATTTGTCTGGACTAAGCGGACAAAGATGTTTATTCGTTATTGTAAAAGACTGCCCCGTATACGTTTGTTTCTTACGATATGAATGGAATTATATGTGAAGCACCGACTCACACAGACAACTAGAGGAACGTTTTACACTTTTTATATACACATTAGGCGTACTCAATTGTATGAACACTTTCATAAATATGCCCCCCCCTGTAAAACATTTACAGCAAACACTCGCCTAGCTACAACAACTCTCAGCAATTTCCCTTACATTCTATCTGTGCCTAAAACTAAACGAAAATTCGACGAGCAAAGCTTTTTTCCCCAGAACTGCTTGTCTGTAGAATACATTACCACGGATCTGCTTCCCTGCTGACTATAACATGGTCGTTTTCAAGTCCAACGTAAACAAATACTTGTTGAGCTGATCTCTTAAATAATTAATTTCTACCCAATTTTTACCATCACCGATTATTACGGTGTTGTCTCACCTGACATATCCTTGAATGGTCTTCGGCCTTGATAAGCGGTGTGCCTATAGTAAAAAAGCAAGATAATTCCAGAAAACCTGATGTCACTGCAGCTATATTCGCAAAACTATTTCTTGTTGAGCTGCCCTCTTAACTAATTGATGTCTACCTAATTTTCACCATCACCGATTATCACGGCGTTGTCTCAACTGATGATTATTAACCCATATCCTTAAGTGATCTTCGGCCTTGATAAGCGGTGTATATATAGGACAAAAACAAGATAATTCCAGAAAACATGTTATTGCAGCTATGTCCGCAAAACTGTCAAGTTGTTTTGTACGAATCTTTCATGTATGCTTTATCATTTTGTTTCAAACGCGTGGATACTATCAATCAGGTTATGATGACAGCGCTAATGGACATACTACAAACCTTCCAGCAAACTTTCTTTCACAGACGTGATATTGCTAGTCTCATTCTTTTCTATAAATGCTATTATGTCATGTGTTTTTCAGAATTTTCTGATCTATTGCTTGCTTCTTTTGTTGGTTTAACTTTTTTTTTACTGAGCTTGTCATCGCTTATCAAGACCCGAAGGCTACTCAAGGATACGAGTTAATGAGTGCCAGTTGACCAGTAAGACCACAATATATATATATATATATATATATATATATTTTTTTTTTTATTCAATTTTCACCCCAAACAAGGCACAGTGCCACTTTGAAGCAGGGGGCTACTATTAGGGAATTAATTAGCGGGGTCATTATGAAGGGAGAAGAGTAGAGAGATGTTTGTTAACATTACACTTGAACTTCTGCATATCATTGCAGTTGGGAAAGCAGAATCCCGGAAGGGAGTTCCAAAGACCCGCAGTTCTGGGGAAGAAACTATTGGAGTAAAAGGCTTTCTTGCACCTAGGGATCTCAACTGTAAAGGGATGAGACTTAGTAGCTTGTCGGGTTTGTCGGGGGTAGTTACGTCGGGGAGGTACAAGTGTTTGCAGTTCGTCAGAGCATTCACCATTAAAGTATTTGTAGAACAGGCAGAGGGATGCAACATCTCGTCGATGGGACAGAGGTTGAAGCCCAGATGACAGTTCAGGACCTATCAGGTTTGCGACTCTTTTTTGAACCCTGTCCAGGAGCGAGAGACAAGCAGCAGATGCACCAGCCCAGATGTGACAACAGTACTCCATACATGGGCGAATGGTTGCCTTATAGAGGTATAGGATACTGGCAGGCGTAAGTAGTTTTCTAGCACGGTAGAGGGAGCCAACCTTCCTTGCAGCAGCCTTGGCAATGCTCTCAATGTATCTATTCCAGTTCATATTCCCTGTAAACGTTAGGCCGAGGAGTTTAAAAGAAGTACTTTCAGGCAATGTGTTCTTGGCCATTGCTATTGGTGGTAGAGAAGGTTTCTTGTAGTTATTGAAGGAAACAAGCTTAGTCTTAGCAGCATTGAATGAGACCAACCATTTTTGTCCCCATTCCACTACGGATTGGAGGTCATCCTCTAGTATTTCTGCCATTTTCTTGGATATGTGTTCATTTGTTTTCCCCTCATATCTGTTATAGAGAGTGGTGTCATCGGCAAATATACCCATCTCCGAAACAATATTATCAGGGAGGTCGTTTATGAATATCAGGAACAATAGAGGTCCAAGGATAGACCCCTGAGGCACTCCCGCATTTATGTCATATTGTTTGGATGTACGTCCGTCGAGGACAACTTTGATTTTTCTATTACTTAAGAAGGATTTAATTACGTTATGAATTCTTCCAGTGATTCCATATGATCTAATTTTCCTTAGAAGACCATCGTGCCATACCCTGTCAAAAGCCTTAGATATATCAAGGGCCACCGCTCTACCCTCCCCTGTTTTATCCAATGAACGGTATATACGTTCAGAAACTACAGTTAAGATATCTGCTGTTGAACGGGCTTGCCTGAATCCATATTGTTTGTCAGTCAAGAGTTTAGCAGCTGTTAGGTGCTGGACTAGGGCTTTATTAACTAAGGACTCAAATATTTTGGCGAAAAGCGGGAGGAGGCTAATGGGGCGATAATTTAGTGGGTCAGTTCTTTCACCAGAATTCTTGAAGACTGGTACCACAGAGGCGGTTTTCCAGCAGTCGGGAAAACAAGATTCGTTAAGGCATTTATTGTAAAGTTTGGACAGAACTGGAGCAACCTCGGCAGAGCATTTTTTTAATAGCACAGCCGAGATGAGATCTGGTCCACATGCTTTAGAGGTGTCTAGGTTTTTTATAATAGCATGTACCTGAGAAGGGGTGATTTTCAAGTCGTCAAGTGTGGCGTCTGTTCGCAGAGGAAAATCAGGGAGTGAGTGGTTTACCGAGTTCAGTGTGGAGTTTGAGGCAAACCGACTGGCAAGCAGATTAGCCTTGTCAGTTGCCGTGCAAGCAACCTCATGATTGTTTGTTAGTGGGGGAATAATTGACTGTCCATTATTAACTACGTTGTTGTAGATTTTCCAAAAATCCCGGGTTCCTAATTTCTGTGCTTCGATGCGCTTTCTGGTGGTTTCAGAGTAATCTGACTTAGCTGTGTCTATCACTCTCTTACAATTATTTCTAGCTTCTATAAACTTCTGTTTATTTGAGCTGGACTTATGTCGGTTGAATCTGCGGAACGCATGCTGCCTTTGACAAATGGCAGCTGCACAAGCAGAAGTAAACCATTGGGGGGAGTGGGGCTTGCTATAGTATTTCCGTGCGGGAACATGTGCTTCAATAGCAGTTTTGAACCATTCAGTTGTCTCATTTGCACACTGTTCCGCTGGAAGAGTAAAGATATTTTGCCATGGGGCATCTCTGATGAGCTCCCTGATGGCTTCCCAATCAGCCTTTTTGTAATACCTCGTTGTTTTGAGTAGTGGGTCTTCAGTTTTAGGGCGAGAATTTAGGCTGATTTCTACCATTATCACAGCGTGATCAGCATTCCCGAGTGGGCTATGGGCATTTGTTGTACAGTCATTGGGAACTGTTGTCAGAAAGAGATCTAGAAGTGAGGCATGTTGATCGTGCTGGTCTGGGAAACGTGTCGGAAATGTAACCATCTGAGATAGGGAATGAGATATAGAGAAGCTATATGTGGCGCTACCAGCTACGTCTGTGTGATTTGAGAATCCTAGCCAGTTACTGTGGTGGACATTGAAGTCACCAAATACATGTATTTGTGGGCTAGTATCGAGGGAGAGTGCTATATCTATGCTGTCTGAGACTTTGTTTATTAGGGTACAGTCTTGGTTTGAGGGAGAGCGGTAGAGAAAATATAAGTAGCTAATATTGTGTTGCATATGTAGTCTGAAGCACATAAAGGCCTGGCCCTCTGATTCTAGTTTTATTTCTCTAGTTAGGGGGAGGGTGTTTCGAATATAGACTCCAAGTCCATGCATATGTCTGTCCGAGTCCTTACGGTAGAGTGGGAGATAACCAGGCATGTTAAAGTGGTTAGAGGGTATGGAGGAGTGAAGGTTAGTTTCACTTAATGCTAAGATATCCGGGGTGTTTACAAGGAGAAATGACTCAACATCATCTAAGTTAGTTCTAAGCCCGCGGATATTAGTAAATGCAAGCCTCAAGGGAGGAGGCAGGTTGGTTTTCTTTGAGTTTGGTCCTGGTTTAAACGTAACTTTTGCTTGAGCTGTCATTTCATTTTATTTTATTTAAAAGTTTCAGTTAGGGTGGATGAGTGAGGGGATGCTGGACAAGTAGTTGTGCAGAATACCAGACATGCAATACAAGTAGACCATCAGCTGTCCTCACCCACAGGATTGTGGCCTCAGGAAAGCCCACCGGGGATGAGTGCAGGGTCCCTTTCCATGCGCGACATGGCACTACAAACATCCCGATATTTTACAACTGTTGATGGAGCAGCCGCTCTAAGCGCTACCGAAGAGTTAGGGCTCCTGTACTATCAGTCGGAAACAGCAGCCAGGAACTGTCAATCCGGTACCCTCAATCCATTAGGCAAAGCCAGCCCAGTCCAACTGCACTGACATATATGGCACTGAAGCACCCCACTGTGTCCAGTTTAGGGGGATGGGATGTGGCAGGAGTGGGGAAAAGCGGCGTTCATTACCCTAGTCAGGAAACAAGGTCAACCACTGGGTGATTCAAGCGAGTCCCTGTGATAGTACCTCTACGCCTGGCCAATAGGCAAAGAAGGAGTATGAAAGCCGAGCGATAGACAGAGTCTATCTCCTCCTTAAGCAGTTTAGGTTTGCCAACCGGTGATTTGTTTGAGTCACCAGCTCTAGGAAGGTTGTCGTCCAGGACTGAAGAGACCTCCCTCCCCTAGGTTTAGTTTCAGAGTTTTCCTTCTCCTAGACGGATGGCCTGGGAAGACCTACGGGTCCATCAGCTCCGAGGGGGTTCGCCCCGCGCCTGGGTCCTAATCCAGGTATTTCTGCGACCCCGCATGGGTAGTTAATATTTATTGGTTATTTAGGTTAATATCTCCTGGAAAATCGGGCATTTAGGTTAGCTTCTACAGAAGATTTTCACTCCTCAAGTGTGGTTTAAAAAGGGCATTATTATGCTGTCCATTTTCATTTATACTGAGAGAGGGCATACGTAAAAATTCATGCAGTGGAAGCAGTTAAATTTGCTACAGTATTGGATCGAGAGAGTCGAGTTGATGTATGGTTAGATATAGTTTTGAAAGTTTAGCAATGTATGGTTAGATATGGTTTAGTAGGTTTAGGAATGTATGGTTAGATATGGTTTAGTAGGTTTAGGAATTAGGATAAAGTGCTAGAGTATGATCTACTTTCTATTAGAAATTCTGATTTGGTGCCCAAACCGGACATTTAGTAAGACTGAAAGATTAGATATGTTCAGTATAGAGACAAGAGAACATTTGATATGGAGTACAGTTATACCTGATAGATATAGGTTATTGCATATTCTGTAAGTATAGTAAAAGTATAGATGGATGGATAAGTAGTATTGTATACGAATGCATGGAATTTTAGACAATTTGAGTAAGTTGCCTTTAGACTACAACTAAGGAGAATGACTTCGCCTTTCTCTTAATATCCGGAAGTTTTTATTTCAATGAGTACCGGTTTAGTTTGTGTAATAATTATTGCAATACTATCTCTTAATAAAGAGATATTAACGGTTACTGTTCATTATAGATTACTTTAAGTCAATGTATTGGACTAAGGCTAGTAAGTATTTACTTAGAAGCTTGGTTATGGGTTGGGAGTTATAATCGGGAGCATGCCTAGGAAATTTTAGGTGTTAATGGGTATCGATTTGCGAGTTTGTTAAGGTCAAGGGCGGAGAGCAAGGACCCATCTAAGTTACGTGAGACGGATTTGTTTAGTGTCAACTTAGGAAGTAGAGCAGATTTGATTTGTTAGTGATCAGGAGAAAGAGAATTTAAGTAAAAAATAATAAGGTTTGTCATGCAAAACAGACAAGGCAGTCATCTTGGAGGTAAAGTATCTATAGGAGGTACTTGCTTAGTATACAAGCAGCAGTATTTTGTAGTTTGGAGAGGAATTTTAGGTACAATAGTTTCATGACTTATTGCAAAAGTCCGTAGTCAAGGTGAGGGACGATGTACTTCTAATATTGAAACTGGGGTTTTCTAATTTTAAAAGTAGTTGACTAGAGTGTTATTAGGTGTTCTACTTTGCTTAGGGATAGAATAAAGATTTAAGGTAATATTCAGGGTGATATAAGCAGTTTCATGAGGATTGGATATATGATCACTGGATGTTGAACTGCTCAGGAGGATTCTTGTATCAATTTAGAAGGATGTCTTGGTGATATAAGATTTGAGAAATTAAGAGTCTGGGGATACAGAGAGCTTTGAGCCGATGAGGATTCAGTATAGGCGATTGTATATAGGTAACAAAGGTGATTTAGTTTAGTACGCACGTATTGTACATATTAAGTATACTGCTTCAGTTCAATCCTCTAACGCAAAGGAAAATCCGTTTGCATTCCGGTTTGCAATTTTGTCAAGAGGGGAAATTTAAAAACAGCTTATCTAATTGTTGATGATATCAGTTTATAGACAATAGTATAGACTGATAAATTGTTGTGTAAGGCATAAGAGCCCCTCATCTTCAGATGAGATGATGGATCACGAGCATAAGTTCGGAGCAGGGATCCGGAAAGGAAATGGACGTGTACAAGCAAGGGGGGGGTCACTGATGTTTATAACTTTTTTATTTTTTTTTTCTTACAAAAAAAAAAAAAAAAAAAAAAATTTTTTTTAAAATTTTTTTTTTTCGATGGCTGATTATATTAAGTATCGTACTTAAATAAAGTTTTCATGTCCTCTAAATAACTTAGCATAATTTCTTTTTTTACCGAGTTTGTCTTTACTATAGCATTGACTTATTAATTAAGTGACATGGCATTGTAAGCGGCGAAATAGTCTATTTAAGTGAAGAAAAGTTATCGGTTACAATATGCCTGAAAATGGAAAGAATATTAGCTTTAAATTATATGCGAACAGTTAGGAATTTTTACTTAGCTTTGGTTTTTTTTTCTTGGATACTCGAGGCTAAAAAGCATGGTGGTCGTTTGTTTCACTTGGCCTCATACGGTCAAATGGCACTTGTGGTACCAAGATGCTATCTAATTAGGGAGACGGTGTGGGCTGATTTAGAGGGAGGGGGGGTCACTTAGTGAAAAGTGTTCCAGTTGGCGGCGCGACATATTTCTTTACATGTTATATTGTTTAAGCATTGTGACATGGTGTCTTTTAGGAGTGAAAGAATACCTTTTCCTTCACTATTTGTGTCCGTTTTTTAGGGAATCAATTTGTTATACCAACAATGTTATATAATGTTCGATATTGACTATTGATTATCAAAATAATCGATGGACAGAATAAACTGAAAATCCCACAATACGGAGGTCAAAACATTGCCTGCTGATATTTATGTCTTGAATAGGGTTAGATAGCTTTTGCCCGGCGATGTTCACTTAGCTGAAAATCGATTTGATTCAGGAGTGAATTAGTAGATCCATGTTACATCCATTAGCACATTTTTGCGCAAAATTTAATTTTTGTTTCATTTAAATAACGACAAACAACGATATGAATTGTCAGCTCAGTGTTATTTTTCATCAACTAAGAGAAAAATGGGCATCCCCATTGACAAATAGTAATCTTTAACTCCTCTGCTATTTCACGCACCTTCAATTTACGACATAATAGTGCAAGTTTGTCGACTTTTTTAAAAAATGTTTTCCGGGACAATTCTTGAATTTAGCCGACCTAAACATCTAGCAAGATTTGTGTCTGCACAACCACGTTTAAAGTCAGCATGTTATGCCTTAGCCGTTGTTTAAAGTCAGCATGTTATGAGTTTGGCGTTGTTTAAAGTCAGCATGTTATGACTTAGCCGTTGTTTAAAGTCAGCATGTTATGACTTAGCCGTTGTTTAAAGTCAGCATGTTATGCCTTAGCCGTTGTTTAAAGTCAGCATGTTATGCCTTAGCCGTTGTTTAAAGTCAGCATGTTATGCCTTAGCCGTTGTTTAAAATCAGAATGTTATGCCTAAGCCGTTGTTTAAAGTCAGCATGTTATGCCTTAGCCGTTGTTTAAAGTCAGCATGTTATGCCTTAGCCGTTGTTTAAAATCAGCATGTTATGCCTTAGCCGTTGTTTAAAGTCAGCATGTTATGCCTTAGCCGTTGTTTAAAGTCAGCATGTTATGCCTTAGCCGTTGTTTAAAGTCAGCATGTTATGCCTTAGCCGTTGTTTAAAGTCAGCATGTTATGCCTTAGCCGTTGTTTAAAGTCAGCATGTTATGACTTAGCCGTTGTTTAAAGTCAGCATGTTATGACTTAGCCGTTGTTTCAAGTCAGCATGTTATGCCTTAGCCGTTGTTTAAAGTCAGCATGTTATGCCTTAGCCGTTGTTTGAAGTCAGCATGTTATGCCTTAGCCGTTGTTTAAAGTCAGCATGTTATGCCTTAGCCGTTGTTTAAAGTCAGCATGTTATGCCTTAGCCGTTGTTTAAAGTCAGCATGTTATGCCTTAGCCGTTGTTTAAAGTCAGCATGTTATGCCTTAGCCGTTGTTTAAAGTCAGCATGTTATGCCTTAGCCGTTGTTTAAAGTCAGCATGTTATGCCTTAGCCGTTGTTTAAAGTCAGCATGTTATGATTTAGCCGTTGTTTAAAGTCAGCATGTTATGCCTTAGCCGTTGTTTAAAGTCAGCATGTTATGCCTTAGCCGTTGTTTAAAGTCAGCATGTTATGCCTTAGCCGTTGTTTAAAGTCAGCATGTTATGCCTTAGCCGTTGTTTAAAGTCAGCATGTTATGACTTAGCCGTTGTTTAAAGTCAGCATGTTATGCCTTAGCCGTTCTTTCCGACGAAGCAGATACGAATGACACTAGTTTTGGTTGAACAGTAGTTTCCCCATCAAAAAGCAATATTCTATCAATACACAAAATTCAGATTTTTTTTTCAGTGTTTTGAAAAATTACAAGAGTAGCTTCACTTAGATAACTGTAATTTGTAAACTAATAATCCGATAAGCTCAAAGTTTGAAACATACTATCTGACCGTTAGATATTTTTAACAATAAATCATATGCCTTTTGTTTTAGTGTTTCCATCTTCATATCAAGTCCGACATTGAGTAATGTATTAATTTAATTTACAGGCACGAGTTCATATTTAATTTTCTTTCCTTTATTTTTGCTATGGATGGGATATACGATCGGGTGTCATATACGACGCATGTTCCAAATATAATGCATTCTATCTTATTCCACCCGAATAGATCATAGATTGCAAATTGTATTGTGATGACGACTGTTTACGCATTCTTAATATGAAAGGTGAATCTCTCTATTGCAGATACTGACAGCGTGAGACTCTAAGAAGCATAGATGCGCTATTGCATTCCTTCATGCAGAAAAATATGAACAGATCAACATTTATCGGTGTCTGTTGAATGTTTACGAAACGGATGCAGTTTATGTCAGCACAGTTAAGAGATGGGTTCCTCGATTTCAGTGTAGCGATATAGATTTAAGTGGCAAAGCGCGTCCGAACTTTTACGCCTGCGGCATCAAAAGAGGTTAGCAAAAGAGCATTGAGAATGGTGGTGACAATGTAGAAAAATGTATTCTGGAGCACAAAAGGTCGCTCGTTGTAATTGTATGACTTCCGCCTTCCTAGTTCTTCAACGTTTTTCATGGACATCAGCCGAGAGATCATTTTCAGATTCTGAACGTGCAATTTTAAGATTCTATAATATTTTCGGATTTTTATTTTATTTGGTTTACATTCACCAGCTTTTCATGTAGTTCTATTTCTCTATTTTAGTCCTGTGCAGTCAGGCATCATTGGGTACACTGATTTCAAATAGAGTTTCTAATCTTTTCACCTCGCTCATATCACTAAGTTAGGTTAAACAACTGCGTTTTCTTTAGCTAACGAGATTGCATATTCACAGTGAATGACATAGGAGTCCGGTATATCATATATTCTCAATGACACTGACTGTTTGTTCATTTTTTCCGGTCTGGACTCATCAGAGAATCAGAAAAAAAAAGACAGAAAAACAATCTCCCTAATCTGGAAATTGACTCGATGTGAGCTATTTTGTTTGTTTCTAAATTTTACCAATTACATCGTTATGCATCTTTCTCTTTGAGAACTTTCCGGTTTTTCTGATCAGTCCAACAAAGAAATATCCAGTATTGACATACAAATATCGTTGGTTCTTCATGAACGAAACAGATCTGTAAAATGTATCGAAGTTGTTGATTTTGAAAAAAATAAAGATGGGTAAGATGAATAAAATTTTGCACTTTGGAATCTAGAAAAATCGTTATATATATATATATATATATATATATATATATATATATATATATATATATATATATATATAAATTTTTTGTGGTTCAAAACATTATAATAGTATATATATGTATCGAACTAGACAATCAAATAGCTTGCTATGTAGCATCAAGTGAACCTATCGACAACTCTGTCGATCTTGGCTAACGATACTTTACATGGGAGAACTTCATTCAAGCTCCTTGGCTTAACGTTCACAGGAAACATGAGTTGGAATAGACACATCGAGATTATTGCTAAGGCTGCTGCAAAAAAGGTGGGCTCTGTCTATCGTGCTAGAAAGTTACGCCTGAAAGTATCCTGTACCTCTACAAAGACACCATTCGTCCATGTATGGAGTACTGCTGTCACATTTGGGCTGGTGCATCTTCTAATAGTCTCTTGCTCCTGGATAGGGTTCAAAAGTGAGTAGCCAATCTAATAGGTCCCGAACTGTCATCTAAACTTCAGCCCTTGTCCCACCGACGTAATGTTGCATCCCTCTGCCTGTTTTACAAATATCAATGGTGGATGCTCTAACGAACTACAAACCCTCGTACCCTCTCAACGAAAATACCCCCGACAAACCCGACAAGCAGCGAAGTCCCACCCCTACACAGTTGAAATCCCTAGATGTAAGAAAGCCTTTTACACTAATAACTTCTTCCCCAGAATTGCAGGACTTTGGAATTCTCTTCCGGTTTCCTGCTTCCCCAACTGTACTGACATGCAGAAGTTCAAATGTAATGTAAACAGACATCTTGCTACTAAACTCCCTACATAGTACCCCTGCAACTTAGGTACCTGGTAGTATCCCCCTACATCAATGTGGCAACGTGTCTTGTTTGAGGTGAAAATGTAATTAAAAAAATCAATTTAATGACACAAGCTTTATGTCACTTAACTCCAAATGCATGCAGTTGCTAAGTAGCACGTAATATTTGATATTCGCGGGCCGAAACATCAGAAAATAGAAAGGAATTGCTGCTAACAACAGGAATTGAAAAGGAAAAAAGTCTTCTTAAGGTTTCGTCGTGATTGTTGAGGTTTCATTTATATGTTATCATCAGTTGAGTGTTTTCTTTTCTTGTGTTTCCGACTGCGCGTCAACAAAAGGTCACTGAGTTCGGCATTCTTACCAGGGAGAAAATAGAAATTGGTAAACACTACTACTACTACCACTACTACTACTACTACTACTACTACTAATAATAATAATAATAAGAAGAAGACGAAGAAGAAGACGAAGCAGAAGAAAAGATGATGATGATGATGATGATGAGCGGTGATAAATGTAAAATACACTAAACAAAAAATATATTAAAAGTAAATATATTATAGCACGAGGGAAAGGAAGACTGAGTTCTGGTGACAAAATATGATAAATTTGAAAAAGCACTATTTTAACTAATTATATATATATATATATATATATATATATATATATATATATATATATATATATATATATGCATACAGACTGGGGACGGGGCATTCTGGCAGAGACTAGACATTCACCCGCTTTCTCATACTTTCTTACTGAGAGATCGTTTTAGATTCTACCCATCTCTTTAAGTACAATTGTTTGTATCTCCCTTGCACTGGGTTCACCAAGTATATTAGCCAGGTAATTTTTTAAATTCTTTTTGTCTATGAGTCGGATGTCTCCTATAATTACTAGAATTATGGTTATCTTCCTAAGATTCCAGTTTCTTTTCATGTCGTACATAAGATCTTGGTATTTCGTTATCTTTTCCCCTTCAGCTTTCACCCATAATCCTTGAAGGCACTAATTTCTACTAAAGGTTGCTCTTTTTCTCCTTCTTTTTCCATATAACTATGTAAGGTTTAATAGGAATCGCATGACCATAGTGGATGGTGTATAATTTATTTCCAACTTTTGTTTTGGTATATGTTCCAAGGACTGGGATTGACCTTTACTCCTGATCTGAAATGGAACATGTACATCAAATATGTTGCCAAGGTCGCTGTAAAAATGGTGGGATCCTTCTACTGCTCCAGTAGATATCTCATTGTTAATGCAATTCTCTATCTGTAGTACGGATGGAGTACTGCTGCCACATCTGGGCAGGAGCTGCTAAAAACAGCCTATCCTGTCTTGACTGCGTACAAAATAGATTTCGTAGCTTAGTGAGGGATGCCCTTTTCTCTTCTTTGCAACCTTTCTCCCACAAAAGAGACGTTGCGATCTTGTCTTTATTTTATCGTTATTTCCATAGCAAGTGCTCGTCTGAGCTCCAACCCCTGCCCCCCCTCGCCAATCTTTCACGAGAAACACCCGTCTAGCTTAAACCGCTGTCAATAATTTTCCCCACTCTTTATATGTGCCTAAATCAAAACGTAGATTCCATGAACAAAGCTTCTTTCTTAGAAGTGCACGCCTGTGGAACTCTCTTCCTTTTTCATGTTTCCCACCTGACTACAACTTGGATGTCTTCAAGTCCAACATAAACAAATTCCTGATAAACCGCTCCCTTAGGTAAGACACTGTATCAACTCTCCATTACTAATGATTACTACGATATTATTCCACACGCTTATCCCCGAGTGGCCTCCGGGCCTTGATAAATGGTGACTTTCATGTAAAAAAATTGCTGTTGCATTCGACATTCAAGGTTTTACAGAAGATTTAGTGGAGTTACACACTCCATTGTGTCGCACTGTATAATAGTCATCCCCTAACAGAACCTTTCAGCTGGATGTCAGGTGACCCACAGTCTCTATTTCTGTGTTGCAGTAGGCGCACTTGTCGTTGCTGAGACCATTAGTCAAGAAGCCTTGATCTTGAGCAGCTTCTGTGATCATAATGTAGCGATCTTTTTATTAGCCCGTCTATAGAGCCTTCCTTATCTATATAGTTCTGGGCGAATTCATCCAAAAATACTTGATACGCTGTTGGTTTGTCTATTGTTTCAGTTTTAATTTTTAAATGGATGATCTTGGTGTACATTTCGACTCTTTTTTGGCGATCTCCGTAGAAAACATGTTTTCCGATACTGCTTCATTCGTAAAACGACAGTCTTGTCCAAAATGTTTGGAAAGTTTCGTAATAGAAAGTGTTCTTCTGACTTTTTTTTTTTTTTTTTTTTTTTACTTAAGAGGTCACCACTCATCAAGACCTGAAGGACACTCTGCAATAAGGGTTACATTTTGAAAACACTGAAAAATAGTAATAGAACAAACCGGCAGCAATGCTTGAAAACAAAAGTTCCAAAATCCTATACAACATGGATATACAAAAAGGCCCACCCATCCAAGCAAGAAGACAGGGTGTAACAAGAAGGACAAGTCCCTCCCAATTGTAGATTTTGTCGTTCCAGCAGTTCACAGAGTGAATGTCAGCAGAGGACAGAGAAGCGGAGCAAATACACAGAACTGGCCAAGGAGCTCAAACAGATATATAAGATTAAGAAAGTTGGGATAATACCAATAATAGTAGGAGCCTTATCAACAATATCTATTGCAGACATTGACGGTGTGAGTCTCTAAGAAAGCAACCTCTGTCATAGATGTGTGTCAGAAGCAGAAATGCGCCATTGAATTCCTAGCAAAAATGCATTGAGAATGGTAATGAATATGTAGAAAAAATAAGTTCTGAAGCACAAAAGATCGCTCGTTTTAATAGGATCACTTCCGTCTTTGTAGGTCTTCAAACTTTTTAGTTAAAAAATAAGAGGCTTTACTATTAGAACGAAGAAGAAATTTTTACAAGGGAATATTTTACGTTACCTCGGCCAAGGGAAATAATAAAATCTCAGCAGATAATTTCTTCCTAAAAACAGATTTATTGTCATCAGAAGATATAGCTCAGTGTAGAACATTCGACGGCAGAACGAATGATCCCCTGTTCGAGCGCGGCTACACTTCACCATTTTATTTCGATTTTTTCTCACTATGAGAATAATTTACGATAAAAGAAAGGGTATCATTTAACATTGCCGCAAATCATTTTTGTTTGCATATTGTAAAACTAAGCATTAATCAGAGGTGACATTTTCAGGGCATTTATCGTCGAGCCCAAATACCAGCTTACGTGATATTGAAAACAAACACGGACGAAATTTGATGAACCACATTATCATTATTATTTTCATTATTTTCAAATTTTTAAAAATTTCTTTTCTTTTTTTTTTTTTTGCGAATTAGTCTACCGGGAAAATTATTCCTCATAATACATAATATTCAATAGAGGTTTGGTTCTTCTACTACTACTACTACTACTACTACTACTACTACTACTACTACTACTACTACTACTACTACTACAACAACAATAATGATAGTAATAATAATATATATATATATTCATATGCATCTACGCGCACACACATACACACATACACACACATATATATATTTATATATATATATATTTCTGTAGAAATATATTTTCTTATTATATATCAATTTTTATATAAGAAGCTCAATGTAATTACAGAGCAACATAGAGAATAAATGATAGAAAGTTATATTCCAGAATTCATGAAGTTGACCATGTTATAATTTATTCCTTTAATTCAGTTGACTTTTACAATTGTTGACAGTATCTGTTTCGTAGCGCAAAATCAATCACGTAATTATTATATAAATCAGTGAATCTATTATGCCCCTAACTCATCAGAAGAAATAGCAACGATCAATCCGTCAAAAGGAAATGAAATGTGATTTGAAATGGTAAAAATCCGAAAATTGGAAGAGAAGCTGCAGTTACCTTTATATTTTTACCATTACGCCATTTTGAATTTTTATATTTTTCCATTACGCCATTTTGAATTTTTATATTTTTCCATTACGCCATATTGGATTTTTATCAATTGATAATAGGCTAGTGAGATGGTGGACCTATGACCTTTTGAACCAATGTCATTTTCTCTGATGAATTACGATGTACATTATTTTCCGACATTGGAAGGGTATAGGTATCGAAGCCCCCTCAGCAAATGGTAAAATGAACCCAGTTAATTGCCTATTTATAGAAGACGAAGCTCCTTGTCACTCTCCTAGAGCGACACAACATTGGTTTCTACGGGTGTCTATTCTTTTCTGTCATGTCTGTGTATATGTAACAAAATTGGTTTTTATTAAAGAGTGGGAATTACTTAAATTGATCCCTTTTAGAATTATGTTCACGTCATGTGAATTTAAAACTAAAATTAAAGCATCACAGAAATTATTAAACTTGTTAAGTGACATGAATGTTCACATTGAACAAACTGACTGCAGAATAACAAAAGAATCCCACGGTAAATGAAGGTCAGTTAGTTCTATTAGATCAAAAAGATAAACAAAAACATATTGCCCTTAAGATGTCTCCATTAAATCCACGCGGTTAACGGTGAAAATGCTATTTTAAACTGAAGCGTGACAGATAAACTAAATGCTTTTAATCTTGAGGCGTGGCAAACAACCTTAAATACTGTTTCAACAGTGAAGCGTGGTAGGCCAATCATAATTCCATTTCAAACTTAAGCGTGACCGACAAATTTGAAAAGCCATTTCTAACTATAACATGACAGACCAACGAAAATGCTGTTTAAAACTAAGGCGTGACAGACCATGCTGTTTTAACTGAACACTCAAAATATTGTTCCAAACCTAAGAATGGTCAACCAATTCAAAAACTATTTCAAACTAAAGTAAAAAACAAAACAAAACAAAAAACAACAAAAAACAAAACAAAAAACAACAAAAAACAAAACAACAACGAAAATTCAATTTAAAACCAATGCGTGACAGACCATTAAAAATACCATTAAAACTAAAGCATGGCAAACCAACGAAAATGCAATTTCAAACGGGGGCATTACAGGCTAACCATAATGACATTTCAAACTTAAGCGTAGCAGATCGACGAACCGGCTATTCATAAAAATATTGCAGCACAAACTGACCGACAGAATAAAATAGAGAGACACCTGGGCACATCTAACATATGATACGTTTATTCAATCTGCGCGTTTTATTATCTAAACTCTATTTGATACTTAAACGTGACAGACCGGCCGACAAATCCTTACATAGAAATGTGAAGACACACGTGAAAATTAAGTTCATTCTGACGGAACTCTTCGTCAACGGAGGCGCGAAACGCAAAAATAGAATTAAATTGAATCTAGTTAGAGCCATTCTGTTGTCATTACAATTCTTTGGCGCGTTACAATAGCGAGAATGTTCACAAGAAACACAGTGACGGTAGAATACTTAGAAAAGAAAACAACAAAAGATTAGAAGCCCGTGAACTTCTATTCAGAAAATAACACTGAAATTGCGTAAATATTAATAACTCGTATGACCCGTAGAAATTCCACGGAATGAGAACTATATTCCATCAACAAATATGTTTTGATAAAGCTGATATTTTTTCTGGATAGCGCAAAAAATTAGATATTTTTTGACAGAAAAATCAATAACACGCTGCAAATATGAGTTTACTAACAGTTTCATGAAAATAGTGTCTATCGCATTTTAAATAAAGAACTGACTCAAGATAAATTAATAAGTACTAATACACAGAAAATAGTATTGTGTTACACAGTTAAATACAAATAATAAAATCACGCTGTAAGAGACAATATTTTATTTACTCCTTCGGGCAACCACGTCTTGAAAGACAACGTTCTCTTTTGGTCCTGATGCTTTCGAATGTTCCTTTTTTTAGGTAATGTTTCTCCTAACCTCTTTCTTCGGTGAATAACTGCTGCATGTCGAAATTACTACGAGTTCTTTTCTTACGCTACTACAACAAGAATAATATATTATTACTAGCAGGCCGCCCGGCATTGCCCGGTCGTAAAATACGCTTAAATATGATATTTTGATTAATGCAGATTTCGTATTTGGTATTATACTAGCCTGGTTTCCAGGCGTTGCTCATTGTTGTTCAGGTGTTTGAAGCTGTTTATTGAGCAAAAAAAAAAAAAAAAAAAAAAATGGTAGTAGGCAGGCAGGCTCGAACCCGTACCGCGAACGAGGAAAAGAACGTGAAAAGAAAAACGTGACGTCTTTGCCGTTGCGTCCATCGCCAAACCGGAATGGGAGTAGACTTAAATTACGCCTATTTAATCGAAAAGAAGGGATGACTTTCGAAAATATCGGCGATAAAAGACCCTACTTGTAGAAAAGTACCCAGTTGAGTGTGAAAGAATCAATGTTTTTAGCCATGTTGTCGATATTAGTCGTCCGAAAGGTCGAGATTCAAAACGATACGGAACTCGTGAAAATCTGTCGTCTCTGTCGAAAGTTTTAAACATACATACATACATACATACATACATACATACATTTAAACAGACAGGTGAGATTTATATTATAGATTATATTGGACCTGATATATAGTAATGATTAAAAAAAAATGACTTGTGCGCCACCACTAAGAATCGAAACCAAAACGTTTAGCTTACGATTTACCTTTTCCTTCAACATTAATGCCTGAGCTGTGAAGATATTTTTGCTGCAAGGCTACACATTAAAACATGAAGCAATAGCTACTACGTTACACATGCATATTCGTAAACCGACGTTCGATCTTCACCTGGCAATTTCCATTTTTAAAATTTTTACACATTGCACTGATGTTCCCGGCTAAAACCCAAATATAAAGTTTCGCATGAGTTTTAATACCCTATATATCAACTTTCATGTCTGTAAATCAAAAACTGACAGAGGAGTTTCGTAGGCAAATTATTTTAAATAAATATATATACGCATACATAAATATATACAGAAAGGTTTATGTTTACTGTAAACTTTTTACGCAAATATTACGCAAGTATAAATCATGTAAAATATCTGCATGAACATAATTAACCGTAATAGTTAACTAGAGACCATATATAACAAAGTTGTATTTTCTTTTTTAAATAGATAGAAAAAAAAAAGGTTTTTAATATGAATATCAATACACACAAAAATAAAATTATAGAAGAATAGATGAAGATATTCGAAAACGATGTTGCATCAAAGGGACGTCACTCTTATATTCTTATTGAGGGTTGTTAGATTGGACCTTTTAAAGCATCATTTCGCAAATTTGGGCTGCTTGAGAGCAGTTTGTATTTAGCTTTATAAATAAAGCGTAACGTACGGACTAACTATCAAAAGAATAAGTAGAATATTATGAAGATAATAATAACAGTAACAAGTAAAAATGGAAGAAAGATTTAATATTTGCAAATTCTATTTGGCTGGCGACGATAAATATTTTCGTATTCTTCATAATTAGTGTCACATGCTGTTGTTAACTTCACGAACATCCAATTCAGGAGAGCGCCTCTCGTATCTTACATCATATAAGCATCCTTCAAATTTTAGTTTATTCAGATCTTTTTAAAGGGTCGTAGGGTGCATATGGACGCAACTTTACAGTTAAAACGTCAAATATTTCAGATTTCCATTGAATTTAATCCGTAGTCATTACACAACCAACTAAAACGATCCCTTGAATTTCAATTTTTTCTTAAGACCCCTTCCGTTTAAGCATTAAATTTGAGATATTTTCTTGGATCCAAACCAAGTAATGGATGTTGATATTAATTGGAATAAGGATTGTAGACAAAAGGTTTTGCATCATTATATTGCGATTTTAATTTATTTTTCGTAAAAGGACAAAATAGTTCTGCTTGTAGAATTAATATATATATATATACTAGACTACCCGATGGGTCAGTATGTTATATTAGCTATGGAATTCATGTATGAGCGTGACACTTGGACATAACAGAAACATTCCTATGAAAGTATATTAAAATGAAAAATCACGGACAGATCACTCAAACATGAAAAGAAAATCCTCCCTATTCGTGTAAAGTTAAATTAAACATGATTTTCCTACGAATCGAACGCCGACGAAAGTCATTTACCAGCAAAAACGCACATGAACCTACCGATGAGAAATATAAGAATGAAAAACCCATATTGGAATCCTTCAACCAAGTTATAGAAACTTAAAATCTAAAAAAAAATAATAATTAATAAAACCTGAAGCAAAAATAATGATAATAATAATAACACCTAAATAAATAAAATAAAATAACACTAATAATGAAACAGATTAGTAAATGTGTCAACAAATTCACCGTTCTCACACAACTATTTTGTATCTAGAAATGTAAACAAAAAATAAAAAAGAAGGAAGGAAGGAAGGAAGGAAAAGGGACGGATAGAGAGTAGTAGTAGTAGTAGTAGTAGTAGTCTTGGCTTTACTACAATTGTTCTAATGCTTGTCAACAAGTTAAAGTTGTTTAGTTGTAAGAAAATAGCGACAGTATAGTTGTAATAAAGTATAGTTGCAAAACACACCCACTCTTTCATGTTAAATAAAACTTTCGAAATAATACCGTTAATATTTTAGTGCGCAGATCAAAATCTGCAAAATAAGAGACTTGTGTTTATTTGTTTACGTTGTTATGGGTTAATGTTTATGCGCGCATGCGCAACCGAATGTCGTAAATCGGAAAGTGGGTTACATCACTCATTACAAGGTCATTTGTGTTTAATAATTATATATACACACACACACACACATATATATATATATATATATATATATATATATATATATATATATATATATAAATTCTAAGAGCAGAACTATTCTGTCCTTAAGCAAAGCCCACTATTAATTTGCTTGTAAACAAGCTGATGGTTAGAGCACTGTTGCGACGGGCGGGTGTGGATTTAATACACATTTGAGGAGAAATATTTACGGCACTGATTCATGATCCGATGGTGAAAGCTGCCGACTGTCAATGCGGTGTTTGTAGGTTTGATCCACAGTTGGGAAAATGTGTATGTCTAGCTGACGATGAGTTGTAGTACAACGAAACAGTACTGTATGTGGATTACTATATATATATTTATTGTCATCCATATATATATATATATATATATATATATATATAGATATATATATATAACATCTGTGTGGCTTAATTGCCATATATATTTTATAACTTACTATATATATATATGTATATACACGAGGTGCCTTCAATCGGTTTTCAGACTTTTTTGTACAGGCATTTAAAATTGTCGTAGACTCTTGAAAATTCAGTATCTTATGAGATTAGTGACCAATTTGTATCATTCAAGGTTCAAATGAACAGCTACAGCTTATAATTAGATTACACTCTACCTGATTCTCACAGCTGGTGAATTTCAAAAAGCAATCTGGATGTGAAAATACTTTAGAAGAATGATATGCAGTAAAAAATTCTGTTTTAAATTTGTAAAAATGCCGCAGAAACTTATGGAATGCTTTAGACTGCTTTTGAAGCATCTTGCATGAATCAAGCATCAGTTTTTGAGTAGCGGAACACCAGAGGTAATTGGCCAAAATAAAGAATTTCATGGATAAGGACTGTCTTGTGTCCATAGAAAGAATAAGTTCACAGTTTGATGTCAGTGTAGGAATTGTACACACAATTATTCGGAACAACTTTAAAATGCGGAAGATTGGCGCGAAGTTTTTCTCAAGGGTGCTCATAGAATATCAGAAAGACAGACTATTTGACCAAGATTGGCATTAAGACAGTTCTTCACCTGTCCTATGGTCCAGACTTTGATCCCTATGGTCCAGACTTTTGGTCATCCCCTAAGCTCAAGGAAAACATGTATATTTTGGCAACAAGTCATTATTCAAGCACGTCTGATTGAACACAATAGTTATTCTTTTTTCCGATTTTTCTGGATATTTTTCCATTCGCCGAGCAATCTTTTTAATTTCAGCTGGAATAATGTACAAAATGGCGCCCAAAAGTTGTTGTTCGGTTTTATTCTTCTCAAGCGCTTTCTATCAGTGCATCTGATTGTCATCAGGAGCGATTGCTGTTGTTCTCTCTCTCTCTCTCTCTATATATATATATATATATATATATATATATATATATATATATATATATGAATATTTAGGCGTAATTCTTAAATTATTAATTGATTATTATAAGTTTTTTTTTTACATAGGCATCACCACTTATCAAGGCCAAGAGGCCACTCGAGGATAAGGGTTAAAGAGTTCGACCGTGAAACTGAATAAAGTTCCACTTGTCCAGAGAAATAAGACTTGCGTCTGTTGTTATGCATGAGAAAGTTTTTGTTCCAGGTGAGCAGATATTGGGGACACAAACCACTCAAGATCACAGCAAAGAGATGCAAAGAGGATATAAAAGATACAGTCTACTTCGTTTTATAAGCCCCTAGAAAGGGCTGATGTGTCGTAAAAGTGAACATCAACACGCAATATAAACAGACACACCCCCATGTTACAAGAGGCTGGATCATTGCAATGAATCCAGATTTTTGCTGAATTCATTGTAACGATCCAGCCTCTAACGATGCATCATTTCTAAAAGAATCCGCAACAGAAACATGTATGCGCATATGTAGCCAATGATGTTTTGTAAAAAATAAATGAACATGCTATAATAACTCTCTGCTTGTCATTGAACACTTTTTGATAAACGCAAGAGTTTCAGTGGATTTACATCTATGGAACTACAGCGATAAATTATTATATATACATCATATGGTAGTAAGTAGACTTAAGGTGTCGAAATGTTGGTTATATTTAGTCTTCCTTCAAAATTCAGAAAGCACTGATTTTTTGTGAAATTTTAACAATAGATATTATACATCAATTAATAAGTATCCTCTAAATTTCAGTTTAATCGAAGCATTTAAAAGGACTTCATGGGTGTAATTAAAACGCAATCTTTTCTGCTCGAAGTATTAATTTTACCCATCCTGGGACAAGTGTTCTTCTAATATTCCATATGATATCTTAGTTATTCTCGGTGTAGACGACTTTTTAAACAGATGTCTGTATTTTGAACAAAATCAAAATCTCGTTCATTGATCATTTTCTGGCTTGATTAATTGTGCTACAGGCATAATGCACTTTGAGCACGTTTCGTATTTGGAAGAAGAAAATGGCCAATCCATTCATTGTTCTTGTCTGTTATCGTTAAAGTCACTTCGGTCTGGAACAATGAATAATATCCGAAATAGATGCCGTATTTAATAGAGAATAGAGTTGAGAACATAAAGACACGGGCGTTTTCGTGAGAGTATGAGTATGCGTGCATGCAGTTGAGTATTTATTCCAGTCGGGGACTGTCAAGACGAAATTGAATAACGTTTTCGTATTCGGTCTTGATGCACCTAAACGAAAAGCTTACTTATTACAAAAGTTTTCATCGATAAACGCGCAGTCTGAACTGATGTATCGTGTTTTTATATTTCAGAATTGCGAGGGGGTAATGTTTGTTAGTCAGTGTGTCATTCTTCTTATTGCTTTTATTAGATTAGATTATTGCTTTTATTAGATGCATCGTCGTGAAACAACAACTAGAAGATGAAGATAAGATTTCGCTAGAGACTGCCAAAACAATGTGAAAAAGTAAGAAAGTATGATTCCATGACGCCAGACTAGTGTTAACTATACGAACTATGAAAAAGCAGAAGCGACTTAATGATTTTTTAAAACCTTTCTTTATCTTCTTAGCCGTAGTTAACCAAATGAACATTCAGTAAAACCGTATTTCATATTTAATATACAAATGTTTATAATATTATGAATCATTAAACTGTGTAAATCTTAAAACCTAACAAAATTTTAACAAAATTAATTAATTATAGCAGTTTGAAGAAGATAAAGAAAGTTTAAAAAAAAATCATTAAGTCGCTTCTGCTTTTTCATAGTTCGTATAGTTAACACTAGTCTGACGTCATGGAATCATACTTTTTTTCACATTGTTTTGGCAGTCCCTAGCGAAGTCTTATCTTCATCTTCTAGTTGTTGTTTCACGACGTGTGGGCCAACTATTCCTCTGGCCTAAAAATAAGAAGATTACAAAAACGAAAATAATTTTTCAACTTTTTCTTCATCGAGCCTGGGCTTTATTTGGAATATCCTTTTAACCTATGGATTTAAACATCATCAACTTTTATAATATTATGGCTCCTCTCATAATTTGTAGTTTTTAATTTATGTGTTGACCAGCAAAATTATAACTTCCTTATGGATATTATTTTGCTAACTACTTGTAACAGAGCATATAGAAGCGCATATGAAAATATCAGCAGCAGCTGAATGGTGGATGGCAAGCGATTGTATTAGCAGCAGGAGCAGCGTTTGAACGCGTACGCAAATTGGCAAGTATGCTCGGGCTTGCGTCGGAAGAAAATGAAAATAAAGGACACCACGTTGTCGAGGAGAAACAAAGTCGGCACTAAAAGAGATGGACGTTTAAAGTGAAGGCGAGAATGGGCCGATTGTAGCCAGTGTGCGATCGGAAGAAAAAGAAACAGGACCAGGTTAGATGGATATGTGGCAGCGAGAGACTTTTAAAGTGGTTTTAACACGGAAAAATGCAGTCACAAAATAGGGTCGAAAAAAAAAAAAAATTAAACGCAGTCACAAATAAGAACTTAAAAACAAACCTAGTCAAGAGTGGAAAATTTTAAACAAAAAGGATAATGCACTCCGTTGGCGAGTCAATAGTTCGCTCTTTTTCTTATTATCTGCTAACTTTAAAATTCTTCTTCGGTTCTGTCAGTCATATTTCAAAGACGAATGTTCTAGTCGGTTATGCATTATTACAAGTGATATTGTTTCATACCCATTTTATCGTAGAAAATAGCTTCTTTTGTTTTAGAGAGAAATTTGGATTAAACCATTTTGACTTGAACATATTTTTATAAGTTTGTGTTTCAACTGTTTAATTGGCATTTGCAGTTTTTTTCTTATAGATTACTACAATTTTAACATGTGAAAAAAAAGAAGCTTAGCTGGATGTTTTCCAAGACTGGAATAAATGTTTAAACAATTATAACGCGTGAAAAGGTAACATAAGTACTAAAGTAAGTATTAAACAAAAAGCCTGACTTTATTTCGATAAAGAGTAGTAATTATGTTCAAAACTTATGGGTCATATATAATTATTCCTGCCATTGTAGTGATTATTAAATATGAAGACATTGTATTTTTTATTTCTACACCTGTTTAAAAAAAAGAAACTGAAAAAAGCGATCATTTTTAGCACGGGCTAAGCTGGGCGACATAAATAATTGTGTTTCATTTGCGATGATTGTGACCATGTATGATGCTTTTCTTTGTAATTATTTTGCTACTTGGATTAAGATAAATACGAGACACTGAAATGTTAAAAGTTTAAGTTGTTTTAGTTTTGAAATAAATGGTAAAACCGCGTGGCGGTCAGGTAAAACACTTGGCACTAAGGAAATTATTCTTTGTAACTGAAAATCTTTATGATGCGCAGCAGCTTGCATTGCCACAGTGGTAGAAAGATAAATGCCCACTAAACATTTGGGATGCTCACAGTCCTCGGTTACAGAGACGGAGAATGTAAATAGCGACAATTTTTTTTCTCTAGACAGTCCGGAAGTTGTTGACAGAATTCGGACAATGAACCATATTTTCAAGACATGCAACGAAACCTAGCAATCAGAAGTTAGTGACTGGACTTTTGATGGGTCAGTTTACAAACAAAGAAGCTTAAAGAATAGCGAAAATTAGAGAGTAGTGAGCGAATAAACAGTGCATGCATTAGATTGAACTGCCGATGCGTAATATATTAGCAGCAGCCAAAGGATGGATTTCAAGCGATTATATTACAACCAAGAGCAGCATTTGAACGCATGTGCAAATTGGCAAGTGTGCTCTGGCTTGCATTGAAAGAAAAGGACATCACGTAGTCAGGGAGAACCAAAGTCGGCGCCGAAGAAGATGAACGTGTAAAGTGAAGGTGAGAATGGGCCGGCTGTGGCCAGCGTGCGGTCGGAAAAAAGAGAAACGCTACCAGGATAGATGGATACGCGAAAGTGAGAGACTTTTTAAGTGATGTCGAGACGGAAGAGTAACGGTAATGGGTACTTTTGTTTCAAAAGGAAAAGGTTCCGACCCGGATTTATTTATTTGTATTTGTTTTGTTTGTTCCTACAACGTTATATACGTTTCTCTGAGAATAACAGTCATTATTTATAACTCTGTGGGATAAGGAAAATTTTAAGTTTTCAATTTGTATTCCTTGTCAACTAATAAATTGATGTAAATTCTAACTTACAGAATATAAATTGATTTTTCATCTTTTTAGAACTGTCCTATAAATATTAATATTAACATTTATACTCGCTTTAAGTTTACAGCTTGTAAACTTGTTTCACAGCTCATCAGTGCGGCTAAACAAGCACCTACCTCAAGCCTGGATCGAAACCTGATCGCCCAAAGGACAGTCAGAGCTTCTAACCGTTGCGCTATACAAAATCGATTACATTTTTGTGGCATTATCAGCTGATTTTTGTCAACACATCTCATTTTTAAGAAAAAAAATGTTTTCCAACAGCATGTATTGATTACTTGATAAAAATTCCTGTAAACTGAATAGTGGACATTGACAAAAGTAAATACACGTAAATTGCATATTGTTTCACCATTGTTCAAACTTTACGGCTTGATCTGTTTCTTCGAATAAATCCGAGTCGAAACCTTTTCCTTTTTTAACAAAACCTAACCTAAGCGGCAAGGAGGTCCCTCTTTAGATTCCGATAGTAGTCAGCTATCATGACTGTGTCCCAGCCACCCTGATATCTGGTTTCCATATCTTTCAGGTCCAGTTGCTCGTCACTCATTGAAGTCAAGTTCTCAGAAAACCGGTTCACAAGTAGGTAGTGCATCTTGATGCTCATGTTGCAGCTCAGGTTTTTAAAAGCAGTCCGCATGTTGTTTAACAGATCTTCGTAGTTTCTAGACTTATTTTTGTCAATAAAGAATTTCACTGCCAGAAGAAATGTCTTCTACACTTCCATTTCGAATTTGATCTTTGAGTTTTCGAACTCTGGATCTCTGATGAGCTGCTCGATTTAAGGACCATCAAATCCTGGATAGTCTGGCACAAGTAAGTTAAGCAGTCACTATCTTTGTCCAGAGCCTTGATGAACTACTTGATCAAGCCAAGCTTGATGTGCAGCTGTTGGAAAAGTATTCTGTCGGCACCTATTCTTTCCCGCAGAAGCCAATCCTTTGGATCAATTTTTGGAAGATTTTGAGGATTTACGACTTCAAACTGATGATTTTTCGAAATAATCACCCAGAACTAAAAGACCCAAACACTTATTGTCATTACAATAATCCCCCCCAAATGGCATTTGCCCTCTCCAACTTCTAAACTGCTTCACACATGCGTACATGTGAACAAAAACATAAAAAACTGACACGTGGCCATAGCTAAAAAAATTGACCTGATTGGGTAAAACCAATATGAGTTTTAAATTCAGCGCATCAGTTTCATCTTAAATGTTGACTAGTGTTATATAATAATTAAATGTTCTGTATTTGTTTCAAAACGCATTCCTATACCATTAGAAATAAATGAAAACATCCATGAAGCTTTTATTAACAAAGAGGGAGATTAAAAGTAATAAAACATATTTAATTCGTTTTAGTTTGTTCTGATTTCATAAAATCTGTGTTTAATAAATATCTCGTTTAGGCTTGCAAAGAAAAGGACTAAGTCTTGTACACTGACTTTAGGCTACAGACAAAGTTTGGTATCTGTTCTGATTGTGCCCTTCACCTTTCCTGTACTGGCTATGTGTGAGAGAAATCTTTTAAAAATGAGATAATTTTTATTTAATCCAGAGTTCCTGTTCTTTGAGCAGCGAGATTTTTCTCACATTAAAAAATTGACCATATATGTCTAACTCTGCCCTCGTCGGGAGGATGAAAACAATGAATTATCTTTCCTTTGCTTTGTTTTTCCATTCCCGAGGGCGCTGCGATCTTCATTCATTTATTTTATTCATTTACGATTTCTACTTGAGTTTTTTATTTTTTATTTTAATGAACAATCGTATGAAAACTAAGAATACATAAATAAATAAAATGAAAAAAAAAAAGAACGAAACAAAAATAACGCATGGAAAAAGCTTACTGTGCTCTGGTTGTCAAACTTTTAAGGGTGCGGGCGCATAATCTATAATCCTTTCATTAACATGAACAAGGTAAATCATTTCACTTCATATCAGTCTTGAGTATCCATCAGCATATCTTATCAAGTCAATTCCTTATCGTGATTCTTGAATCGGCATGCGATATTCGTCGGCTTGTCAATTAATTCACTCTAATCATCACCTGGAAAATCTCTCTCCGGTGTCATGGTACGATACACTAGATTATGAAGTAGTAATATGACAACTAGTTTAGAAAGAAAACTTGGTGTTATATATATATATATATATATATATATATATATATATATATATATATATATATATATATATATGTATTAAGCAACGTTGAGCCTGGTTAGTACAAGATGGGTAGTCATTTGGGAATTCTAGGCGCTGTATGTACTCTCCGCTTATCTCGGCATTTGTTTCCAGTCGTCCTGTACATGCACTTCACTTGCCACTGGTATTTAACAATGTCGACTCAGGAAAGGTGTGGTTGGAGATTGCCCACCTCCTGCCACAAAAAAAAAAAAAAATTCACGCGCAGGCACCCCTTCGTGGGTATCCATAGTCTGTCAAAGACTGGAGGAGCCAGCTTTATATTTAATGCAGAGAAACCCGACATTGTCCAGGATTAAATGAGGACCAACAAATGTTTCTATCGCCAATACTTTTATTGTGATCTATTTATTGGTATTTATTTGCTTCTCCACGAAAGCAAAATGTGACTCAAGGTCGTTTTTAATGTAGGGTTTAACCAACTTCCCGAAAAGAAGGCAAAAAGGGACACTTTGGTAGGGACCCAAAAAATATAATTGTCTCAGTATAGAGGGTTTCTCCTACATTGACTGAGACAAATTATCTTAAGAGTAGCATCGGAACAGGTACTACGCTTTGATCTTGGCCCGAAGGCCAAGTTGTTCACAATGACATCATACCATGTAGAATATATATATATATATATATATATATATATATATATATATATATAGTGCAAAATTTTGTTGAAAATTCAAAGACTCACGTTTTCTTTTTTATAACCTTCCTTTATTTCCTGGATTTTTCCATTACAGCCGTTTCATTAATGAGTTGGCAATTTTACGATTTATGTTTCCGTAAAAATATCCTGTCCCCACCAACTTCTTCAGATGTTTATCCATTAGATTTTTACAACACATGGTATATTTTTAACATGCTGGACATCGTATTCGAGTAAAAAGATTTCCACAGCCATGCTTCCTCACTTCCTCCATCTTTTGGTGTTATATAAAGATAGTTTATATATATATATATATATATATATATATATATATATACATGCTATGACATGTATGACGTCATAGCAGATTGCGTCACACATGATCATAGATGTGTGATGCCACGTACGTATGATGTCAGGTATAGCAGGGAAGACAAAAAATAAAAGTAGTAGATTCCCCTTACACCGACGGGAAGCCTGCTGTAAAATAAATAAAGTTACGTTGCGTTCTGTTCATGGGTAAAATAAAGAACAGGGAAGCGATTAAAATAAAGCAACTATGATATTTTCGAATATCCTAAAGGTTAATCAAGCCTAAGAGACATTCCCTCTGTTTACAGAGAGAAGACCTCCTCAACCGAACGTGAATAGTCTCCAAGATCTTTAGAAATGTGGAATGAGCACGACTTAGAATTGAAAAAGAGTTCGTGCTGAAGGGATTTTAATGAGATGGTCAATTATTGAAGACTCGTATGTGTTGGCAAGTACGTCAGTTGTTCGGTATGTCCCATTTCTGATTTTCCTAGGTATGTGCTGTTGGACCCTCCCATCTAATATCAACGTTGTTTGACCCACGTAGCTGGCATCGCAACTACACTTAAATTGTAAATTACGTTATTATTATGATGAGGGAGTAGAACATCTTTTCAAAAGGATGAGATTAAGGTTTTTGTAGAGAACACAACACGCACATTTGAAGCAAAATAACATTTTTGAAAGGTTGAGCTGATTTGTTTGTCGAATGTCTCACTTACTGTCCCCAATCATGGTAAACGCAGATATATTGGACATTTAGTCGCTGTTTTAACTTTAGTTTCAGAAAACTCAGTTATTTTTCTTTGCATAACTGACCTAATCACATCCAGAGGATACCTATTCTTGTATAAGGTATCAGTAATTATCTTAAATTCTTAATCCAATTTTGACTTTGAACAAATTATCAGGACACGATGTTTTGGGGTCAAATAAAATTAATCTTACGTTTCTGGGGGCAAAATGAATCCCAGCATAAATACAATCTCGTAAATGTGGATTTGCGGTATATTGATGTAAGGTAACAATGTATGTATGTATGTATGTATGTATGTATGTAAAAAACCATAAAGCGGAAGACCAGTACCCGTATTAAGCTGGTCTGCAGTTTAATTTGTTGCTGGCTATCTTGCTCTTGCTTGTTGCTGGATCTCAACATTTTGAACCGAGAGAAAGACTTAGATGTCGTACAAAGCTAAGACTCTGTAACATCATCTTTGTATAGATACTCCCTCAGGCATTTGAGCTCATGGATTTTAAATGTCTGAGGGAGTGGCACTCGTCTGACAAGACGTTGCAATCATCATGTATATATGTAAGGTAACAATATATATATATATATATATATATATATATATATATATATATATATATATACTAGTAGTTTAGCCCGGCGTTTCACGGGTCATGTCTACCTGTGTAGCCTACATCTAAAATTTAAAGTGTTTATACACAAATTGGCGGAGGAGTTTGGTAGAGTCTGCAAAGGTCATCTCTTTCAACTTTGACCAATTGGCAGCCAAATTGTCGCCCAGAAACTGATTAAAAAGTTTACTGCATGTCTGAATAGCCTTTATATAAAATTTCAAATGCTTAGACCCTAAATTGGCTGAATAATTTGCTAGAGTCCGCAAAGATCAAATCTTTGAAACTTTGATCCTTTGGCAGCCAAATTTTCGGCCAAAAACCGATAAAAAAGCTTGCTCTATGTCTGAATACACTTTATGTAAATTTCAAACGTTTAGATCAAAAGTTCGCTGCGTAATTTGGTAGAGACCTCAGAGGTAAAATTTTTTTTTTAACTTAAACTCCAATTTTAACCCCTTTACATTCATTGTTTTGGGCTCAAATAAAATTAAAAAGTTTGATCCATGTCCAAGTAACCTACATCTAAAATTTCAAGTGTTTAGAGCCAAAATTGGCGGAGGAGTTTGGTAGAGTTTTCAAAGGTCAACTCGTTGAACTTTGAGCTATTATCCTACATATATATGTGTGTGTGTGATGGTGACGTACACTGTATGTAGAACTATTCCATTGAGCTTTTCGGGCGCATGTTCGTCTTTGTGTTTATAAAACTTGGTGCAATTTAATAGTGAAAACTGATAAGGCCCATTGGTTTGAAAGTCGGCGTATCATAATATTTTATAAGTTTCCGATAACCTTTTGACAGTGTTAGAAAGATTGAAGCCTAATATTAATATCTAAAAGGAAAGAAAATGTATTTTTACAGAAAAAGGTTATGATGAAAACATTTTCACGGTGAAAACTCTGAAATTCAGCTTCATTTGAAAATTAAATAAATTAATCATAATAATCTCTTGAAAGTATTTTAAACTCCTCGGTCTCCTCGGTGAACATGAGCTGGGACAGTTACATTGAAAGCATTGCCAGGACCGCTGCGAAGAAGGTAGGCTCTCTCTACCCTGCTAGAAAGCTACTAACACCCGAAAGTATCCTGTACCTCTATAAGGCAACCATTCGCCCATGTATGGAGTATTGTTGTCATATTTTGGCTGGTGCATCTGCTACTAGTCTCTCGCTTCTAGACAACCTTCAAAAGAGAGTCGTCAACCTGCTAGGTCCTGAACTGTAATCTAAACTTCAGCCTCTGTCTCATCGACGAAATGCTGTATCCCTCTGCCTGTTCTACAAGTATTTTAATGGTGAATGCTCCGACGAACTGCAAGCACTTGTACCTCCTCGGCGTAAATACTCCCGACAAACCTGACAAGCAGCTAAATCACAGTAGAGATCCCTAGATCTAAGAGAGCTTTCTAATCCAATAGTTTCTTCCCCAGAACTGCTAGACTTTGGAACTCTCTTCCGCGTTCCTGCTTCCCCAACTGTACTGACAGGCAGAAGTTCAAGTGTAATGTGAACCGATATCTTATTGTTCAACTCCCTACATAGTACCTCTGTAGCTTATGCCCCTGGTAGTAACCGCCTACACCAAAGTGGCAATGTGCCTTGTTTGTGGTGAAAATGTAAAAAAAAGAAAAAAAAATTCAAAGATAGTTAGTAAAAAAATATCTTGCTTTTACAAAAAATAAAAAAATAAATAAAAATAAAAATGCCTTATTACTCCCCCCACCGCCCTCAAAAACGAGTGTTGTAATAAAAACTGCCCATCGCACAATCAAAATAAACGAAAAGGTGACGCGCAAAATTTCTACACAAGCCCCAAATGTGAAAAGATCAATTTTCTTTTGGAATTCAAAGAGAAATTGAAACATCATTATGTCGCAATTTTGTATTTTTTTAAATTATAAAAATACTCATTAATTTAGGTAATTCTTATTTTCTTGTATTAAAAAGGAAGTGCATATTTTAAATATTTTTAAAAACTTTTTTACGTGATGACTATGCATTTTTCATAAACGTGTTGTAACGATTAACCAAATTAATCACTTTAAATAAAAGTAAAAGTGCATTTTAAGTGTGAAAAAGTAAATTAAAATCACTGATTATACTTACAATTTATTCATTGAAAAAAGTCAATTAAAATCACTAATTATACTTACAATTTATTCATTGAAAAAAGTCAATTAAAATCACTGATTATACTTACAATTTATTCATTGAAAAAAGTCAATTAAAATCACCGATTATGCTTACAATTTATTCATTGAAAAACGTCAATTAAAATCACTGATTATACTTACAATTTATTCATTGAAAAAAGTCAATTAAAATCACTGATTATACTTATAATTTATTCATTGAAAAAGTCAATTAAAATCACTGATTATACTTACAATTTATTCATTGAAAAAAGTCAATTAAAATCGCTGATTATACTTACAATTTATTCATTGAAAAAAGTCAATTAAAATCGCTGATTATACTTACAATTTATTTATTGAAAAAAGTCAATTAAAATCACTGATTATACTTACAATTTATTTATTGAAAAAAGTCAGTTAAAATCACCGATTTTATTTACAATTTATTCATTGAAAAAAGTCAATTAAAATCACTGATTATACTTACAATTTATTCATTGAAAAAAGTCAATTAAAATCACTGGCTATACTTACAATTCATTCATTGAAGAAAGTCAATTAAAATCACTGATTATACTTACAATTTATTCATTGAAAAACGTCAATTAAAATCACTGATTATACTTACAATCTATTCATTGAAAAATAAGCTAAAACAATTATTTCTTAATAATTAAATAGAATATGACGGTGGGATGCAAATAGTGTCTGTGTTTTTCTCACAATGCTGCCCATTAATAGTTAGTAAAAATAATTACATTTTAAGTATTTTTTTTATTTATTTGGTTCGTTTCCAGGAAACCAACCAAATTATTCCTATTAGCACACGCCATGTGTATTCCTGAACTGTAAAAAATAACTCAGCCGTTTACAACAACTTAAAAGTACCATAATGAGGCGTAAGAAGAAAAAGGACAACGAATCTTGACAAGGGCGAGTTTTTTCACCGAAAAATATCGGTAAACATTTTAAAATATTTTGCGTTGGATTGCTTCAAAATATACGTGTTCTATTATTTATTTATCTATTTATTCTGGATTACAATTCTTTCCATTTGATTTTTATTTTTACGCTTGTAAAAAAAATCTTATGCTGACGTTTTCACTTTCATGCGTACAAGGAAAATATAATATGACATTTGGAATTTACGCGAAAATTTTGTCATCATTAAAATCACATGCAATATATTTTGCAATTATATTCTTTTTCTGGTAAGAATATTGAATAAACAATGCTTAAGTCAATGACAATATCGTTATTTTAAAAAGTAACATTTTCTTCAAGTTATATTTCTTTCATTTACAATGATTGTTTTCCTGAAATATAAAAAAAAAATCTTCAAAACGTTTTCTCCATCTCGATGTAATATCTCGCTATGTTCATCCTCATATTAC
The DNA here is from genome assembly GCF_053919585.1 of Euprymna scolopes. Classification (NCBI taxonomy): domain Eukaryota; kingdom Metazoa; phylum Mollusca; class Cephalopoda; order Sepiida; family Sepiolidae; genus Euprymna; species Euprymna scolopes. Next base: position 51,270,925 of record NC_136487.1, read on the forward strand.
TAAGACCCTCTTCGAAATTCTTGAAAGTGACAATTTTACAAAAACTATACCTAATTCGACACAAAAAAGAACAGAAATGGATTTTCACTGCCAATGTACATATAAAATGTTATTTTGTACATTTTGGGGTGCTGTACAGTGTTATTAATGAGAATTCGATACATTTACAAAATGCAATCGAAAAATATTTTTTATCAATCAGCATTGAAGAATTTGATTGGATACGCAATTATTTCCTCGATTTATCAATTTTTCCCCAGAATTCACCCAATATAAAATAAAAAAAAAACAGCAAAAAAAAAAAAAAAAAAATCAACAAAATGAAAGAAAAATCTGCATGAGGTTCGTATCTGCGATGAAACGAAAATATCATATTCCAAAAGTCATGACAGGGACAGTGACAACAACGTCAACAGCAAATGTCAACATGTTTTGATAAACCCTAACTTCAAGAAACGATAAAATCAGCTTGGTCTGTGAAGCTATAAACGAAATAGGCCGCCATGCATCTGTTGCTTATTTTGTTTGTTTGTTTGTTTGCATCATTCATGAAAATTAATTTGTTGACATTCATTTCTCCAATATCTTTCTATTAACAATTCTCTCTAGAAAAATATCTGATACTTATAAGAAGGACCACGTGAAGATTGCCAACGTTCCTAAGTGGCTGTTTCTATGGAATGAACTGGGTTCAAACTTGACACACCCAAGTTGTCAGCCCGCATCGTTAACCACTGAGCCACCATTACCTCCTTGCAGTTTGAAAGTGCAAATAAATGTTATTTTTATTACAGACACAAACTAGAGTTATAATGGATAATGAAAACCGAATAATCCTCTGTGATATGGAAATACAAAGGAACAAAATTATTACAACATGGAATGATAATAATCAAGAATAAGATTTCGTCGTCCAACAGTTCATCGAGTGAATATCAAGAAGGCGAAATTAAAAAAAAATGCTTGGAACTTTCTAGGAAGTTTAAAGGAATATGGAACACGAAGGCAATTACAGTTAAACACATCATTAGAAACGCTTCTGAATGTAATATAGTGTACGTAAGCCCGTGGAAAAGTATCAGCAGCAGCAAAAGATGACTGGCTGAGAAGAAACTAGAAGCAGCGGCCGAAAAAAGGCATATGCAAATTAGGAAGTGTGTGCTAGAAGAAAAAGGAAATAAAAGGAGAAAGAATACACCACGTGCTCAGAGAGAAAAAACAAAGTCGGCGTCGAAGGAGACAGACGTGAAAAGCGAAGATGAGAATGGGCCGGGTGTGCCTGGTATGCGGTCGGATGAAAGAGAAACACGGCTAAAATGGACAGGGTGGTAGCGAGAGACTTTTTAAATGGTGCCGAAAGTAACAGTAATAAAAAAAGGGTTGTAAAAAGAAAAAAATTGTCGATCCGGATTTTTTATTTATTTCCTTTGTTTGTAACTGCAACGTTACATAAACCCTGGAAACATTTGAATAAAACAGACGATTGGCACCATAAAAATATGGTATTAATAAAATTAGATGAAATATGAGTGAAAATTCTCCAGTGCGGAAACCAACCCACATAAAAAGTAATTTCGATCAACTACAGGTAAGTTCTAACAGAAATGCTACAAAAATATATGAAGAATATAAAATGAAATAAATAGAAATCCAATAATTTGATTTTCTACAAAAGAAAAAAATGTAAGCACTAGTCTCGGTTGGTGTTACACAAAATGGCTGTGAAGGTTCAAGGAGGATGTAAAGGTCTAGGAGGAAGAGCATCATCTAGACTTTTCGCAAAAGGGTGGAGAAAGTACTACGATTTTGGAGGAATTACTGACACTCAATTCTTAGAGAAATTCACTACTCATTATCGACTGAAAATCAATGCTAAACGGAAATTGCGATAACGAAAATGATTTGCAACGATTATCATCAGAAGCGGTTCTTTTTTTTTAAATCTGGGCAGACTGTTTCTCACTCAGGCTCTAGGAAACCCCACTGATAATTGGTAGTGATCAATCACTAATGACAGCCGGTGTGATAATTTCTAGAGAGTAAATAATAATAATAATAATAATAATAATAATAATAATAATAATAATAATAATAATAATAATAGTGTTTGGTAGACACATTGCTTCATCAACGGTCAGCTCAAGTAAGAAAGGATAAATCAACCAATGGTCGCATGATCGCGTAATTTAAGACTACAAATTAAGAAAAAGTAACCTTCTTGCAATTGTATGGAGAACCAAGATAAGAGAATATTTATTGATCGGTGTCAGTTTCATTTTCTATCTATCTATCTATCTATCTATCTATCTATCTATCTACTTTTTGGTAAGATCAGTGACTGCTCGATTAGTAGCACTTAGTAACAATTAAAATAAAATTTAAATAATAATAACAATAATAATCTAATAAGGTATGTGCCCAAAAGACACCAGCCTAGACTGATTCCACACAAAATAGCCGTGAAGGGTTGAGGAGGATGGAAGGACCGAATAGGGAGAAAACTTACAAGACCTCCACTAGGTGAGTATGAAGAGAACTGGAGGCTTCGGAAGGTCTGTTGCTCCTAAATTCCGATGAAGATTTATGGTCGTTGCCAGCGAGAAATCAATGGTAAGCCACTGTTTGAAAACGCAAATTTATTTGCAAAGGATATCAAAAGAAGAGGAGAGTACTAGAAATCAGAGGAGACTTGTCATCCAGACTCCAGGGAACATAACTAGCTGTTGTCAGTGAGCAATCTCTGACGATGACCTGTGTGAGAATTCCTGGTGAGCGAGATAATAATAATAATAATAATAATAATAATAATAATAATAATGATAATAATGATAATAATAATAATAATAATAATAATAATAAACAAAAAAGAAAAGTCCTGCCAAATCGTAGACTTTGCTGTTTGAGCTGACCACAGGATAAATATCAAAGAAAAGGAGAAACGGAACAAATATACAGAGCAAGCCAGAGGACTGAAAAGGGATAAAAATCAAGATAATACCTCGGAGCACTAGGAACGATTCCGAAAAAACTTTGAAAAGAGAATGGGAGAAACTAGAATCAGAGGAATGATTGGAAAGATACAACGAATAACAATACTGAAAACAGTAGAAATATTAAGAAAAACCTTTGAATGCGGGGACTAATACACATGAGCCACACGAGTGGACCATACGAACTGCTGCAGAGACAACGCATGAAGAAGCGTCACAAGGAACCAAGAACAAAGAAGATACATATCCATAAGTTCTCTGTCCTCTCCTTCATCCCCTCCCCATCCTCTCCTATTACCCAATCACCGCCCCTCCCACGAAAGAATGATGCCAAACAACCGGGAAGGGTCAAGGGGGATGGAGCAACCGAGGACAGAGCACTGATCAGACCTCCAATAGAAAAATGCGTAGAGAACTGGGACCTTGGGGAGGCTTATTGCCACTCAAATTCCAGTGGAGACTAATGGCCGCTGCTAACGAGAAATCGATGGTAAGCTATTGTTGCAATAATGCAAATTCATTTGCAAATAAGAAGAGATGGATGGAGAAAACTGGAAAACTGGGGAGACTTGTTGTCACTCAGCTTCCAGAGAACACCACATGCTGTTTTCAAGGAGAGATCCTTTGTGAGCAAATAATAATAGGGGTAGCTTCTCATTAACTAATGACTATGAAGTTAGGCTAAAGTATTCTCTGTAATTCCAATTGAACAGAAATTTCGTTTACCAAAAATCTGTTCTGAGAATCTGGTGGCAGTAAAAGGCCACAAACATGACATTCATGGATAAGACAAGATCACTATTAACATAATAAGTTGCTTCTTTGTTGGTCTGACCCTGTAAATAAAATGAATGACCACTGAATTCCAAAACAGATGTTATTTCTTGAACCAAGACAATGCCGTATACATCAACGGCGTCTAAACCAGACACAAAAGAACGGCTTGAAGGAAAGTATCCGGTGGCGTGACATCTTTCCGTCTGAACTAGCCGAAGAAACCAAAGACCAAACAGAATGACACGCTATCACACAACTTCTTTTTTATATAAGCATCATCACTTATCAAGGCCGAGAGGCCACTCGAGGATAAGGGTTAAAGAGTGTACAGTAGAAATTGGACAATATAGTAATCGTTAATAATGGCGATTCAGTAAATTTGTTAACTTATATGAAACTTGTTTACGTTAGACTTGAAGACAACCATATTGTAGTCAGCTGGAAAGCAGGAAAACGGAAGATAATTCCATAGACGTGCAGTTCTAAAAAAGAAGCTTTGCTCATGGAATTTATGTTTAGGTTTAGGCGCGGATAAAGAGTCTTATGAAAGTCTGGCGAGGGGGGGGATAGATTGGAGCTCAGCCGAGCACTTGCCATGAAAATAACGATAAAGCAGAGACAAAATCGCAACATCTCTTCTATGAGAAAGAGCCCCTACGAAGCTACGAAGTCTATTTGAACTCTATCAAGGCAGGATAAGTCCTTTCTAGCAGTTCCTGCCCAGATGTGTCAACAGTACTCCATCCTTAGACGTACCTGGCTCTTATATAGATAGAGAATTGCATCAGCAGTGACGTATGTACTGGATCGATAGAAGGATCCCACCATTTTTCCAGCGGCTTTGGCAACGGATTAAATGTATGTGTTCCATTTAAGATTAGGGGTAAAGGTAAAGCCCAAAAACTTGTAAAAATATGAGGCCTCTCCAAGATGAGAGCCATTCATTTCAATTGATGCCAGATGGGGATCAGAGCGTTGATGATGTAAAGATAAAAGCTTGGTTTTAGATGCATTAAAAGGAACAAGCCACCTCTTTCCCCATTGTACATCTTGCTTAAGATCAGAGGAGAGAGAATCAGAGAGAACTTGGTCGTTTACGGTCTTAGATGTGCTACCATAGATAGTAATGTCATCAACATAAATGTCTACGAATGATGTAAGGATGTAACTAGTTGAAATGTTGTTTGAGAAGGGCGGCCGAAAGATGACTAGAGAGCGTAATCACAATTCCCGTCCCATCGCCATAGTATCGTATTTCTGTGCTCGTCTTACAAGTACGTCCATAGAAATGTGCGCTGGAGAACTTTATGCACTTATAATCCCTCAACATAAATTTTTTAAAATTATTTTGTATAGTCACCTAACAATTTAATAAACAAAAGATGCTGTAAAAATTGAATTGAATTTGAAAATCATATCTAAAAAATAAATAGCACGATCCATATTCTACATTTGTATCGCATAAATATCTTCTACCAACCCGACTTGCAGGACAATCCCACCTCTTCACTATATAATTCCCCAGATGGTGGAAAACTTTCTACTCTAATAACTTCTTTCCTCGAACTGCTTTACTTCGGAGTTATCTTCCAGTTCCAAGTTTCCCCGCCTGTATAAACACACAGAAATTTAAATGTAATGTGAACAAACATATACCTGAACAACCCCTCACTTCGAATACCCACTATAAATCAAGTACCTAATCACAGTAACCTAATATACCTTGTTTGGAATTAATAAAAATAAAAGAAAGAGAGCGAGAGTCACATCGACAGTCTATTCTATTTCCCAATATCTCTAAAAAATTAATCCACTAATCGATGCAAATACGAATTTTCTTCGATATCGAACGATTACTTCAGTATGATTCATTAGATAGTCTATAGAAATTCGCAGAATCAACTTCCAACATGATTTTAACTGTGACATACTGAGAAGAAGAAAACTACGATTTGGCAGTTTTTTTCACTTTATTATTATAGCTAGCTGGCGATCCGTCGTTGCCCGATCGTAAAACAAGCATAAGCATGATAATTTAATTTATGTAGATTGCGTATGTATTATTATAGAGTAAATCCCCTATTGATTATTATATATTACGAGGAATAATTTGCCCGGTGGACTAATTCGCAAAATAAATAAATAAATAAATAAAAAATAAATAAATAAATAAATAAATAAAAATAAAAAAAATAATAATGATAATGTCGTTCATCAAATTTCGTCTGCGCTTGTTTACAATATCACATCAGCTGATATTTAGATTTGACGATGAATGCCCTAGAAAAGTCACTTCTGATTAACGTTTACTTTTAAAATATAAAAACGAAGAAATGATTTGCGGCGATTTTAAATTGTACCTCTTCTTTTATCGTAAATTGAACTTAATAAGAAAAAATTAAAATAAGATGCTGAGGTACAGCCACGCTTGGACAGGGGATCATTCGATCTGTAGTCGAATGCTCTACCACTGTGCTATATCTCCAGATAATAATAAATGATTTGTTGAGCTATTATTATTTCCCTTTATATATATATATATATATATATATATATATTTATTTATTTACCAGTGGTGAAAAAACCGGACTAGAGTGCTCAATGTGTAGTCAGAGCAGTATATAGGAAATTTATTACTGTGAGTCCAGAATGAGTTTACAAATTGTTTCAGCTAGAGGAAAATCCTCAAAGAGAGGAAAAATCCAACTAGCATCATCAGAATTCATAGATGGACTTCTATGAATTCTGATGATGCTAGTTGGATTTTTCCTCTCTTTGCGGATTTTCCTCTAGCTGAAACAATTTGTAAACTCATTCTGGACTCACAGTAATAAATTTCCTATATATATATATATATATATATATATATATATATATATATATATATATATATATATATATATATATGGGGTAGAGCACTATCGTAAATTATCTTACTCGCTACTTAATTTAGCTGAAAAAATGCGAAGCTCGCGGTTTGTTTACAAACAAACGTTTGAGCCCTCTACGAGTGGCGGACGGATGTTTATTTAAATAGACATTCGGACAGTTTAATTTCGGCCACCGATTCCGTAGTCAGGGGGTAGGACTGCCGACTGTCATCACGACGGTTCTAGGTTCGATCCTCGGCTTGGGAGAGGTGTTAGTCTAGCGGCACTGATGAGTTGTGAAACAACGAAACAGGTCTGTATGTCGATGACTAAAATATATTTTATATATATATATATATATATATATATATATATATATATATATATATATATATATATATATACAAATGCATTGGAATAGAATTAGGCGTAAGACAACAAAATCTTGGTAGTAAAACCCTCCCTAAACATTTCTAAAAATTAGACCATCCAGTTTTCTAGTTTAGGCCAAATATTTCTTATAATTGCTATCTGGCAATTCCACTCAAGTTCTGCAATACCAAGATAACTTCTCTCGGTTGTCATTCAAACAAAAGATTATGACCTGTTGAAATGAAGCTTTCGTTAACATAATGTTTGGAAATTTATTCTATCAACATACTATGCTGATTTCCGATAAAATTATAAATACACCAAGCCTGAAAGTAAAAGAAAAAGAAAACGCTAGCAACAACAATCGTTCCTGATGATAATCGGATGCACTAAAGAAAGCGCTTGAGTAGAATTTGGCTGAGCAACAACCTTTTGGCGCTATTTTATACAAAATGCGAGCTGGAATAAAAAAAAACAAAAAACAAAAAACAACGCTCGGTGAATGGAAAAGATAGCAAGAAAAATCAGAAAAAAAGAACAACTTTGTCATGTTCAATCAGACGTGTTTGGATATATATATATATATATATATATATATATATATACATACACACACACATACACACACACACACACACACACACACACATATATATATATATATATATATATATATATATATATATATATATATATGAGCAACGTACTGTTGCATTTTCCATCCTAAATAGCCTTTTTACTAAATTGCTTTGTTCTGTTGCATATTTTCCTTTCAACGTGCCAAAGACTAACGAGGTTTAACAGTTGTGGCCAAGGTTGATATAGTTGGTTGGTTGTTTTGCTTTAAAACGGTCTGACATTTTCACTTTGTGACGTTTTATTCCTGATTATTATTATTTTTTTTTTATTGTTCAACCTTGTTTAGCATTAGTAAAAAAAGATACAAGCGAATGGCATTTCTTTTCTACTTATGACAAAACCTGACTATTTCATCTCTGGCTAATAACAGTAAAAGCCTCATCACTTCCAAGATGTGTTGTGAGTGTAAAAGGTCATACGCGCATAAAAAAGTTCTCTATCTATCTATCTATCTATCTATCTATCTATCTATCTATCTCACATTCTCTCTTTCTCCATCCTTCTCTCTATATATATATATGTGTGCACGTGTGTCTGTCTGTGTGTGTGTGTGTGTGTGTGCATAGAAAAATGTGATGTGAGTGTAAAATGTCACACGTGCATAAAAAGTTCTATATCTATCTATCCATCTATCTATATCTATCTATCTATCTATCTATCTATCTATCTATCTATCTATCTATCTATTTATTTATTTATCTATCTATCTATCTATCTATCTATCTATCTATCTATCTATCCACCCATCTATCTATCTCTCTATCTATCCACCCATCTATCTATCTATCTATCTATCTATCTATCTATCTATCTATCTAACTAACTAACTAACTATCTATCTTACATTCTCTCTTTCTCTATCCTTCTCTCTATTTTTGTTTTATTTTACTTCAGTCGAAGTTCTCAGAAATCAAGGGGCCCACGACCTGGGGCTAACACTTGAAGTCTATATGAGATACATAGATATTCGAATGTTTCATTAAAGTTCTTTATCTTTCAAGCACTGAGTTAGTAAAGAAATTGAGAACATAATTTTCCTCTCCCCAATTAACCATTTTTATAAATTGTAGTATATCTTTTATGTTGGTCTCATGGTCTTACTTGATTCCAGGACAAGAATTTATCTAGTCTGGTGGAGTATCCAGCTTCGTGCTATTACTTGAGGTAATATCACTTGGAGATATATGTGTGCATGTGTGTGTATGTGTGTGTGTGTAAAATGTCACACGCGCATAAAAAGTTCTCTATCTATCTATCTATCTATCTATCTATCTATCTATCTAACTAACTAACTAACTAACTAACTTACTAACTCTCTATCTCACATTTTCTCTTTCTCTATCCTTCTCTCTCTATATATATATGCGCGCGTGTTTCTGTGTGTATGTGTGTGTGTGTGTGTATAGTAAGTTTTGGAAATATTTACAGCAATTAACTTATACAGTTATATATATATTGCAATAAAAAAATACGAGCATAAAAAGTAATATGATTAAGCTTAAACATGGAAAACGACTAGTTGTTAAAACTGGAAAAAGAAAGGACAAGATATTCTATGAAAAAATATAATAAATTTATAACTTAAATTATTGCAGCATTAAGAATTGATTATATAATGTTATAAATTGAATTAAAAAATATTCTTAAGGCTACGATATTTTAAGTTATTAATTTATTATATTTTTTACTAGAATATATTTTACTTGTCTTTCCCAGTTTTAACAACTAGTCCTGTACTTTTCAATGTTTAAGCTTGATCATATTATTTTCATGTTCACATTTTTCTATTGTAATCCACGATTTTTCAAGGCTTCCAGTAAACTGACTTGTTTTTTTTTTGTTTAATTTCAGTTTTATTTTTTGCCCCCATAAATATAACATACACATATGTAATAATAATGTACAGCACTCGTCTGCTTTCAATAAAATCTCTCCAATTATCTCCCTTACATTCTTTCATTCTCCCTGTTTCACTTGTTACTTCTCTTTTCGTGAGAGTGGTAAATTGGTAGCAACAGTAGTCACTGAAGCGACGTGGTTGCTATGGAAAGTAGTCATAAAATGTCGCTCACCTCTTTACGTTTTTTACGATTTTGAACACCAGTAAATTCATCATAACTTGTGTTTTACTGAACTAGAATTGAATTTTTTCACAATATAGCATAGAAGTGTTCAAAATTGTGTTGCGTGTTTATTTATTATTTATTTATTTAATTGTTTACTTTACTAATCGTTTACTTTTAATTCGTTTTCTTTTTTACTTTCTTTTTACTTTTACTACTAAGAGTCTGCGTTCTTACATATATGGGTGTGGGTGTGTGGGTGTGTATGCTCTTACGTACAGTTCACTGTTATGTGTGTGTTCTTATCTTACATAGTTCCTTTTGCCTTGGCAGTCTTCCCGAGACGTGTATGTGCAATGTAATGCGAGCATACCTGCTTGCTTTGGCCAGTGGATGATGCCTTCTGGTTGCTGGTCTGCCATCTCGTTGGGGAGTGGTACTACTGCAAACAGATGCATCAATGAACAACAAGATAGGGTTTGAAGCTTCAATCTTTTATTCAAGGCAAGCCTAATATCTCGGACCCTGGTTGTCGGGAAACCTGAAATCTCCGATCTGCTTTATTTGCTGCCCAAAACCACTCTCAGCCCATGTGGTTATCAACCGGAAGCCTACGACCGGTTTTTTGTTAGAGTTAATTACAAAAATTATGCACAATAAGAACCATCAGGTTAGAAATTTCAGCTTGAAAATACACTGTTCACTCGCATCCTCCACGTTTACTTAATGTCATTCCACTTAACTCTCACTCCAACTTAGAGATCAACCTATTAGTTTTCGAGTCTAAACAAAATGAAAGACATTGAAGAAAGAGAAATGTTTTACACCATATAGAATAAGAGCAGGATGGTCACCAACATACATGAGACAGAGAGGTTTTCTTGTTGTTTTACGGCATATCGACTTTTTCGTTTTATTTAATGCTGAATCCAACAATTTTGATATTTTCAAATATTTATTCGCGTTGTTGTTTTGTAGAGGAAAATTGTTGTTTTTGTTTTCAAAAAGAAAGGAAAAAAACCCAAAACAATGACATCAATGTTTGGTGTATTTTAGGTCAGGAATCCAATATTTTCAGAAAGCCTAATTCGGTAGAACTATGGAGAAGGTGACATTGATAGAAATTTAGTAAAAGATGGCTCACTGGACGAGTTATATGTAAATTACCATTAATTAGAAGAATTAAAATGAAAGGTTTTTCAAACATAACTCAATTAAATTCAAAATGGCGTAACGGAAACATATTAAAGGTATTTGCAGATTCTCTTCCAATCTTCGGATTTTAATCATGTCAAATCACACTTTATTTCCTTTTGACAGATTGATTTTTGTTATATCTTCTGATGAGTTAAGGGCATAATAGATTCACTGATTGATATAATAATTAAGTGATTGATTTTGCGCTACGAAGCAGATACTGTCAGGAATTGTAAATGTCAACTGAATTAAAGGAATAAATTATAAGATGGTCAACATCGTGAATTTTGGAATATAGTTTTTTGTCATTTATTCACTATATTGCTCTGTAATTACATTCAGCTTCTTAAAATAAGGATTGGTATATATTATAAGAAAATATATTTCTATAGAAATATACTTCTATAGAAATATATTTCTATAGAAATATATATATATATATATATATATATATATATATATATATATATATATATATATATATATATATATATGCTGAAACAAAATCTCAAAACCCTTGGCCTCATTTTACTTATTTATAAATTCAATTTTGCCACCCGCACTCCCTAACTATTTAACCCCCAAATATATGCGCATTCACCACCCCTGCCCTCGAATGTACCGGTTGCCTTTTTGTTCCTGAAAACAGGAGAGGAATGTCTGCGATTCAATATTCTTCTATTTCTATGACATTATTGGAATTCCTTTCATTTGTGTAACATTGACAAACAGGCTTCAAGGAGAGAGCAAATGGAATTCATCGGCTTTCGAAGACTAAAAGACAAATAAGAAACAAGACTTACCTTCAAATATGCAGGAAGATATCCATTATAGCATAGCAGACATAGTGTCATTTACAGCATACCTCCTCTCTCTCTCTCTCTCTCTCTCTCTCTCTCTCTCTCTCGTCTATATATAAACATAGATATGGAATGTTTTATTTGTAAAGGATACAGCAACTTCTCTGAGTAGCCGAGTAAAAACCAAAGTAAAAATCAAAGTTTGGACAAACAACCAAAAACTTATTTATTTATAAATTTATTTCAGCCTTATAAGGTCTTTTCAAATGAGAAGCTTTTTTGAAATTTTCTGTACAACTAGGGATTCCTCAGCTGGATAGAAAACCTCGACTAACATTAATCTGAAAAGGCCCTATTGCGTTCAAATGAATAAATAAACAAATAAATAATACTAATATAGAGTTGAAATGAATAAATAATAATAATAATAATAATAATAATAATAATAATAATAATAATAATAAGAAGAAGAAGAAGAAGAAGAAGAAGAAGAAAAACAAGAAAGAAAATTTCAGTCAAGTCATAGACTTTTCTGTCCCAACCGACCACAGGGTGAATATCAAAGAAAAGGAGAAACGGAGCAAATACACAGAGATAGCCAGAGAACTGAAAGGGATATAGAAGATGAAGAAAATCAAAATAGTAGCATTAGGAACAATCCCGAAAAACTTTGAAAAAAGAATGGGAGAAATTGGAATCAGAGGAATGACTGGAAAAATACAACGAACAACAATAATGAAAACAGCTGAAATATTAAGGAAAACCCTTGAATGTGGAGACTAACACACATGAACCACAAGCGTGGACCTGACAAACTGCTGCAGAGGCAAAATATGAAACGCCACATGGAACCAAGAACACTGAGGCCGCATATCTATAAGTTCCTTACCCCCCCCATTACCACATAACTGACCAACCCCCCAAAAATGAGGACAAACAGCCAAGTAGAGTCAAGGAGGAATGAAAGACGAGGAAAGAGTACTGCCATTCAAATTCCAGTGAAGACCAGTAGCCGCTGCCAATGAGAAATCAATGGAAAGCAGCTGTTGCCATAATGCAAACTTATCTGCAAATAGTATCAAAAGAGGTGGAGAGTACAGGAAATCTGGGGAGACTTGTTGCCACTCAGCTTCCAGACAACACCACAGGCTGTTTTTAAGGCGAGATCTTTGATAACCTGTGTAGAAGCTCTTTGTGAGCCAATAATAATAACAATATTTATTAACATTTTAAAAACCGCTTATATAAATCATGTATAATTCGGAAATAAATAATAACCTTGAGTCAGAATATAATAATAATAATAATAATAATAATAATAATAATAATAATAATAATAATAATAATAATAATAATATAAAGTTTAAATGAATGAATAAATGAATAAATAATAATATTAAGTTGAGATAAATAAATATATAATAATATTGTGCTAAAATGAATAAATAATAATAATAATAATAATAATAATAATAATAATACTAATAATAATAATCGTGGACTCATCCCCGAGGAGCAGAAAGGATGCTAAAAAGGAAAAAGAGGAACACATATATAGATCAAAAGATCCAAAAGGAGGTAAAAAGGAGGAGAAAGAATTTAGCTATGGCATGGATCGACTACAAAAAAGTGTACGACAGGATCCCTCAAGCATCGATAATAGAATGCCTAAAAATGTATAAAATACCAAGCGGGATCACCAACGTAATAGAAAATGCAATGAAAACATGGAGACTGGAATTGACAGCTGATGGACAACATATAACAGAAATTAACATACAAAGAGGCATCTTCCATAGAGACTCATTATCACCACTACTGTTCATCATAGCCATAATGCCTTTGAACAGTATTCTTAGAAAGTGCCAACCTGGATACCAGCTCTCCAATACAGAGGAAAAAATGAAGCACCTGATGTACATGGACGATCTGAAACTTTTTGCAAGGACTGAAAAGGAGCTAGAGACACTAATTAACACTACCAGGATCTTCAGCCAAGATATCCAAATGGAATTTGGAATGGAAAAGTGTGCCCAAAGGGAAAACTGGAAACGACAGAAGACATGGGACTACCCAACCAAACAGAAATGAGGGGACTAGGGGAACAAAACGACTATAAATACTTGGGAATTCTGGAAGCGGACACGGTCAGAGCAACAGAAATGAAAGAGAAAATTGGAAAGGAATACCTCAGGAGAACAAGAAAACTCCTGGAAACGAAATTATATAGCAGAAACCTAATAAAAGGTATAAATACATGGGCAGTATCACTAGTAAGATACTCTGGACCGTTTATAGGGTGGACAAAAGAAGAACTGAGACAACTCGACCAAAAAGCCAGGAAACTCATGACCATGCATAATGCACTACATCCAAAAGACGTTATTGGCAGACTCTACATGAAAAGGAAAGACGTCGGGAGAGGACTGATCTGTATAGAAGACTGTGTGAAGAACTAGAAAAATACATAATGCAAAACAATGAAAAGATAATTATGGCAGCGAGAGACACTAAAAAAAAAACAACAAAATAGAAAACAGAGAGACAAACGACAAAACGAGAAAAGAGAAATGGGAAGAGAAACAAATCCATGGAAGATTCATAAGAATAACAAAAGATGAGAATAATGAAAACACCTGGACATGGATGCGAAAAGGACATATAAACCGAGAAACTGAATCTCTAATAACTGCAGCACAAGATAACTCGATAAGAACCAACCATATCAAAGCAAGGATCGATAAAACACAAGAAAACAACAAATGCAGACTATGTGGACAAAGAGACGAAACGATAGACTATATAGTAAGTGAATGCAGAAAACTGGCCCAAAAGGAATACAAAAACAGGCATAACCAAGTGGGGAGGGTGGTGTACTGGGAATTTTGAACGTACAGACAAACGGTACAAGCATAAACCCGCAACACCATTCGAAAACGAGAACCACAAAATCCTATGGGACATGGACATACAGACGGACAAACCCATCCAAGCAAGAAGACCAGATGTAATAATTAACAAGAAAGAAAAATCCTGTAAAATCGTAGACTTTGCTGTCCCAGCTGACCACAGAGTGAGTATGAAAGAAAAGGAGAAACAAAGCAAATACACAGAGCTAGCCAGAGAGTTAAAAGGGATTTGGATGATGAAGAAAATCAAAATAGTACCGATAATAGTAAGAGCACTAGAAACAATTCCGAAAAACTTCGAAAAAAGAATGTCAGAAATTAGAATCAGAGGAATAACTGCAAAAGTACAACGACTAACGATAATGAAAACGACCGAAATATTGAGGAACCCCCTTGAATGCGGAGAATAATACAAGAAGACAATATAACGAATAAGCGTTACAGGGAATAAAGAACACCGAAGCTGCATATCTACAAGTTCTACATCCCCATCATGTATCATCACCGCTTCCCCCAATAAAAAAGTGATACCAAAGAGCCAAGAAGGGTCGAGAAGAACTGAAAGACCGAGAAGAGAGCGCTAGCCAGACCTCGGCTGGACAAGTGCAAAGAGAACTGGGACCTTGGGGAGGCTGAGTGCCACTCAAATTCCAGTATAAACCAATAGCCACTGCCAGCGTGAAATCAATGGTAAGAGCTGTTGCGATGAAGTAAATTCATCTGCAAATGCTATCGAAGGAGGTAGAGAGAGCTGGACGTCTGGGGAGACTTGTTGTCACTCAGCTTCCAGAGAACACCACAGGTTTCCAATCAGATCGTTTGTTGACTTGTGTGAAAGCTCCATGTGAGCCAATAATAATAATAATAATAATAATAATAATAATAATAATAATAATAATAATAATAATAATAATAATAATAGCAATATATTGAAATTGATAAATAAATAAATAATAATAATCTAATATATAAAGGCAAAATGGGTGCGTACGTTTGTGTATATCAATGAGAGGCTTTTGCGTCGGGATTCTCATGTCAGTTCGATTCTGGGAGAAGTTTTTGCATTCTTCTTAGATCTTAATATCTCAGATTCGCAAACTGACATCGTCTCTATCTTTTTTTTTTTGATCATGTTGTAAAAAAATCCCTTTGTGCCGTCGTTTTGAGTGTTTATTTGTCTTTTTCATATGAATAAAGCAACACTAATCGAATGCAGCAGCAAACTCCTGGCGTTCTTGGCCCGGGAGCAAAGATCAAAGTGTAGTATATGATGTGTCGCCTGCCCATGGCTGTTGTGCAAGTCACCGGAAAACACTTGAAACCCTTTTTTTATCTCTTGGTCCATTCGTCAGGATTGTCCGCAGTCGCCCCAACTATATGTCTTGGCGTTGGAGCCGCTGCTTCGCAAACTGAAATGTGGGGAGGCAAATTTGGCCTTGTGTGGAATAGCTCTCAGGTATGTTTTTATTCGCTTTTATTTTCCCTCTTGACTCACTTCTATTATATAAATCTCACCTGTCTGTCAGTTTGTATGTTTGTAAGCCTCGCTAAAACTTTCGACACACGACTAACACTGACAAAATTGATATCGTTTGGAAGCTGAGTCTCTCGGCCGACAGATATCCAAAAATTGGCCAAAAACATTAATTCTTTGACCGTCAACTGGGTCGTTTTTTACAGGAGGGTTCAGATTTTTTCGTCGACATTTTTGCAAAGTCATCATATGCCTTGCAATGACTAAGCTTAATTTTAACGGCGGCAATGGTGTGTGTCGTGGTGGGCTCGGCGACTAAACCGTTCGCTTTTTTTCACTCCCTTTTCCTCTTAGCGTAACAGATTCAAGCCTGCCAGCTTGCCTACTACTTTTTTTTTGCGCTCACACGAGTAATCGTAGCTATTTTAACTTTTTAGGGGGGTTTGAATAATTTTTTAGGGCTCCGTTGATCAATACCCTTACGATAAACATCTTCACACCCGGTCAACGCCGGGTACCCCCACTAGTTATAAATGTATCTTAAACGTTACAGAAGCTCTTTTCGCATCCCTGTCGATATTTAAATATGCAAGTGCAAAAATTACCCCGATGTCTCGGTATGAATCAGTAGCGAACTTAATTCAGCAACCAAGAAACCAGACTAAAATTACACGCTCTACTCTTTTCATTTCTTATAAACTACGTGACCCCGTGAGAAGCGAACCCGTCTCCAAATTCCTATGGCAAAAGAAGGTTTTGAACTTATACTAAGTAAAATACATAGTTAATTTATTTTAACCTGTTAATGTCTATTCACGTCTTTTGTGTATGTGTGATCGTGTACTAGATGAGAGGTAAACATTAACTGTGTGATAGAACCACAGGTAAAACAGTTCTGGGCTTGATGTTGCACCCTCCCCCCCCCACAAAAAAATCTCCATAATTTGAAAAATGTCACGAACAGATAATACACAACATGGAATTCAGAAGAAAGATATGGGTGTCATGACCGGCAGATGTTCCTTCAGTAGTCAGTATGGAGTATCGGTCGTCATCTTGCGAATATTAGTGCTTTTAATTTCAGGGGGGGGGAAGAATATCATAGACGCCGAACAGATAAGTACCCCCTTTTAATCATAGGTACCAAAATAACACAGATCAAACACATGGCAGCAAAAATAACCAACATGATGCAAAAACACAGAGGCAGAAATGGACAACAAAGAATAATAGATTGGTAATGGAATGCTATTACAGAAACCACTCCTTAAAAATGTTGGATGAAAATGTTATGGGGCATGCGTACCGATTACCATACAACTGAACAAAGGATAACGGACCAAGCGAAACTTATTCTAAAGAAAGGTTGGCATTCAGATTTAGAACTAATGGAAATACTACAAAAGATAAATGAAAGAACAGACCGAGAAATACCTCTAAGATAGAAACTCTATATGTAGAAAACCTGCAAAAGTCACTCAGGGATAAGGCTTATTGTAAGTACAGTACGTTAGTGTGGAGATTGGAGCGATAAAGTGTCGCCTTAAGGAAAACAGCACTAACTCTTCATTTTAAATCTTTTATTGACAACATCAATTCAGATAACTTGATTATATAGTAGAGCTAACATCTATTCAATGTAACCACCTTCAGCCTCAAACATCATTCGATAATAAAAACTGAAGAAAGTGCTCAATACTGTTGTAGAGCAAATATGCGTTTTATATATATATATATATATATATATACATATATAAAGAGAGAGAGACTAAACAAGAAACATGCAGAACTAAAGCAGAAAATAGCAGCCAAAGGAGGATACAGGTACAAATCGAAACCGCACAAGCAACATAGGAGCTTTTAAAACAATGAAAGCCAATTCTATGAAAATGTAAATGGAGGAAAAACAAAAAATAAGAGCCAAACCCAACAGAAAACAAACTATACTAGAGCAAGATACGAGAAGAGTGACAAGACCACAATAGAAATGGAGAATGGCTAAAAGACAGCAAATCGAAGAAGAGATGGATAATGATATAAGCAAGGAAACTCTCAAGACAACCCTATGAAAAATAGCAACACTACATGAAAGGCTAATTTAAAATCTGAAAAGCTTTATCTACGTAGTAGAAATATCTGAATGCATGAAAAAAAAATCAGAACCACGTTGATACAAAAGGACATAGAAAATAGAGCAACTATAGACCTATAACTTGTTTACGAACCATGAGGAAAATCTTAACAGCACAACTGAAGGAACAAATTTACCACTCCCTTAATAATCGTTGACTACTCACCGAGGAACAAAAAGGATACCGAAAAGGAAAAGAGCAACACATGATCTACTATACAGACCCAAAGGCTCTTAAAAGATGTAAAAAATAGAAAAAAGATATAGCCATGGCATGGGTCAACTACAAGAAAGCGTACGACAGGATTCCCCAAGCATGGATTATAGAATGCTTAAGGATGTACAAAATACCAGACCAGATTATCAATTTGTTTAAAAAAACAATAAGAACATGGAGACTAGTATCAGGTGTGTCTCTACGATTGCATTTAAAATTCCAACGACACAGAGTTTGAATAACGCAAGCGTTGTTTTGCGTGAGGAGTACTTTTCCCATCAGAAAACAATGCTATATCAACACAGGAAATTCAGATCTTTTTCATTGTTTTAAAAGTTTGAACAGTATATTAACTAACATCACTGCAAATTGTAAATTAATAATTCGATTGGGCCCAAATTTCGACACGTTTGAAGATTAGTCCTTTATGGTTGGCGATACATATTGACTGATATGTTGTATATATTAAAATTTAAATCAATTAGAAAACACTTTTTGAGTTGACTACAACCGTTGCAATTACGCTAAACATAGGCGCCCGCGTTTCATCCTCAAAAAAATCTTCAAGCGAAGTAAGAAAATATTTCCATTATTTATTTTTTTTATATCTACGTGGTGTTTAGTATAGCTTTATAACCAATCAGATTCGTCGTTATTTCTCTCCCACGGATTTAGGTTTTCATTAGTTAATGGCTGAGCTTCTTTCAAACAATAACCCGTCTCACGTTTACTTGCCATCTTTATCGATTTTTTGTTTGGATGCAGTGCACCCCTTTTATGAATATGTAAAGTAAACACTTAACATTATGTTAGCATGTGTGCGATTAGAATAATTTCTTATTTATTTTGTTGTTTGTTGCAACTTTAGATGTTGATTTAGTTTAAGTTTGTAGATATTTTATTTATTTATTCGTTACGTATATAGTTATCCTAAAATAAAGCTTATTCTATGTCTACAGTTGATTACTATTTCGTTTCTACAGTTTTGACTATCTTTGATGAGGCATCTGTCCG